>NC_072433.2:67092651-67395681 GCF_028878055.3 Symphalangus syndactylus
ATCCACATCCTATAGAGAATCCCCTTTCCCCTTTGTTTTCTTTCCTTCCTTTCCAGATCCAGGAAATAATCAACTAAGAGCCAGGCACCCTTTTAGGTCCAATAAGAAACATTTTACAACCTGCTCTCTCTCTGAAGTCTGCTATCTGAGAGCTTCCTCCGCACAATAAAACTTCGTCTCCATAATCCTCTATCTTAACCTGAACATTTCCTTTCTACTGATCCCAGGTCTTCAGATAAACTCAACCAATTGTCAACCAGAAAATGTTTGCATTTACCTGTAGCCTGGAAACCCCCTCTTTGAGTTGTCCCACCTTTCTGAACCAAACCAATGTAACTAATGTAACCTCCGCCTCCCAGGTTCAAGAGATTTTCCTGTCTCAGCCTGCCGAGTAGCTGGGATTACAAGTGTGCACACCACACCTGAGTGATTTTTGTATTTTTAGTAGAGACGTGGTTTCACCATGTTGGCCAGGCTGGTCTCGAACTCCTGATCTCAAGTGATCCACCCACCTCGGCCTCCCAAAGTGCTGAGATTATAGGCATGAGCCATCATGCCTGGCCAGCAATTCTCTGTTTCAATTCCTAGGGGAATTGGTAGATCCTCAGGAAATGGGAATTGAGAGGGTAGGCTCTGGGAATGGGGTAACAGATGAGGGGGCTGGGTCTCTCTTTCTCTTGATCTAGATTTTGACTACAGACATTCTGGTTATTCTGCCATGGATTTGGGATTTCATATCAATCTGAAGCTAAATTAAGTTCTCCATGGAGTCATCTTCTATCTGTGCCCTGTGAGATGCCAGAGTGTAAGGAGTGTTTTATGTACCCCTACAGGGGAGGGGCGCACTTTAAAACCCACAGATCAAGGTAAAAGAGCTTGGCATGTGCTCCTGGAATCAGGAGGAATCAGGAACCTGTCATATGTCTGAAAATGTCTAAACAGGAGGAGGCTCAGTGAAAGGACGTGTGGTGGCAGGGTGAATAGAGTTGGTGTGATGGTTAATTTTCCATGTTAACTTGACTGGGCCACAGGGTTCCCAGATATTTGGTCAGACATTCTGGGTGTATCTGTGAGAATGTTTCTGGATGAGTTTAACATTTGAACTGGTACACTAAGTAAAGCAGATTGCCCTCCCTAATGGATGGGTGGGCTACATCCAATCAATAGAAGGCCTGAATAGAACAAAGAGATGGACCCTCATGTGAGTAAGAGGGAATTCCTCTTACGTAATTGCCTTTGAGCTGGAACATCAATTTTTTTCCTGCCATTTGACATGAACTGAAACTTTCCTGGTTCTCGAGCTTGCTGACTGTAGATCTTGGAATTTTTCAAGCTCCATAATTGCACAAGTCAACTCCTTATAATCTGTCTCTCTCTCTCTGTCTCCCTCTCTGCATATACATTCTATTTTTTTCTGGAGAACTCTGAATAATAAAGTTGGAAATAAGGGTCTGTGGGACAAACACACATATTTCCTAAGGGATGCCTGTGAATTACATCAAAAAGAGCTAGATTCTGGGTGTCTTAAAAGGGACTTCACCAAAATGGTCTTTCTAAAGAGTAGTGGTGGGCCATCTGAAGCTTCAAGCTGAGGTGATGTGGTTGGGGTGAGAAGTGGCAGAGAAAGCAGTTGTCAGCATGAATCATTTTCTATGAAAGGAAACTGGAAGTAAGAGGTCCTCAGAAATGGAAACTCAGAAAGTCTATTGCATCAGTCACAGAACAATGTCCTTGTCTTCTCCATCTTCTACATTGACTAGACCATAGAAGAGCTGAAAATAGCAGCTAGAAAATATTGGAGGTGGATCTAGGAAGAAAGAATACCCCTACTGTATTAGCCTGTTCTTGCATTGCTATAAAGAAATATCTGAGACTGAGTAATTTATAAAGAAAAGAGGTTTAATTGGCACACGGTTTCACAGGTTGTACAGGAAGAAATGCAGCATCTGCTTTTGGGGGAGGCCTGAGGGAGCTCTTACTCATGGCAGAAGGCAAAGCAGGAGCAGGTGTCTACATGGCAGGAACAGGAGCAAGCGGGTACTGGGACAGCAATGCCACACATTTTTAAACAACTAGATCTCACTCACTAGAATAGCACCAAGGGGGATGGTGCTAAACCATTTATGAGAACCCGTCCCCATGATCCATCCAATCGCCTCCCACCAGGCCCCACCTCCAACACTAGGGCTCACAGTTCGACAGGAGATTTGGGTGGGGACATAGATCCAAATTATATCACCCACTTTTCTGCCACATGCCACACATCCACCCTAGCCTTTCCCTTTTGTTTTTGGCTTGCAAGTTGATTCAGGCCTGTGGACTGAATGAGGGGGAGTGAGGGCCTAAAAAGAAGTGTTGAATCAAATGAGAATATAATGTTTTGATATAAGATGGCACCAGGCTTCTTTTTTATCATTTATTATTTTTTTCTTTTAAAAAAATTTTTTTTTTAAATTAGAGATGAGTTTTTGCCATGTTGCCCAGGCTGGTCTCGAACTCCTGAGCTCAGGCAATCCACCTGCCTTGGCCTTCCAAAGTGCTGGGATTACAGGTGTGAGCCATCACACCCAGCTGGCACTGGGCTTCTTAATATTTGCCTGTGACCAGAAGAGCTAGGATCTCTGCCTAAAATTTCATCCAAGGGCGGATAAGAATAATTTTACAGAGAAGGTTTAAAAGAGCAGTAGAGAGAGTTGCTTTCATTTGCCTCTGACTGAGTCCAGCCCATTCAATGAGCCAGTTACATGCAGTTAGCCAAAAAAGGAGCCCTGGTTATGCTACATTTTTGAAGTGCCAATTTGCAAAACTTCCATATAACTGCCATGACTATTGTATTCCTAAAATTATAATGGAGAGCTAAAAGTTCCCTTGAGATCTAAGCCCCGGGGAGTTCTCTTTCTTCTTTTTTTTCCTTCAATGACTCTGCAGTAGGCCAGTGAACTCATTTCCTGAGCCAATTAGATGATTCAGTTTCTCATCTTTCCCTAGCGAGCGGACTTAGATTAGAAAAAAAAAAGTTTATCATCTCCAAAATAGAGCCTTACAATTCTTTTATTTATTCATTTGTTTCTTTTTTAGGCTAGTCAAGTGAAGCAGTGGGAGTGGAGAAGGAACAAAGAAATCTGTAATAGGTTGTGATGAATTACTTGTAAACATCACTGTACTGAGACCTGCAGCCTAAAAAATTCTGTAAGCAGAAGTTGGGTATTGTACGTTTGTATGTATCATTGTAACAACATATATATCAAAATGACGTCAAGACTTAATGAACCAACAAGGTATGTGATTAACTCAGGGTGGTGGGAGTCCCTTCAAGAAAAGGCAGAGAAAAGAAAAAAAAAGAGGGCAGAAGACGTGTTGGCAGTAACCTAAATCCCTTTCATCAAGTGAAAGAGACTTCCTCATGAGATGTGAATCTATTTGTCCCTAAGGAAAGTGAAAGTTATAGGACTATAGCTTTCAAACACTGCTCCTGTTTCCAGAGAACAATACCTTTACCCTTAAGTATTCATAACAACCTCTCAGCTTTAGCAACTCACTGCTTTTTGCCAGTTAGCAAAGTTCTCTGATAAAATGTCATCAGATCATCAACCCACAAGCTATAAACCACCTACCCACCCGCTCTGTTCTTCAACACTAATTTTCTTTTAATGTTGGTTTGTTTGGCGGGGAGGGGGAACAGGGAGCTATTTTTATGATTTATAGCATCTGCTTGATCTCCAAGATTTGGTTTCTTTAAATATTGAGTCCGGAATTCCGAAAGCACTTGAAATATTTTGCAAATAAGTGAATACCTTTTTCTTTAAATGAGTACCTTTTTCTTTAAATTGAAATGAAGTGAATACCTTTTTCTTTAAATTGAAATGAAGAAGAAACTGAAATGGTTTCTTCTCATTCGCCTGAAAGTGGAGATCATGGAGAATCAGAAAACATCAAAAGGGGTGGAGCAGGGAGAGGGTACCTGTTATGCCAGCTTTGATTTAAACAGAGTATAAAGCCTCCCTAGATTAATAATCTAGTTTTGGTTTCCAAAGCAGCCTCTGCAATCTCCTAATGAATGGTGGAATTTCAGGACCACCAGTCTCATCTTGAATTTTCCATAGGATGCTACTTTCGTATTTCCACACCCTAAATCCTTTTTTTTTTTTTTTTGAGACGGAATCTCGCTCTGTCGCCCAAGCTAGAGTGCAGTGGCTCGATCTTGGCTCACTGCAACCTCCGCCTCCTGGGTTCAAGCGATTCTCCTGTCTCAGCCTCCTGAGTAACTAGGACTACAGGCCTGCGACACCACACCCAGCTAATTTTTGTATTTTTGGTTGAGACAGGGTTTCACCATGTTGGCCAGGCTGCTCTTGAACTCCTGACCTCTGGTGATCCACCTGTCTCAGCCTCCCAAAGTGTTGGGATTACAGGTGTGAACCACCACACCCAGCCACACATCCTAAATCTTTGCCCTTTAAAGGAAAGCTTCTTTGGTCTGCCTCCATTCTCCTTTTTCTAGTCGCAGGTAAACTTCCCTCTTAACTTCTCACATGCGGATAAAATGCTAATTGTTGCAGGCCGAAAGAGTGAGGGTCGTGATCAACTCAGTATACCACTGGAGGCTATATGAGTAAACAGCAAACTGTTCTCATAAATGCAGAATGTTGGCAAACTGACAAACCGCGTCTGCCGCCCAGAACGAATGCTGAGGGCCGTCACGCCCCAAGTGCAGTGTTTCTTGTGATTAGGCCATCTGAAGCCTGTTAGCAATAATGTGAACCTGTGATCAATTAAGCAGCTGACCAATCTTCACCTCCTCCTCCCTGCTCGTTCTATCCAACAAATACAAAGGGCTCTAAAAGCTTGGGGCTGCTGCCTTTACTCACTAAAAGCAGGGAGCCCTCTTCTTCTTCCCCGGACCCCTTTAAAACAGTTTCTTTTGTCTTACGTTTTCATTTCTATGTTTGTCCCCCTTCCTTCCGGTCCTGTAACGGTGGTCTCAAGCGGTAATAGTAACAGTAGTAACTGTCGTAGTGAGGGTCTCAAGTAGAAGCAGTGGCAGTCTGTCACAGCTAATGTCTTCTGCTTAGGAGTCATTTTTGTTTCAAAGTGGAAACATGAGAACTTCAGAATTATCAGTCATAATCGAGACCCTCACAAAGAGCTCAGTGGGTGTTTTCTTTTGCATATCAGAAGCCAAACGCCTGGTTAATGTACACATTACTTTATCTCTTAGGGTCATATACTATACTGTAACATCATTATACCTTGCAGTTCTAGCCCAGTGGAGCTGAAAGAAACTTTTCTTTTTGCTTGTCTTTGTTTCAGTTTAGACAAGGGGTCAGTAACCTTTTTGGACTAAATGACAACAATGTAGCTATTGATGAGTTTAAGAGGTAGGCAGAGAGAAAAATGAAAAAGCAGAAAGTGACTTAAGTGAGAGTAAGACAAAGAAAAGCAAGTAAAGAGGAACAGAAGAACAAGAGAAGGAAAAGAGAAATAGAGATGGGAGAGGAGTTTATGTAGAAGACTGGCATGTTACTGGTATCACATGCAGGGGTCAGGAAAAACTCACTTTTGCCTTTTGAAGGTTCATGAAAATTAACTGAGAAAAGGCAGATTAAAGGAGAAAAGGCAGCCGGGTGCAGTGGCTCACGCCTGTAATCCCAGCACTTTAGGAGGCTGAGGCAGGTGGATCACTTTAGGTCAGGAGTTTGAGACCAGTGCGACCAACATGGTGAAATCTCGTCTCTACAAAAAATACAAAAGTTAGCCAGGCATAGTGGCACTGTAATCTCAGCTTCTCAGGAGGCTGAGGCAGGAGAATCACTTAAACCCGGGAGGCAGAGGTTGCAGTGATCCGAGATCCTGCCACTGCACTCCAGCCTGGGCAACAGAACAAGACTCCACCTCAAAAAAGGCATACAAATTTATTGACATGCATGGGGGAAAAAAATCACAGAGTGATTATCCCAAATTCCCAGTGGGGTACAGAAGCTTATATGCCTGTTCTTTTTTTTTTCCTTTGAGACTGAGTCTTGCTCTGTCACCCAGGCTGGAGTGCAGTGGCACTATCTCGGCTCACTGCAACCTCTGCCTCCTGTGTTCAGGCGATTCTCCTGCCTCAGCCTCCTGAGTAGCTGGCACTACAGGCATGTGCCACCAGGCCCGGCTAATTTTTTGTATTTTTAGTAGAGACAGGGATTCACCTGTTATCCAGGATGGTCTCGATCTCCTGACCTCGTGATCCGCCCACCTCGGCCTCCCAAAGTTCTGGGATTACAGGTGTGAGTCACCGCTCCCGGCCTATGCCTGTTCTTGGTAGGGGAAGAAGGAAATGGAAAGTGTAGACAATTTTTTTGAAGGGCAGTAAATGATTATTTGGAAGAATAAATGGACCCAGGAGACTGAAATTAACTTGTAAATTATTTTCTTTGGAATTTGAAGGAGGCTGAGAGGCAGGCATTAGCTTGTAAAAAAAAAAAAAAAAAAAAAAGGCCAGGTGAGGTGGCTCATGCCTGTAATCCCAGCACTTTGGGAGGCCAAGGTGGGTGGATCACCTAAGGTAAGGAGTTCGAGACCAGCCTGGCCAACATGGTGAAACCCTGTCTCTACTAAAAATTCCAAAAATTAGCCGGGCATGGTGGCAGGCACCTGGAATCCCAGCAACTTGGGAGGCTAAGGCAGGAGAATTGCTTAAACCTGGGAAGCGGAGGTTGCAGTGAGCCGAGAGCGTGCCACTGCACTCCTGCCTGGGTGACAGAGCGAGACTCTTTCTCAAAAAAAAGTCCATCCTTGTGTGGTTGCATTCCTCAGTCTTCTTTTTCGAAGTAGATAAGACTTTAGAAAGGAATAAAAGGCAATTGTTTCTTTGGTAAGATGCTTTATTGGTCAGGTTAGGAAATTTCAGAGTTCCTCCCTGACCTTGGAGTGGTAAAAAAACAAGACAAGTTTAGGAGGACATTGATTCTGAGCCTTATTTCCAAGGCCTTTTAATTTTTCTTTTTTTCTTTTCTTTTCTTTCTTACTTTTTTTTTTTTTTTTTTTTTTGAGATGAAATCTTTCTCTATCACCCAAGCTGGAGTGCAGTAGCATGATCTTGGCTCACTGCAACCTCCATCTCCAGGGTTCAAGTGATTCTCCTGCCTCAGCCTCCTGAGTAGCTGGGATTACAGGCAGGCGCTACCTCACCCAGCTAATTTTTGTATTTTTAGCAGAGACAGGGTTTCGCCATGTTGGCCAGGCTGATCTCAAACGCCTGACTTCAGGTTATCCGCCCTCCTCAGCCTCCCAAAGTGCTGGGATTATAGGCATGAGCTGCCATGCCTGGCCAGGCCTTTTAATTTTTAAAAGCACTCAGCATGCCAAAGTGCCATATTTTGGGGAATTATTTTCTGCTTCCCATTACACACATGCCAGGGATGACCCATTGCCTAATTTTAACTAATAAAATCATATATATCATACAAGATTTTTGCATGTTTCATAATGTGGAAATCACCAGAACATTTTATTTTCCTTGCTGCATTTGATATTTTTGGCCTCAGTCATTTTATTTTTGGAAGGGGAAGAGATATATACTCTTGGTTGTGAAGAAAATCACATGAAATGAGTAAATAGTGTGACCCTAAAGGAAAAAACTGAGGCAAAATTAATATAAGTAGAAAGTTTATTCGGCCCAAGTTTGAGGACTGCAACCCAGGAGCATAGATTCAAATTGCTCTGAATATATGCTCCTATTAGCAGCAGTTACAAATGGTCTTTCTTTTCTTTTTTCTTTTTTTTGAGACAGAGTTTCACTCTTGTCTTGTCACCCAGGCTGGAGTGCAGTGGCGTGATCTCGGCACACTGCAGCCTCCGCCTCCCGGGCTCAAGTGATTCTCGTGCCTGAGCTTCCCGAGTAGCTGGGATTACAGGTGTGTGCCCAGCTAATTTTTGTATTTTTAGTAGAGACAGGGTTTCACCATGTTGCCCAGGCTGGTCTTGAACTCCTGGCCTCCGGTAATCCACCCACCTCAGCTTCCCAAAGTGCTGGGATTACAGGTGTGAGCCACCACACCCGGCCACAAATGGGTTTTTAAAAGAAAAAAGAAGAGGCAGTTCCTAAGTTGTTTATCAAGAATTTATGTTACAATAACAAGCTATTGGTTGGCTATACATTGTTCTTTGTATCACAAATTCCAGGAACATGAAGATAGTGGGTAAGGCAGCTGTCAGAAATAAAATGCTTTTAAATAACTGCCCCTGGCTACTAAAAATACAAAAATTAGCCCAGTGTGGTGCTGGACACCTGTAATCCCAGCTACTCGAGAGACTGAGGCAGGAGCATCGCTTGAACCCAGGAGTGGAGGTTGCAGTGAGCTGAGACTGTGCCACTGCACTCCAGCCTGGGGACAGAGAGAGATACCATCTCAAAAAAAAAAAAAAAAAAAAAGAATTGCCCCTGGGAATGGGTGCAGTGAGATGTGACTGAAATCTTATACTCCTGCCTCTCCAGGCCTGATGAATTTTGCATACTTCACACATCTTAGGCTGCTCTGAGCTATTTTTCTTTCTCATTTCCTCCTTTTGATCAGAATGGTTCTCTTCTGAAAGCACTAACGATCAACATTTTAGATGTAAGTTTGTCCCATGTTGCTGGGAAGACTCATTCCCAGATAATCTTGTCCCATGTCAGAGGGAATGAGCAGAAGTACTACGGCTTAAGAATTTAGTGAAGTTCCAAGGCTGAATCGGCTGGCAACAATTCAGGGATTGAATTGAACAATTAAGTAATGGGATCTTAGGCCATTTACTTACAGTGGAGTTGAGGCATGTTAGCTCATTTCTAAGCATCTAGCTATCATGATTAGTTTTTTTGTTATAAACTTTTGTGGTAGACTTTAGACATCTAGAAATACAAAGCATAATTAATTCAGGAATTTAAAATATGAACAAATAAGGACAGTTATCAACAAAACATCTTAAATACAAATATGAAAAGTATTCCTATTCCTGAAGACAACCAAATGAATATCGTAACCTATTTCTTGTCCTGGTCTAAAGAACAAAGTATTGGAGATTTCCACTGAGGAAGACGTCCACTCAGTCAGGGCTGCCTAATAGTGTCCCTTCTAATGTAGTTGTTGGAACAAGTCCTTTATTTGATAGCATTTTCTTTTCTTCCTTCTTTCCTTCCTTCCCTCCTTCCTTCCTTCCTGCGTTCCTGCCTTCCCGCCTTCCCTTCTTTCTTTCCTTCCTTTCTTTTCCCCTCCCTCCCTCCCACCTTCCTTCCTTTCTTTCTTTCTTTCTTTCTTTCTTTCTTTCTTTCTTTCTTTCTTTCTTTCTTTCTTTCTCTCTTCCTTTCTTTCTCTTTCTTTCCTTCCTTCCTTCCTTCCTTCCTTCCTTCCTTCCTTCCTTCCTTCCTTCCTTCCTTTCTCCTTCTCTCTCTCTCTTTCTTTCTTTCAGCATTTCCCATTAAACAAAATCTCCAGGTTGGAGTCCGGGATCTTTGATGTTTTTGTCTCCTGCTGGGAGCTTGCTGTTAGAATAATCCTTAATTAATTTAGAATTTTCAGTGAGAAACTTACAAGGCCTTGCAATAATGAAGAATACCATCTTGTTAATGGAAAAACCAAACTCTGTAAAATATTTTCAAGAGTTTTATTCTGAGCTAACTTGAGTGAATGTGGCCCAGGAAAACACAACCTCAGGAGTCCTGAGAACTTGCACCAAAGCCTGGATTACTGTTTGGTTTTACGTATTTCAGGGAGGCAGGAGTTATAGGTGAAGACACAAATCAATACATGGAAGGTATACACTGGTTCTGTATGAAAAGGTGGGATATCTAGGCCGGCGCAGTGGCTCATGCCTGTAGTCCCAGCACTTTGGGAGGCTAAGGCGGGAGGATCACGAGGTCAGGAGATGGAGACCATCCTGGCCAACCTGGTGAAACCCCATCTCTACTAGAAATGCAAAAATTAGCTGGGTGTGGTGGTGCATGCCTGTAGTCCCAGCTACTCGGGAGGCTGAGGCAGGAGAATCACTTGAACTTGGGAGGCAGAGTTTGCAGTGAGCCAAGATCATGTCACTGTGCTCCAGCCTGGCAACAGAGTGAGACTCCGTCTCAAAAAAAAAAAAAAAAAAAAGGTGGGATGTCTTAAAGTAGGGGCTTACAGGTTAAGGGTGGATTCAGAGATTCTTTAATTGGCAATTGACCAAAAGAGTAGGGCTCTGTCTAAAACTTGAAGCCAGCACAAAGGGATTTTTTTTTTTTTTTTTTTTTTTGAGACGGAGTTTTGCTCTCTCACCCAGGCTGGAGGGCAATGGCACGATCTCAGCCCACTGCAACCTCTGCCTCGCGGGTTCAAATGATTCTCCTGCCTCAGCCTCCCGAGTAGCTGGGATTACAGGCATGCACCACCATGCCCTGCTAATTTTGTCTTTTAAGTAGAGACGGGGTTTCACCATGTTAGTCAGGCTGGTCTCGAACTCCTGACCTCAGGTGATCTGCCCTCCTCAGCCTCCCAAAGTGCTAGGATTATAGGCTTGAGCCACCGCACCCGGCCAGAAAGGGACATTTTAAGTTAAGCATGCTATGTAGCAAGATTGATGGCTTGCAGACATGACTTAATCCTTTCCTTCCGTAGTCTTAGGTCTTGTTTATAATTTGATATTGCCACAAAGAGTGTGTTTTTCCAGTCTTATAATCTCTTTTTTAACATTAATGCTGGTTGATTATTGTGCCTAAACTCCATAAGGGAGGGAATATAATGAGGCGTGCTTGACCTCTCTTCCTGTTTTGACCGGGAGTTCATTTTTTTTTGACGGAGTCTTGCTCTGTCGCCCAGGCTAGAGTGCAGTGGCGCGATCTTGGCTCACTGCAAGCTCTGCCTCCTGGGTTCACGCCATTCTCCTGCCTCAGCCTCATGAGTAGCTGGGACTACAGGCACCCACCACCACGCCCGGCTAATTTTTTTGTATTTTTAGTAGAGATGGGGATGGTCTCGATCTCCTGACCTTGTCATCTGCCCGCCTTGGCCTCCCAAAGTGCTGGGATTGCAGGTGTGAGCCACCGCGCCCGGCCCTTGGGAGTTCAGTTTTTAAGGTTTCTCTGGGGTCCCCTTGGACAAGAGGGGGTCCATTCAGTTGGTAAGTTTTAGTTTACAACTTCATTTTTTTGTTTTTTTGGTTTTTTTTTTTGAGATGGAGTGTCGCTCTTTTGGAGTGCAATGGTGCCATCTAGGGTCAATGCAACCTCTGCCTCCCAGGTTCAAGCAATTCTCTGCCTCAGCCTCCCAAGTAGCTGGGATTACAGGTGCCTGCCATCATGCCTGGCTAATTTTTGTATTTTTAGTAGAGACTGGGTTTCACCATCTTGACCAGGCTGGTCTTGAACGCTTGACCTCGTGATCCACCTGCCTCGGCCTCCCAAAGTGATGAGATTACAGGCATGAGCCACCACGCCTGGCCCAACTTTTTTTTTTGAGGTGAAGTCTTGCCCTGTCTCCCAGGATGGAGTGCAGTAGCACGATTTTGGCTCCCTGCAACCTCCTCCTCCTCCCGAGTTCAAGCAATTCTCCTGCCTCAGCCTCCCGAGGAGCTGGGATTACAGTTGCATTCCACCATACCTAATTTTTGTATTTTTAGTAGAGATAGGGTTTCACCATTTTGGCCAGGCTGGTCTCGATCTCCTGACCTCGTGATCCACCCACCTCGGCCTCCCAAAGTGCTGGTATTACAGGCGAAAGCTACCACGTCCGGCCTAGTTTACAACTTTTAAGGAGAGCTGGTTCATAGGCTTCTTTATCCAGGTGCATGGGTAGTCCTATTCCCATTTCAAAGGCAGAAAGCTGATGTTTTCCAAACAGGGTAGAATGTAAGTTAAGCAAATGGAAGATCCTTAGGCCAGGGAAAGTTAAAATTTTCTTTAAGCTTTCAACTGACTTTTCATTATTCCACGTATTCATTCGACCAGTCTGGAAGACTGAGTGATTTGCACAACAGAAATGCTAATCCATCCAATCTCAATCATCTTTGACCACACAAAATAGTATTTCTGGCTGAGCATAGTGGCTAATGCCTGTAATCCCAGCACTTTGGGAGACTGTTGTGGGAGGATTGCTTGACCCCAGGAGTTTGAGAGCAACCTGGGCAACATAGTGAGACCTCATCTCTACCAAAATAATTTTTTTAAATAAAAAACCAAGATAAGATTTCTATAAACTTCTCATAACCACTTAGAATTTTTCACATTCTCTTTCTTTAACTTTCTATGTTCATGTAGTTTTATCCATCATTCTTTCTTTTGTCCTTTCAACTTAAAACAGCCTTTAAAAGCCTCTAGACAAAATTAGTTTTCCCTTTACAAAAACCTCACTCTCATACCTTCTTTATAACCTTCTTTACCAAAAACACATCCTATTTTTCTTATACACTCTGTATACAGAATGGTTTCTCTTAAATCTAGTAGTTTCAATTGCATGTATGAACTACAGTTTTAACTTCTAGCAACCTGAATTTCTGGTGGAAAACTTAGGAAGTAATTTTGAACTGTTTCATATCAATACTGATAGATGGATGAAAACCATTTTATAATTTTTAGAAAGATCTCAATTTATTTTTGTTTATTAACAGGTCTAAATATATTTAGCTTTTCAATACCATATAAAAATAAGATATCAAAGTAAATAGATTTAAACTTATATTTAATGATTAATGTTTTAGTATTTTTACTCAGAGATGGCTCAGACATTTCATGAACATCTACTACTTAATTATAACATGACTTTAATATTAATTTACTGAAGCTGGGCACAGTGGCTCATGCCTGTAATCTCAGCACTTTGAGAGGCTGAGGTGGGTGGATCACTTGAGGTCAGGAGATCAAGACCAGCCTGGCCAACATGGTGAAACCCCATCTCTACTAAAAGTACAAAAATTAGCCAGGTGTGGTGGTGCACACCTGTAATGTAATCCCAGCTACTTGGGAGGCTGAGGTAGGAGAATCGCTGAACCTGGAAGGCAGAGGTTGCAGTGAGCTAAGATCGCTCCACTGCAGTCCAGCCTGGGTGACAGAGCAAGACTCCATCTTAAAAAAAAAAAAAAAAAAAAAGATTTAGGTTACTGAAAAAGAGTTTTGAAAAGTTCATTTATAAATTTTTCAAAAACTCACCACTATACAAATGAGTACACTGATAAACTTCTGTCTCTATTCATTTAACTTACTTTTAACAATTATGCTTGAATTGTTCATTAAACAAAGATAGCCATCATCTTTTTTCCATGTTAATCATTTTTACAGCCTGCAAATGTTGGGCAGTTGCCACCTAAGCAAAAACCCTGAAATTAAATGCATGGGTATTTTGCTGATCTGAAGACATAGCTATTTTCATTAAACCAATAATATTAAAGTGGCCTTCTTTACTAAAGATTTACTCAAGTCATATGAACTGAACATTTTAGTTAGTTTCTATTTTTCTGATAAAGTATTTGATTTAAGTGCTTTTTTTTTTTTTTGAGACGGAGTCTCGCTTTGTCACCCAGGCTGGAGTGCAGTGGCATGATCTCGGCTCACTGCAACCTCTGCCTCCTAGGTCCCAGAGATTCTTCTGCCTCAGCCTCCTGAGTAGCTGGGATTACAGGCACGCATCACCACGCCTGGCTAATTTTTTATGTATTTTTAGTAGAGATGGGGTTTCACCATGTTAGCCAAGCTGGTCTCAATCTCCTGACCTCGTGATCCGTCCACCTCGACCTTCCAAAGTGCTGAGATTACAGGCGTGAGCCAACACGCCCAGCCAAGTGCTTACTTTTTTTTTAGATCCAATTAATTGGAGCTCTTTTTTATATTTTGGTAGTAGTATATATCCCTTATGCATAATATGAACATATACATGTACAGATCTTTTTTTTTTTTTTTTTTTGAGATTGAGTTTCCCTCTTGTTGCCCAGGCTGGAGAGCAATGGCGCCATCTCGGCTCACCACAACCTCCGACTCCCGGGTTCAAGCAATTCTCCTGCCTCAGCCTCCCGGGTAGCTGGGATTATAGGCCATGCGCCACCACGCCCGGCTTATTTTGTATTTGTAGTAGAGACGGGGTTTCTCCATTTTGGTCAGGCTGGTCTCAAATTCCCAACCTCAGGTGATCCTCCCACCTCAGCCTCCCAAAGTGCAGGGATTACAGGTGTGAGCCACCGTGCCTGGCTAAAAAATCATCTTAAACAAAGGTAAGGCTTATTACGTAAACTTTAAGCTGATGTAGTTTAGGTGCAGAGAGGGAGATGCTCTTACAAATGGACATTTCCTTTATAGATGTAATTATCTTTTATTATTTCTTTTTTCCATAAGCCTTTTGCACTCCTAAATATCTTTTACAAAAAGTTTCAAAATAACTAGCTAAATGTCAGAAGGTTGCATTTTGGAGACTGATTTAGTTTGATAGGTAGTCTTTTCAACTTAATGTTTCTTAATTAAATTACTGACTTTAGGGTGGAGCCCTTTAATGAATAGGGCAAATAAAACATTTGTTGTTTTTAGGGCCTAATATTTAAATATGTGAAAAGCAGGCACAGCTGGAAGGCAGAGCATCTAGATCTCCAGAAATCAAGGATTCCACATTTACTTTGAATCCCTGGTTTCTCTCAAAATGGAAATGCCACAAGACCAGGCCGTGCAACATTTCTGCAGTGCTCCTCACTACAAAGACATTCCCCTAAGGCTGGTGGGCAACCCAACACTCAGCTCACTATGTGGTCAACTCATCCTCCACAGGAGCCTTATCCCTTGGTGGTGACTGTTTCCATAGCTTCCAAGTGTTCAAATAATATCTCTTTTATCTAAATGTGCAAATAAACAAGTAGCTCCCTGCAGTAATTACCATTCACTGCAGCTGCTGTCAGCCACTTCTGCAGGTTTCACCAGTGACTTGCCAGCTATTACACAAAGATCAAGTTCTCCCTCACAGTATAAAGTAACCCTTGGCATTCCCAAAGCCAAAGAGATCAGAAAACTCAATGCAGAAGAAAGCAAAGCTTTAGACCTGTGAGAAACCTGCCTATGACTTTTGAGACTCCATGAGAGACAGAGGACCCCTCAAAAGAGGAGAGGGTGGCACATTTTTCTGTGTTCTTTGAGGGGTCTCAGGGCTATTAGGTCTCATACATGGTATTGAAGATGGCAAAAAGAAGGAGTAGCAGAAGTGGAAGGGAGTGAAAGAACGAGTCCTGCAGGACCCAGTTGAGGGAGTTGTTTTTTTTGTTTGTTTTGTTTTGTCTTTTTGAGTCGGAGTCTCGCTCTGTCACCCAGGCTGGAGTGCAATGGCGCGATCTCGGCCCACTGCAACTTCTGCCTTCTGGGTTCAAGTGATTCTCCTGCCTCAGCCTCCCGTGTATCTGGGATTACAGGAATGTGCCACCATACCCGGGTAATTTTTGTATTTTTAGTAGAGATGGGGTTTCATCATGTTGGTCAGGCTGGTCTTGAACTCTTGACCTCAGGTGATCTGCCCGCCTCGGCCTCCCAAAGTGCTAGAATTACAAGCGTGAGCCACTGCACCCGGCCTGAGGGAGATTTTAAGCTATCTGAAAGGCCGATGAAGTTTTACAGTTTTTTCTCAGCAAAAATCATGCCAACAAAATAGGAAACAGAGGGAACCAACCAGTTTTTAAAATAAGGTTTTTAGTATATTAACAACAACAAAAACACCCAGAAACAGAAAATAAAAGAGGAAAAGGAAAAAGATCTTCTTTATTTTTCACAAAGAAAGTTGCAGTCTGAATATCAGTTTTTAATTAAGCTAACTTCTAGCCGTTAGAACCCTTTAAAAAATATTTTCAAATCTTTTCTTACCAAATTTCAACGATGACGAACAATAAGTATGTCTTTCGGGCCAGACGTGGTGGCTCACGCCTGTAATCCCAACACTTTGGGAGGCCAAGGCAGGTGGATCACGAGGTCAGGCATTTGAGACCAGCCTAAAATACGAAAATTAGGCGGACGTGGTGGCGCACGCCTCTAGTCACAGCTACTTGGGAGGCTGAGGCAGGAGAATTGCTTGAACCTGGGAGGTGGAGGTTGTAGTGAGCTGAGAACGCACCACTGCACAGCCAGGGCAACAGAGCAAGACTCCGTCTCAAAAAAAAAAAGTATGTCTTTCATTCAGTTTGTCTTGTTCAGCTTTTTCCAGCTGTGGACACAAATGAATTATTTTATGCATTTCAAAGGATCCCCCCCATTTCAGCCACCGATGCTTATGACCATTCCAGGTTATGTGGGTCAATTTTCTTAGATATTTACAAGAGGATGCCCCATAAGCGTTGTACCTAAAACCAGCTAGTGTTTCTAAAGGTGGCTGTCCCTTTAAAGAGTGCTTAGATTTTGAAGCTTGATTTCCCATAATTTGGGAACTTTTCAAAAGTGATCAAGGCCAGAAATATATTTTGGGTCAAAGTGTGCTGCTTATGAGCATAAATTACCCGTATGCATGCTTTGGTTTGGAATCAACAGAAATTGGTCACAAATGAAAATACAAGTCCAATTATAAGTAACAGAAAGCAGCTGCAGTTTTAAAAGCATGCCATAGAATTCTAGGCCAGAAGCGGTGAAACCACTGGTGCTAGAGTACCCATATGATCTGTAACTTGAACTTTTTGTCATGAGGTAGAGGCAGAGAAGGCAGAAGTCCTCTGCATAACTTCTTGCCCAGCTGTGAACTGAATCTTCTGCTTTGAGGCCAAAGAACTGTGAGGAACAAGAAGAAGACAGCTCTCTGCAGAGCTTTTTACCTGAATCTCCTATCCAGGGAGAGAGACTAAAGCCCTCATTCTTAAAGGAAAGAGATGGTTTGCAGAACACCTCGAAATCTAGACTGCAACTGAAAAGAAAGGAAGGTTCAGATTCAAAAGAAGTCACCCCCAGCATGTGGTAGGACCTCCAAAAATGGAGAATGCAATGGGTTCATGCTGGTACCAAGCACTTATTTCAGAGAGAAACACCAGGTGCTGGTGGGAAGTCACTCTGAATCATGCCGACCTAAAGGAAAAAACTGAGGCAAAATTAATATAAGTAGAGAGTTGATTTGGGCTGAGTTTGAGGACTGCAACCCAGGAGCATAGATTCAAGGTGCCCTGAATATACGCTTTGCTTACCAGCAGTTACAAGTGGGTTTTTAAAGGAAAAAAGAAGAGGCAGTTCCTAAGTTGCTTACCAAGAATTTACATTAAAATAACACAAGATAGGCCGGGCGCGGTGGCTCACGCTTGTAGTCCCAGCACTTTGGGAGGCGAGGCGGGCGGATCACGAGGTCAGGAGATCGAGACCATGGTGAAACCCCGTCTCTACTAAAAATACAAAAAAATTAGCCGGGCGTGGTGGCGGGCGCCTGTGGTCCCAGCTACTCGGAGAGGCTGAGGCAGGAGAATGGCGTGAACCCGGGAGGCGGAGCTTGCAGTGAGCCGAGATTGCGCAACTGCACTCCAGCCTGGGCGACAGAGCGAGACTCCGAGACTCCGTCTCAAAAAAATAAATAAAAATAAATAAATAAATAAATAACACAAGATATGGATTGTCTGCCACATTGTTCTTTGTATCTCAAATTCCAGGAAAATGAAGATAATGGATGAGGCAGCTGGTCAGGAACAAAATGCTTTTAGCCAATTGCCTGTGGGAATGGGGGATAACAGAAGTCCCATACTCATTCCCTCTGGGCCTGATAAATTTTGCATACCTCACATAGCTCAGAGTGCTCTGAACTGTTTCCTCTTCTCAATAGTAAGTAAGAAATTTAGTCTAATGCCTGGTGTACAGTAAGTGTTCAGTAAAATGTTAGAGTCCCTGCCCTTTGAAATGATAGATACAACTTTTCCAATGGAAGAAAAATGAGCAGGAGTAAAACCACCACCACCAGCATAACAAATGGATAAAATTTATAAATAATTATGTAACCTTTATCTATAGATATGAAACTCTTTCTCTACCATGAAACTGCCATTGCAAAATTATAACAGAATATAATTACAGTGAAAAAAATCTGACCTAACTGACTTCATCGTTCTTCTAACCTCCAAGTTGTCCTTGTCCATTCCTGGGCATAGGCCAAACTGACTTTGGGAGAAACTTAGTTTATAGTTTTAACTTATTTTTTTCTTTTTTTCTGAGACAGTCTTGCTCTGTCACCCAGGCTGGAGTGCAGTGGTGTGATCTCAGCTCACCACAACCTTCACCTCCTGGGTTCAAGCGATTCTTGTGCCTCAGCCTCCCAAGCAGCTGGGACTGCAGGTGTGCATCAGCATGCTTGGCTAATTTTTGTGTGTTTAGTAGAGACAGGGTTTTGCCATGTTGGCCACACTGGTCTTGAACTCCTGGCCTCAAGTGTCTAGTTTAACTTTGAAACAAAGACAATAACAGCCCTTTCCCAAAACAAACCCCCTTCCTGCCTGGGGACTAGACTGCCTTTGTGGGACTAACAAAATAGCCACAAGATGAGATATTACGGTTTAGGAGTCATGCAGCTGGAGGCTACAAGATTTTGACCTTCCCCAAATTTCTCCTGGAGATAATATCATTATTGTAAAACCTAAGATCAGTGCTCAAGATATTTTGTAGACTCTGCACTTGATAGATCAGCTGGCACCACCCAGATGGATAAATTGGCTTATCTGATCTTGTGGCCACCACCCAGGAACTGACTCAGCACAGGAGGACAGCACTGTCTCCCTATGATTTCATCTTTGACCCAAGCAATCAGCACTCCCAACTCACTGGCCCCTACCTACCAAATTATCCTTAAATACTCCAATCCCTGAATTCTCAGGGAGACTGATTTGAGTGATAATAAAACCCCAGTCTTCAGTACAGGTGGCTCTGTGTGAATTAAACTCTTTCTCTATTGCAATTCCCTGTCTTGATAAATCAGCTCTATCCAGGCAGTGGGCAAGAAAAACCCACTGGGCAATTACAAATCTGGGGCTTGTCCAGGATCACCCTTGTGGCTACCTGCCTGTGGCTCAGCACCCAACTCCAGCAATGGATCCAGAGGCCAGCCCAAATGGCCACTTAGTTCTGGATTCGGGGCTGACTCTGGTACTGTCTCTACTAATGGGATGCTGCCGTCCCAATACACATGGATTTAATTGCAATAGAGAAATAGTACTGGGAGACTGATTTGAGTAATAATAAAACTCTGGTCTCCTGTACGGCTGGCTTTGCATGAACTACTCTTTCTCTATTGCAGTTCCCCTGTCTTGATAAATCAGCCGTATCTAGGCAGTGGGCAAGGAGAACTTGTTGGGCAGTTACAAATTTGGGGGCTCATCCCGGATTGCCCTTGTTTCTACCCACCCACAGTTTGATAGCCCCCTACTGGTGATTGATCCAGAGGCCAGCCCAAGCAGACATCTAGTTCTCTTTGACTCTGGCACAGTCTGTATTGGCATGGCATTACTGACCCATGGTGCATGGATTTAATTGTGATAGAGAAATAATCCTGGGGAGACATCCCATAACTGTAGCCTCATCACAGGGTGTCTGTCTGTAGCTCCATCATGGGGTGTCTGTAGCCCCATCACAGGGTGTCTGATTAGATGAGTATTCTAAGTGTTGCTAACAGCCCCTTCCTTCTCCTGATTTGTTGGCCTCAATGAAACAGCTGCTATCTGTAACCCCATCATGGGGTGCCTGTCTATAGCCCCATCATAGGGTGTCTGCTCTAATTGGATGGAGAATAGGGGACTTATTTGGAGGAATACTCTTGGTTTGTGATTTAATCTGGAATCTCTGACTGGAAGGACTTCTGTTTGACTTTTTTGTTGTGTGTATTTGCATGTGTAGAGGAGATCTCTGAAGAAATTGCTGATGAAAGTCCAACAGGCTCTTCTAGTTTGTCTGGTCAGTCACATTTGCTGAAACCTGGAGGAATTGTTAGTGGAAGCTCAACAGGCCTGACTCAGGATGACTGTCCATTCTTCTGGAAGCTGCAGA
The DNA here is from genome assembly GCF_028878055.3 of Symphalangus syndactylus. Classification (NCBI taxonomy): domain Eukaryota; kingdom Metazoa; phylum Chordata; class Mammalia; order Primates; family Hylobatidae; genus Symphalangus; species Symphalangus syndactylus. The sequence continues at coordinate 67,112,591 of NC_072433.2, forward strand.
GAAAAGAAACCTGGAAACCTTATGTGCTGACAAAAAGGGACACAACTGGATATGATGGTTATTTTACCAAGGTTTTGAAATGTCGTGCTTTCAAATATAAACTGACTGCTTTAAGGAATCGAAGTTGACTTATAGAGCCAATAAAAGCCCCACAGGAAAGCTGGCCTCATATTTTGTCTACACAGTCTCTGTACAGGGTTCCTGACCTGTGGTAAGTAAAGAATGTCACCTTCTGAAAGTCCAGGGATTCCAAGTTATCTTGGGACCTGGAGAGGAGGAAAATCCACCCAACTCATACAGGTATATTTGCAGCCATAGATAAATCTGTGGATGGGCTCCAAGGCTTTAAAAAGTATAATCTGAGATTCCTTATGGAACAAAGTTTCAGCAAAGCCAATTTTTATTTTATTTTATTTTATTTTATTTTATTTTATTTTATGACAGATTCTAGCTCTGTCACCAGGCTGGAGTACAGTGGCTCAATCTCAGCTCACTGCAACCTCCAACTCCCTGGTTCAAGCGATCCTCCTGCCCCAGACTCCTGAGTAGCTGGGATTACAGGTGCCTGCCACCATGCCTGGCTAATTTTTGTATTTTTAGTAGAGACAGGGTTTCACCATGTTAGCCAGGATGGTCTCGATCTCCTGACCTCGTGATCCACCCGCCTCAGCCTCCAAAAGTGCTGGGATTATAGGCATGGACCACCGTGTCTAGCCTCAGCAAAGCCAATTTAAAAGGAGCCTATATGGTAAATAATTATTCTTGCTGCACTTTATACAAATAATCAGGCCATGCATAATACGACTAAAACTTGTTTTGCTTTAATAAAAATGGGGACTGGAAAGAGAAAAATTACATTTCAGAAAACTATACTACACCTATTGTTAGTTGTTCTCGAGTTTTTATTATTCTCTGCAATTTGGACTAAATCCTAAATTCTTTGTCGGCTACAAGTCCCCAAACTAATGCTTTCAAATCTTTACTTCTAAAACTAGGATTTGAGGCCGGGCGCGGTGGCTCACGCTTGTAATCCCAGCACTTTGGGAGGCCGAGGTGGGCGGATCATGAGGTCAGGAGATCGAGACCACGGTGAAACCCTGTCTCTACTAAAAATACAAAAAATTAGCCGGGCGTGGTGGCGGGCGCCTGTAGTCCCAGCTACTCGGAGAGGCTGAGGCAGGAGAATGGCGTGAACCTGGGAGGCGGAGCTTGCAGTGAGCCGAGATCGCACCACTGCACTCCAGCCTGGGTGAGAGAGCGAGACTCCGTCTCAAAAAAAAAAAAAAAAAAATAAATAAATAAATAAAAATAAAAATAAAAAAATAAAACTAGGATTTGCATTTCTTATCCTAGGACTCATTTACCTTATAGTATGCTACTCACTTAAATGCTGTACTAAAACTGTAGATGAGAATACTGAAGCCTTTGTCAGGTAAGCCTTGGAACCCCAACCCACTCCCTATGCTCAGACATCTGCAAAGCAGTTCCACTCCTCTCACCTTGGGGTCAACTCCTATTCTCACTATGCCCCCTGGAAGAAACCAGTGCAGTTTTTGACCTTTTCCCATCTTCCTAGACACACCTTACGAATAAGGTCTTATAAAACCCAAACAGAGGGATTGAAATCACCATTGCAAAACTGTAACTGAGAATATGATTACAGTGAAGGAGATCTGACCTAACCAATTCCATCTTGCTTCTAAACTCCAAGCTGTCCTTGTGCATTCCTGCGCATAGGCCAAACTAACTTTGGGAGAAACTTAGTTTATAGTTTAACTTTGAAATAAAGACAGTGACAGCACTTTTCCAAAATAAACCCCCTTTCTGCCTGGGGACTAGACTGCCTTTGTAGGACTAACAAATTAGCCACAAGATTAGAAATTATGGTTTAGGAGTCATGCAGCTGGAGGCTACAAAATTTTGACCCTACCCAAATTGCTCCTGCAGATAACATCACTATTGTAAAACCTAAGATCAGTGCTCAAGATATTTTGCAGACCCTGCACTTGATAGATCAGCTGGCACCACCCAGATGGATAAACTGGCTCATCTGATCTTGTGGCCTCCACCAGGAACTGATTCAGCAAAAGAAGACAGCTTCAACTTCCTATGAGTTTAATCTCCAACCCAACCAGTCAGCACTCCTTACTTACTGTCGGTTACCCACCAAATTATCCTTAAAAACTCCAAATTCTCGGCCGGGCGCCGTGGCTCACGCCTGTCATCCCAGCACTTTGAAAGGCCAAGGCAGGTGGATCACGAGGTCAGGAGATCAAGACCATCCTGGCTAACATGGTAAAACCCCGTCCATACTAAAAATACAAAAAATTAGGCTGGGCGCGGTGGCTCAATGCCTGTAATCTCAGCACTTTGGGAGGCCGAGACGGGCGGATCACGAGGTCAGGAGATCAAGACCATCTTGGCTAACACGGTGAAACCCTGTCTCTACTAAAAATACAAAAAATTAGCCGGGCGTGGTGGCGGGCGCCTGTAGTCCCAGCTACTCGGGAGGCTGAGGCAGGAGAATGGCGTGAACCCAGGAGGCGGAGCTTGCAGTGAGCTGAGATCATGCCACTGCACTCCAATCTGGGGGACACAGCGAGACTCCGTCTCAAAAAAAAAAAAAAAAAAAAAAAAAATTAGCCAGGTGTGGTGGCACATGCCTGTAATCCCAGTTACTTGGGAGGCTGAGGCAGGAGAATCACTTGAACCCGGGAGGCAGAGGTTGCAGTGAGCCGAGATCATGCCACTGCACTCCAGCCTGGGCAACAGAGCAAGACTCTGTCTCAAAAAACAAAACAACAACAACAAAAAACCCCTCCAAATTCTCAGGGAGACTGATTTGAGTAATAATAAAACTCCCATCTCCCATATGGCCCGTTCTGCGTGAGTTCCACTCTTTCTTTATTGCAATTCCCCTGTCTGGATAAATCAGCTCTGTCTAGGCAGTGGGCAAGGTGAACCCATTGGATGGTTACAACTACTTCTTTTTCCAGCTCTGTCAGCTAATAACAATATTAACTGATTTGAATTTTTCCACTTCTGCTTACTCTAGAAGAGGTGATATTTATTTTGCTTTGATGGGGAAGAGTGAGGTGTTTTCAAAGAACCATTTTATGCCGTGCTAAGAAGGGTGGACTTTACTCTGCAGGCTGAGGAGCCAACAGCGTTTTTCAAGTGGGGGAAGGTGAGAAAGTCTTTTAATTTCAGAATATCCATATGGTATAGAAGTGGAGAATAATAGAGTGAGGCTCTAGGCTGTAAATCATTTATTTACTCAATAGATATGTACTGAGTGTCTACTCTGTGTTAGGCACTAGAAATACCAGGTCTCTGACCTCTTGGGGCTGACTGCATAGGAGTCTGTAGTCTCACACATGCTTCGGTAAATGCTGTGAAGGAAAAGAATAGGTCTTGTGACTCTCTGAGGACATGATAGGTGGGCCTGAGAGTAATTAAGAGTAAGTCAGACAGAGAGGAAATAAAGACTCAAGGAAAGACCTCATTCAGGAAGGAGACACTTGAGCGTACTTACATGCTGAAGGGAAGGATGAGGTAGAGAAGGAGGAGGAGAGGAGTGAAAGACAGATACAAAAGAGGGGATCATTCATGAAGCAAGAACCCTCAGAGGGTAGAGGCAATAGAAAATAATTAGCCTTGGGCAGGAAGAAGGTTACCACTTGCTCTGGGGTAGGATGAAAGGAGAGAAAATGGAAGCAGAAGTTTATAGATGAAGAATAAGGTATAGAAGAGTTTTCATGTAATGGTCTCATGTTCTCTGTGTAGTAGGAGAATAAGTAGCTGCTGAATATCGGGGAGCTGAAAGAGTAGACGGCTTGAGGAAAGTGGTATATGGGTTGAAGTGGCTCCCGAGGGAGACCAGAGGGAGCCACAGCTGATTGGTCTGACTCTGTTCCAAAGGCTCTTATGATTCCTCTGAGGGATGCCCCCACAGTGTTTCCTTTCTGCCTTTAATTATTGCATTTTCCAAGGGATGCAGTAATGACAGGCAGCAGCTGTGAGAACAAGCATAGGAGAAAGAATTTTCCCATTACACCTGTGCCTCCTACACAAAAGAAATAATACATTTATGCAGGCCTGCTTTCATCCATCCCTTAAATGAAACCTGATAATGAGATTGGCAAAAATGAAAAATCTGACAATATTGAGTGTGGGTGTCAATGTGGGCAAAAAGGAACTCTTGTAAGTTGCTGGGGAAGTGTAAATTGATACAAATACTACAAAGAACAATTTTGCAATATTTTGTAAAGTTGAAATCGCCACAACCTGTATAGGGGTACACATAGACCTTAGAAGACTGTTTTGTAAACTACAGATGGAGACCCCAATAGTAGGTCTAGAAATCAATTTAGTGGATGTCAACTAGCAATTTAAATAACATAGATTTGGCCAGGTGTGGTGGCTCATGCCTGTAATCCCAGAAACTTGGAAGGCCGAGGTGGGCAGATCACATGAAGTCAGGAGTGCAAGACCAGCCTGGCAAACATGGCGAAAACCCATCTCTACTAAAAATACAAAAATTAGCTGGGCGTGGTGGCACGTGCCTGTAATCCCAGCAACTTGGGAGGCTGAAGCAAGAGAATCCCTTGAATCCAGGAGGCAGAGGTTGCAGTGAGCCGAGATCGTGTCGCTGCACTCCAGCCTGGGTGACAGAGTGAGACTCCGTCTCAAAATAAAAAATAAAAAATACGTCTGGGAAGTGGGGAGCGCCCCTGCCCGGCCACCCATCGTCTGGGAAGTGAGGAGCGCCTCTGCCCGGCCGCCCCGTCTGGGAGGTGAGGAGCGCCTCTGCCCGGCCGCCCCGTCTGGGAGGTGAGGAGCGCCTCTGCCCGGCCACCCATCGTCTGGGAAGTGAGGAGCGCCTCTGCCCGGCAGCCCCGTCTGGAAATGAGGAGCGCCTCTGCCCGGCCACCCATCTTCTGGGAGGTGAGGAGCGCCTCTGCCCGGCCACCCATCGTCTGGGAAGTGAGGAGCGCCTCTGCCCGGCCGCCCCGTCTGGGAGGTGAGGAGCGCCTCTGCCCGGCCACCCATCGTCTGGGAAGTGAGGAGCGCCTCTGCCCGGCAGCCCCGTCTGGAAATGAGGAGCGCCTCTGCCCGGCCACCCATCGTCTGGGAGGTGAGGAGCACCTCTGCCCGGCCACCCATCGTCTGGGAAGTGAGGAGCGCCTCTGCCCGGCCACCCATGGTCTGGGAAGTGAGGAGCGCCTCTGCCCGGCCACCTATCGTCTGGGAGGTGAGGAGCGCCTCTGCCCGGCCGCCCCGTCCGGGAGGAAGTGAGGAGCACCTCTGCCCGGCCGCCCCGTCCGGGAAGAAGTGAGGAGCGCCTCTGCCCGGCCGCCCCGTCCGGCAAGAAGTGAGGAGCGCCTCTGCCCGGCCGCCCCGTCCGGGAAGAAGTGAGGAGCGCCTCTGCCCGGCCGCCCCGTCCGGGAAGAAGTGAGGAGCGCCTCTGCCCGGCCGCCCCGTCTGGGAGGTGAGGAGCGCCTCTGCCCGGCCACCCATCGTCTGGGAGGTGAGGAGCGCCTCTGCCCGGCCACCCATCATCTGGGAGGTGAGGAGCGCCTCTGCCCGGCCACCCATCGTCTGGGAGGTGAGGAGCGCCTCTGCCCGCCCACCCACCGTCTGGGAGGTGAGGAGCGCCTCTGCCAGACCACCCACCGTCTGTGAGGTGAGGAGCGCCTCTGCCAGACCACCCACCGTCTGGGAGGTGAGGAGCGCCTCTGCCCGACCACCCACCGTCTGGGAAGTGAGGAGCGCCTCTGCCCGGCCACCCACCGTCTGGGAAGTGAGGAGCGCCTCTGCCCGGCCATCTATCGTCTGGGAGGTGAGGAGCACCTCTGCCCGGCAGCCCCATCTGGGAGGAAGTGAGGAGCGCCTCTGCCCGGCCGCCCCGTCTGGGAAGTGAGGAGCACCTCTGCCCGGCCGCCCCGTCCGGGAAGAAGTGAGGAGCGCCTCTGCCCGGCCACCCCGTCCGGGAAGAAGTGAGGAGTGCCTCTGCCTGGCCGCCCCGTCCAGGAAGAAGTGAGGAGCACCTCTGCCTGGCCACCCATCATCTGGGAAGTGAGGAGCGCCTCTGCCCGGCCACCCATCTTCTGGGAAGTGAGGAGCGCCTCTGCCCGGCCGCCTTGTCTGGGAAGTGGGGAGCGCCTCTGCCCGGCCGCCCTGTCTGGGAAGTGAGGAGCGCCTCTGCCTGGCCACCCATCGTCTGGGAAGTGAGGAGCGCCTCTGCCCGACCACCTATCGTCTGGGAAGAAGTGAGGAGCGTCTCTGCCTGGCCGCCCCGTCTGGGAAGTGAGGAGCGCCTCTGCCCGGCCGCCCCGTGTCTGGGAAGAAGTGAGGAGCGCCTCTGCCCGGCCACCCATCGTCTGGGAAGTGAGGAGCGCCTCTGCCCGGCCACCTATCGTCTGGGAAGAAGTGAGGAGCGCCTCTGCCCGGCCGCCCCGTGTCTGGGTAGAAGTGAGGAGCTCCTCTGCCTGGCCGCCCCGTCTGGGAGGTCTACCACGGAGGCCAGGGGCAATGTGGGGGCTGGACGTGGTGGCTCACGCCTGTGGTCCCGGCACTCTGGGGGGCGAGGCGGGTTGATCACTTCGGGCTAGGAGTTCGAGACCAGTCTGGCCAACTTGGCGAAGCATGAAAAATACAGCAGACAAACCAACCAACCAACTCAGTGACAACAAAACCGGTCTACCCTGGAGTCATACTCTAATTTTTTCTATTTTCCTCCCTTTCTGATCCTTTATCCCACTTTCTTTTTCTTCCTCTTCCTTCTCCCTCTTCTTTGTCAAATAGAGGATTGAGTTATTATCACTGATCCATATAAAGTCCCTCTCTCATTTATTTTAACTCCCACCCCCCATTTCTATTTCCCGACTTCCCATGTGCAACCTTCCTAATATGTTTGATACGCATCTTTTTGTTTGTATGTATTTTTTAGAAAATGTTTATTGTTTTTGTGTGCAAAAAAAATTAATAAAAAAAAATTAAAAAAAAAGAAAAATAAAATAAAAAAAATAAAAATAAAAATAAAATAGATTATGATGCACACCTGTAATCACAGCTACTGAGGAGGCTGAGGCAGGAGGATGGCTTGAGCCTAGGAGTTTGAGTCTGCAGTACACTATGATAACCTGTGAATAGCTACTACACTCCAGCCTGAGCAACATAGTACATAAATAAGTAACAGATTAAAAATATGTAACATCAAAGGCCATTTTTTTGTAGAAAGAATAAGTACTTTTCACTGGGCGCAGTGGCTCATGCCTGTAATCCCAGCACTTTGGGAGGTCGAGGCAGGTGGATCACCTAAGGTCGGGAGTTCACAACCAGCCTGACCAACATGGAGAAACCCCATCTCTATTAAAAATACAAAATTAGCCGGATGTGGTGGTGCACACCTGTAATCCCAGCTGCTTGGAAGGCTGAGCAGGGAGTTGCTTGAACCCGGAAGGCGGAGATTGCAGTGAGCCGAGATCACGCCATTGCATTCCAGCCTGGGCAACAAAAGCAAAAAATAAAAATAATAATAAAAAAAAGTACTTTTCTCATGAAACTTTGGTTTCATTTAAGTATATATAACTGGTCACAATGAGATATAGGTTGGTCACAATGAGACATTTCTTATGGGCTGGGTCAAAATATCTGAGAAACAGCTCTAGAGAAACTCTTGCACATGTGCACAAGGAAACGTGAATAAAGCTATTTGTTGTAGCTTTGATTATAATAGTGATTTATAATTTAGGAAATAATCTCCATCAATAGATGAATTTAAAGTGGTGTATTTATACAACAAAATATTTAACTAAGTCTAAATATATCAGCATACAAAGATCTCAAAAACAATATTGAGTGAAAATGCAACTTGCAGAATATGTATGATACCATTTATGAAATTTCTTAAAAATTCACAAAATAATACTATACATTATTTCACTATACATTATTTCACATACTTATGCATATGTAAAATAACAATTTTAAAAAGACAGGAAAGATATGTCATATAATTTGATAGTTGTTACCTCTGGAGACTAGGAATAGAATTGGGACTGGGCATAAAAACAAAGAAGATTTTATTTCTAATTTTATTTATTTATTTTTTTGAGATGGGGTCTCACTCTATAGCCCAGGTGGGAGTGCAGTGGCACAATCTCAGTTCACTGCAAGCTCCGCCTCTCGGGTTCACACCACTCTCCTGTCTCAGCCTCCCGAGTAACTAGGACTACAGGCACCCGCCACCATGCCCGGCTAATTTTTTGTATTTTTAGTAGATGTGGGGTTTCACCGTGTTAGCCAGGATGGTCTGGATCTCCTGACCTCATGATCCGCCCACCTCGGCCTCCCAAAGTGCTGGGATTACAGGCATGAGCCACCGTGACTGGCCTATTTCTAATTTTTTTAATTGAAAATGTTCCTGAGAAAAAGATAAGGTAATAATTTCACTGTCAATTTGGGGCAGTAAGTACACTACTATGTGTTATATTTTTCTTTGTACTCATTGTGGTTTAAAGGATATATTTATAAATTCTGGCAGGTGCGGTGGCTCATGCATGTAATCTCAGCACTTTGGGAGGCTGAGGCGGGTGGATCGCTTGAGGTCAGGAGTTTGAGACTAGCCTGGCCGATATGGTGAAACCCCGTTTCTACAAAAAATACAAAAATTAGCCAGGTGTGTTGGCAGGCGCCTGTAATCCCAGCTACTCAGGAGGCTGAGGCAGGAGAATCACTTGAGCCTGGGAGGTGGAGGTTGCAGAGAGCTGAGATCATGCCATTGCACTCCAGCCTGGGCAAAAGAGTGAGACTCTGTCTCAAAATAAATAAATAAATAAATAAAATAAAAAGATACATTTATAAATTATTTGATATTTCTCTCCTTAGAGATGGAGCTTAATTTCCCTCCCCTTGAGTATGGGGGGTACTTGGTGATTTGCTCCTAGCAGATAGAAAATGAAAGAAATGATGGAACGTCACATCCAAGATTAGAGGAGTGGATACACCTACAAGATTAGGAGACTATAGCTTCTGTGTTGGGTTCTCGCTTTCTTTTTCATTTTCTCTCATTCTGATTTCTGATTCTGGGGACCAGCTTCCAAGTTGTCTCAGCAGCCTTATGAAGAGGCTCACGTGATGAGGAACTGAAATTTACTGAATAAGCTCAGAGGGAGATTCTCTACCTCCTTCAGATGACTGCAGCCCTGGCCAACAATCTGACTATAATCTCATGAGAGAGTCAGAGATGGAACCATCCAGCTAAGCCACTCTCAGATTCCTGATCCACAGAAATTACATGAGACTAATGCTTGTTTAAAGTTGCTAAGTTTTAGGATAATTCATTACGTAGCATTAGATAACTAATATTAGTTCTTCTCTGTATTTAAATTTTTTCCCAAAAAAAAGAAAAAGTGTCTCTATGTAAACTTATTAGTCAATAAATCTTAAAAATAAAATGAAGTAAAATAATTTAGAAAAGAAGACTCCTTCAAATATCAACAGTTATCAGCTGGGCACAATGGCTCATGCCTGTAATCTTAAAATTTGGGAGGCTAAGGCAGGCAGATCACCTGAGGTTAGGAGTTCGAGAGCAGCTTGGCCAGCGTGAAACCTCGTCTGTACTAAAAATACAAAAATTAGCCAGGCGTGGTGGCAGGCGCCTGTAATCCCAGCTACTTGGGAGGCTGAGGCAGGAGAATCCCTTGAACCCTGGAGGCGGAGGTTGCAGTGAGCCAAGATCTCGCCATTGCACTCCAGCCTGGACTACAGAGCGAGACTCTCTCTCAAAAACAAACAAACAACAAAAAAAAACCCCAGTATCAACAGGTATCAATGTCTACTTCATGGTTCAGCTAAAAGATTAAATGAATCAATAAATATAAATCAATTAGAACAGTGTTTCAACATAGTAAGCACTTTATTACATGTAACTGTCATTATTATTGTTGTTTGAATGGAAGGGACCTTAAAAATCATCTAATTCAGCCAGGCACGGTGGCTCATGCCTGTAATCCCAGCACTTTGGGAGGCCGAGGTGGGTGGATCACGAGGTCAGGAGATCAGGACCATCTTGGCTAACACGGTGAAACCCCGTCTATACTAAAAATACCAAAAAGTAGCCGGGCAGGCTAATTAGTAGTGGCGGGCGCCTGCAGTCCCAGCTACTAGGGAGGCTGAGGCAGGAGAATGGCATGAACCCGGGAGGCGGAGCTTGCAGTGAGCTGAGATCGCACCACTGCACTCCAGCCTGGGCGACAGAGTGAGACTCGGTCTCGAAAAGAAAAAAAAAAAGATATAATTCAATTTCCTTATTTTGCAGGTGAGGAAAGTAGAGGTTTAGAGAGGTGACATCTCTTGGTTTAAGGTCTCAAAGTTATTTCCTTCTTGAAATGTTATTTCCATTAGAATTTTCTTTTTTTCTCCTTTTACCTCAATTACATCTATTAAGTGTCACAATTTGCAAGGATCTCTGTTGGCTTTCTTCATGTATATTGCCTCAGAATAATTATTAAGAATTATAGATATTTTTATAATCTCAATGTTATTTTAAAAAACTCTGAGAGCTTATCACTTGCTCACAGAACTGGTCAATGATAAAGCCGGAGTTCAAGCTCAGGTCTTTTGAAAACAATATTAGTGTCACAAATACTTTCTTCCCTTCCCTTCCCCTTCCCCTTCCCCTTCCCCTTCCTCTTCCCCTTCCTTCCTTCTTTCCTTCCTTCCTTCCTTCCTTCCTTTTTCTTCCTCTCTCTCTTTCTTTCTTTTTCTTTCTCTCTTTCTCTTTTTCTTTCTTTCTTCTTTTTTTTTCTTTTTTTGAAACAGGGTCTCACGCTATCACCCAGGCTGGAATGCAGTGGCACAGTCATGGCTCTCTGCAGCCTCAAACTCCCAGGCTCAAGCAATCTTCCTGACTCAGCCTCCTGGGTAGCTGGGACTACAGGCACATACCACCACACCTGGCTAATTAAAAAAATTTCTTTTTTTGTAGAGATCGGCTCTCACTGTATTGCCCAGGCTGGTCTTGAACCCTTGGACACAAGTAATCCTCCTGCCTCAGCCTCCGAAAGTGTTGGGATTACAGGTGTGAGCCACTGCATCAGGTCCACAAGTACTTTCTTAACCACTTGGTGTTTTATAGACTGCTTTGATGATAAAGGTCCTATAGACTTTCCTGCCTATGACCTTATAGAACTCTAGGGCAGGCATTTTCTTTGTATTCTTTATTGGAGATTATTATGGGCAGTTCTCATGTTTTTTCTAAGGATGATCATATCTGGGATCCTCAGTTCATTCTTCCAAAGAAAGAGACCTATTTCCCCATAATGCACTGGTTTATTTCAATAATATTCTTCTACTTGGTTCCCTATTATATATTCAAAAGAGGAACATTCTAATCAACCACTAAAATTCGGCATGCCATCTAATGAGATTTAGCACAATATGAAGAGGCTGAGGAAATACTCTTATTCTATTAAAATGAAACAAACTAATCTGAATCAACCATGATGCTTTTGCTTCATTACTTGATTTTCACAACAGTTCTATGAAGCACACTGAGATGTTTTCTCCTCTATACAGAGGAAATAACAGAATTTCAGAGAGTTAAAGTGACTTGCTTGAAGTCACACAAATTAAAAGTCGCAGAGTTAAGACTGGAACTTGCATCTTCCTGAGTGTCCTTTTCAAAACATCACTGTATTTCCCCCAGTAATTCATCTGGAGCTCTAGCTTACAAAAAACACCAATTGTGCAAAAAAATATATATACAAGAATATTCACTGTAGCATTGTTCATAAGAGTGAAAACTTAAGGACTACCTAAATATTCAATCATAGGAGATTATTTGAATAAATTTAAAGAAATTATGACATATCCATGTTATGAAACACTAAGCAGCTATATAAAACAACATATCTAGGTATACACACACAGTGACAAGGAAGACTATATTGTTCAATTTAAAAAGCAAGTTGTAGAAGAATATGGATAGTATAATTCCATGTTTATGTGTTAAACACAAACTGGGAGGCTATTGTTTTGGACTGAGCTCCTGCACTAGGCCCCAACAGACTAGACCAAACCAGAATGGAGTTGTAACCCATAGTCCCTGGGTTTTTTTTTTTTTAGACACAATCTCGCTCTGTCGCCCAGGCTGGAGTGCAGTGGTGCGATCTTGGCTCACTGCAACCTCTGCCTCCCAGGTTCAAGCAATTCTCCTGCCTCAGCCTCCCAAGTAGCTGGGATTACAGGTGCCCACCACAATGCCCAGCTAATTTTTTTTTGTATTTTTAGTAGAGACAGGGTTTTCACCATATTGGCCAGGCTGGTCTCGAACTCCTGAGCTCAGGTGATCCACCCGCCCCAGCCTCCCAAAATGCTGGGATTACAGGTGTGAACCACAGTGCCTAACCTTCCCTGGGTTTTTGAGTACACACGGTTAAAAAGTACCCCCTTGCAACTATTGCACATTGAGTTCTTGTTTCAAAGAACAAGGAAGAAGCTCAGCCCTGGCAAAACAAAAAAAATACTTAGATCCGGAGATACCCGAGTTGGTGATGAACTCTGGCAATCTCTCCTCATTACCATACTAAAAACTCCACCCAGAAAGGAGCTTATTCACCATTGCTTAAACGTGCGATGTATGAGGTCTGTAGAAGCATGATTGGCAACTGTATGGTGCTGCCTTTACACTGCTACATACAATGACTCAGCTAACCAGCCTCATATAAGCCCTGTTTTCCACTTTGTGTGGGGAGGGACTGCTTTGGGGAACTGTCCCCAGTGTTCTTACTTGTTACGAGCAATAAAATCCCCTTGGAAAGTCCTCATTGGTTGTCGCCATTGGACTGTCACCTGTCAAGTCATGGAACCAATCCAGTGTGGGTAACAGAGTCACTCATGTTAAATGCCACATAATCACATCGAAACTTAAAAAAAGAAAATAGATCCCAAAACAGACCACATTTCCTTGAAAATGTAAGATTTCAATCTACCTAAGTTAACATAAGGAAATCCCCTCTGCTGTAAACCTTATGGAAAAAAGTAACCTGATGTTAACGAATCAGCTTTTTTCTATTGTTTTTTACCTTGTTCCCACCTTCCGAAGCCCACTGTTCTGCCATTGCCCAGGGGGAGCTTTCCTTCTATTGTATAAAAGAGATGCTGACCTGATTTATGAATTACAAATAAAAGCCAATTAGCCCCAGCTCCGTGGCTGACGTCTGTAATCCCAGCACCGTAGGAGGCTGAGGTAAGCGGATCACCTGAGGTCGGGAGTTCAAGACCAGCCTGACCAACATGGAGAAACCCCGTCTCTACTAAAAATACAAAATTAGCCTGGCGTGGTGGCGCATGCCTGTAATCCCAGCTACTTGGGAGGTTGAGGCAGGAGAATCGCTTGAACCTGGGAGGCGGAGGTTGTGGTGAGTCGAGATCGTACCATTGCACTCCAGCCTGGGCAACAAGAACATAACTCTGTCTCAAAAAAAAAAAAAAAAAGCCAATTAGATCTATAATTAAATGCATTGTAATTTTTCTTTTGACATATACAAGGAAAAAAACTTACAAGTTAGTATGTCTGTGCATTAAAAAGTCTGGAAAAACCCACAGCAAACTTAGCAATGACAATCCTTGGGTAAGATAGTTAAGAGTGGGAGAGAAAAAGGTGTGTAACTCCAACCTACATTGTTTACATTTTTATAACATTATACATTACTTTGTACACGAATCAAATGTTTTAAGTTGAATTACTAAAAATTTTTTTTTGAGTTGGGGTCTCACTCTGTTGCCCAGGCTGGAGTGCAGTGGGGTGATCTTGGCTCACTGCAACCTCTGCCTCCCAGGTTCAAGCGATTCTCCTGCCTCAGCCTCCTGAGTAGCTGGGATTACAGGCACGCACCACCAGACATGGCTAATTTTTGTATTTTAGTAGAGGCGGGGTTTCACCACATTGGCCAGGCTGGTCTCGAACTCCTGACCTTGTGATCTGCCCGCCTCGGCCTCCCGAAGTGCTGGGATTACAGACGTGAGCCACCGTGCCTGGTGAATTACTAAAATTTTTTAGAAGTTAGGCCAGGCACAATGGCTCACACCTGTAATCCCAACATTTTGGGAGGCTGAAGTGAGAGGATCGCTTGAGCCCAAGAATTTGAGACCAGCCTGGGCAATGAGTGAGTCCCTATCTCAAAAAAAAAAAAAAAAAATTAAAAAGTCATTAGCCAGGCATGGTGGCACCTGCCTGTAGTCCCAGCTACTTGGGAGGTTGATGTGGGAGGATTGCTTGATCCTGAGAGGTTGAGGTATGATCACACCACTGCATTCCAGCCTGGGTGAGAGAGGGAGATGCTGTCTCTAAAAATAAATTTAAAAAAGTTTATTGAAAACTTGTTATGTGTGTGCTCAGCACTCTGCCAGGGGTTAGAGAACTCACAAGGAAGTTCTCTTGAGGAACTTGCTGTCTGGTTAGAGAGAAAAGCAGAACTTAGAGAATGATATAAGACAACAGCTGGAAAAAATGACCAAAAAGTGTACCAGTCAGATGCCTTGAATAAGTTATTACATTTTCTGTTGTAATAAAAAATGAAAACCTCCTTATGTAGATTACATTCTCTGCGGGAGGCTTTTTACAATGGAAATTGTCTCAGGTTCCAAATTTCCTTACACTGGGACCTAGTCCAACTTCGAGTATCACTAAAAATCATAAATTGCTCAGTATCAGTTGGGCCAATTAAGCTGGAGTAGTCTGTCCTCTATTGTGTATCATTTATAGTTCGCAAAGACAGAATTTGGCTTGTCTGATGTCACTTGACAACAATAAGAATGGGGCTACTAGAGAGTAATTGGGTGAAGCTGAGGTATGAGGCAGGAGGGACTTACCTCTGGACCAGATTGAAGACCGGCCACAGCCAGGAAGAAGTGCCTACCAGTGCCATGACAGTTTACCCTTGCCGTGGCAACACTCGGAAGTTACCATCCATTTTCTCACTATTTCTGAACAGCCTGCCCCTTAATTAGCATGTCATTAAAAGTGAGTATGGCCAGGTGCGGTAGATCACCTGAGGTCGGGAGTTCCAGACTAGCCTGGCCAACATGTTGAAACCCTGTCTCTACTAAAAATACAAAAATTAGCTGGGTGTGGTGGTGCACACCTGTAGTCCCAGCTACTCGGGAGGCTGAGGCATGAGAATTGCTTGAACCTGGGATGCAGAGGTTGCAGTGAGTTGAGATGGCACCATTGCACTCCAGCCTGGGCAACAGAGCAAGCTCTATCTCAAAAAAAAAAAAAAAGGTGCAAGTATGACTGCGAAAGTGCCCCTGGGCTGCTACTCTGGGCACACTCCTCATGGGGAGACTCTCCTCTGCAAGAGCAGTTACTGAGCTCAGCCTCAGTAAAGCTGTTTTCTTCTATTGTCTGCTTGCTCTTGAGTTCCTTCCTGAGTGAAGCCAAGAATCTGCCCTGCATCAAAGCCACCTCAGAAGCACTTGGTATCTTTTTTTTTTTTTCTGTATAATGAGGCCCCCCTGAAGTTATGTTCACATTACTTTGACTGGATTTTGGATGCTTGCAAAACTTTTTTATTTTTATTTTTTTGAGACGGGGTCTCACTGTGTTGCCCAGGCTGGAGTGCAGCGGCACGATCACGGCTCACTGTAGCCTGGACCTCTGGGGCTTAAGCAATCTTCTGCCTCAGCCTCCCAAGTAGCTGAGACTACAAGCAAGCACCACCGTGGTCAGCTAATTTTTGTATTTTTGGTAGAGACAGGGTTTCCCCATGTTGCCCAGGCTGGTCTTGAACTCCTAGACTCAAGCCATCCACCCACTTTGGCCTCCCAAAGTGCTGGGATTACAGGTGTGAACCACTGTGCCCAGCCTTGTAAAACTTTTTTTTTTGAGATGGAGTCTCGCTCTGTCACCCGGGCTGGAGTGTAGTGGCATGATCTTGGCTCACTGCAACCTCCGCCTCCCAGGTTCAAATGATCCTCCTGCCTCAGCCTCCTGAGTAGCTGGGACTACAGGCGTGTGCCACCATGCCCCACTAATTTTTTGTATTTTTAGTAGAGATGGGGTTTCACCGTGTTAGCCAGGATGGTCTCTATCTCCTAACCTTGTGATCTGCCCCCCTCGCCCTACAAAAGTGCTGGGATTATAGGCGTGAGCCACCGTGCCCGGCTGCCTTGTAAAACTTAAATCACACATTAACTGAAAAATCTCTTAGGATTTGTCATTTCCAATTTCAAAGAATTTTGTTATTAATGCATAATATACACATTCATTATAATAATAAATGAACACCAAAGGTACCCATCCCCAACTTAAGAACTAGAATATCACCAGTATGTCCCATTCTCTGTTTCTTTACTCTCTCATTCCTCTCCTTTTCTCCCTTTCCCCATGGGTGCCTGCTGCTCTGAGTTTTGTATTTATCATTCCCATGCTTTGTAAATAGTTTACCGTAAGTGGATGTATCCTTAAACAACAACTTTTTAGTTTTGCATGTATTTTAAGCCTTATATAACTGGGATCATATAGATCTTTTCTCCTACATCTTATTCGTCCCACACTCAACATACAGGTTTATGAAGTTCCTCCATGTTGATATATGTAGCTGTAATTTATTTTCACTGCTCTATTGTATTCTCTTTTACAAATAAAGCACAATTTATTCATTGAGTTTCTTGTCAAGGAATATAGGAGTTACCATCTTTTGTATTTGAAGTAATGCTGGCATTGACATAATTGTGCATCTCCTGGGTAGGAATTTCTTTTTTTTTTTTTTTTTTTTGAGATGGAGTCCCACTCTGTCACCCAGACTGGAGTGCAGTGGCACGATCTCAGCTCACTGTAGCCTCTGCCTCCTAGGTTCAAGTGATTCTTCTGCCTTAGCCTCCTGAGTAGCTGAGATTACAGGTGCCCGCCACCACACCTGGCTAATTTTTGTAGTTTTAGTAGAGACAAGGTTTCTCCGTGTTGGCCAGGCTGGTCTCAAACTCCTGACCTCAAGTGATCTGCCCACCTCCGCCTCCCAAAGTTCTGGGATTACAGGCGTGAGCCACCGTGCCTGCCCAACAATGTATAATTTCACCAGAAGTTTTTAAGGGCTCTCATTGATTCACATCTTTATCAATACTTTTTTTTTTTTTTTTTTTTTTTCTTGAGACGGAGTCTCGCTCTGTCGCCCAGGCTGGAGTGCAGTGGTGCGATCTCGGCTCACTGCAAGCTCCGCCTCCCGGGTTCACGCCATTCTCCTGCCTCAGCCTCTCCGAGTAGCTGGGACTACAGGCGCCCGCCACCACGCCCGGCTAATTTTTTTGTATTTTTAGTAGAGACGGGGTTTCACCGTGGTCTCGATCTCCTGACCTCGTGATTCGCCCGCCTCGGCCTCCCAAAGTGCTGGGATTACAAGCGTGAGCCACCGCGCCCGGCCTATCAATACTTTATATTGGCCTATTTTTAAATTTCTGCCAGGGATTTTATAAATACATTCTACAGATAGCTGAACATATATTTATATTTTTATTTTCCCTGATGTCATTTTTGGGTTCAACTTTAATCTCAGTTTGAAGGTATCTTTTCATCATGTCCTTATACACCTACACTTGTTGTCTATCATTTTAAATAAATCTACTTTTTAGATGCTGAGTAAAGTGCTGTATGATGTTTAGGTTGATTGATTAATAATATTAATGATTCGCCTGCATAGTGTCATCTGGGTAGTGCACTGGTACAATTCGTTGTATTCAGCATTCCTTGTATCCCCTTTCCCTCAGTTCTATTTATCCTCCTCCCCAAAACATCAAGTTATTTCCTGGAGGATCAAGCTCATGTGACTTCATTGCCGCATTATCTAAAAGAAACTGGCCTCCAAAGTTCGTTAACTATAATTTTAATATCAAGATAGATATTTTTGATATGAGTTTAGAATTTGGAGCCACTCATTGAATTCTGCAATTGCTGAAACTAAAATCTAAAAATTCAACTCAGCAATTTTTTTTTTTTTTTTTTTTTTTTTGAGACGGAGTCTCGCTCTGTCGCCCAGGCTGGAGTGCAGTGGTGCGATCTCGGCTCACTGCAAGCTCCGCCTCCCGGGTTCACGCCATTCTCCTGCCTCAGCCTCTCCGAGTAGCTGGGACTACAGGCGCCCGCCACCACGCCCGGCTAATTTTTTTTGTATTTTTAGTAGAGACGGGGTTTCACCGTGTTAGCCAGGATGGTCTCGATCTCCTGACCTCGTGATTCGCCCGCCTCGGCCTCCCAAAGTGCTGGGATTACAAGCGTGAGCCACCGCGCCCGGCCTTTTTTTTTTTTTTTTTTTTTGAGACAGAGTCTCACTCTGTCGCCCAGGCTGGAATGCAGTGGTGTGATCTCGGCTCACTGCAACCTCCGCCTCCCGGGTTCAAGCGATTCTCCTGCTTCAGCCTCCCAAGTAGCTGGGACAGGCGTGCAACACCACACCCCGCTAATTTTTGTGTTTTTAGTAGAGACGGGGTTTCACCATGTTGGCCAGGATGATCTCGATCTCTTGACCTCGTGATCTGCCCGCCTCGGCCTCCCAAAATGCTGGGATTACAGGTGTGAGCCACCCCAGCCGGCCAACTCAGCAATTATTTCTTTTTCTTTTCTTTTTTTTTTTTTTTTGAGACGGAGTCTCACTCTGTCGCCCAGGCTGGAGTGCAGTGGCGCGAGCTCAGCTCACTGCAAGCTCTGCCTCCTGGATTCAGGCCATTCTCCTGCCTCAGCCTCCCGAGTAGCTGGGACTAGAGGCGCCCGCCACCACACCCGGCTAATTTTTTGTATTTTTACTAGAGACGGGGTTTCACCTCGTTAGCCAGGATGGTCTGGATCTCCTGACCTCGTGATCCGCCCGCCTTGGCCTCCCAAAGTGTTGGGATTACAAGCATGAGCCACCACGCCCGGCCCAACTCAGCAATTATTTCTTAGAGACCTACTTTATCAGTGTAATGCTGAAGTCCAACTTCAGGTTCTCTCCTTATGGTAGCAACCACGTTGTTCAGGTACACATTTCACAGTGAATAAGAGAATAATTCCTACTTGGTGATTGTATGCATATTCAGTTTCACTGGAAAACAAAGGATCTGGTAAATTTTTTTGTTGGGGGGGGCTGGTGGTGGGAGTTAAGGAGTCATGGGTATTAGTAGTGGTTAAGGCTAAACATAATAATACTCAAGAAAAGATGAACTAGGTCTCTGAATTGAAATTCCATCATTCTTAATAGGTACTACTAAATTCTTATTAACACAGTATTAATAATACTAGGTATTCATGATTAACACTAAATTCTTAATAAGATTAAGAATGTAATCCTCACAACAAAGAGGTAAGTACTATTATTATCTTCATGTAGATGAGGAAAGGGAGATGCAGAGATGTTAAAAGTAACTTGCCCAAGGATCTGGGGCAATGGCTGCAATGATATAGCGAATATAGAGATAAAATACAAAGGCAAATAGACTTTTTGTTTTTGAATGATGTCAAGACTTTGAAGTTCTTTTTCTTTCCTTATTTTATTTTAATCACATTTCTATTTTCTGTAAACCCCATTCTAAAGCCCTATTCTTAGATTTCTGGCAGCTTGGACATCTACCCAGATGATTGGTATTTCAGTCTTTTTTCTTTTCAAAGTACTTACTTGTAGGTGGCAGTGTTAGTTTCAAACTCTGCTTTGCATTTTTCTGGGGAAGATTAGAAAAAGCCATCTGGTTAGTATCAACCTAAAAAATTCTTCTTTGAGTGGAACTTCCTTAAGAAGAAATTTTAAGAGAAGAGAGTGTGGTATAAAGCTAGGCAGAAGACAAATAGAAACATTTAGAAACAGAAGCATTAAATTCTGATACCTGGCCATGGAAGGTGGCTCACGCCTGTAATCCCAGCTCTTTGGGAGGCTGAGTGGGGTGGAGCACCGGAGGTCAGGATGTTGAGACCAGCCTGGCCAACAAGGTGAAACCCGGTCTCTACTGAAAATACAAAAATCAGCTGGGCATGGTGGTGCATGCCTGTAATCCCAGCCACTCAGGAGGCTGAGGCAGTAGAATCACTTCAACCTGGGAGGCAGAGGTCACAGTGAGCCGACATCGTACCATCGCACTCCAGCCTGGGCGACAAGAGCGAGACTCCCATCTCAAAAAAAAAAAAAAAAAGAAAAAAAAGAAAAAGAATTCTGATACCTATGAGAATTACCTTTCTGTACAATTAATTCACTCTTCTTCCAGCGCTTTTCTTTTCTTTTGAGACAGAGTCTCACTATGTTGCCCAGGCTGGAGTGCAGCGGCACGATCTCGGCTCACTGCAACCTCCACCTCCCGGGTTCAAGCGATTCTCCTGCTTCAGCCTCCCAAGTAGCTGAGACTACAGGCCTGCGCCACCACGCCCAGCTAGTTTTTGTATTTTTAGTAGAGACGGGGTTTCACCGTGTTGGCCAGGATGGTCTCAATCTCTTGACCTCGTGATACGTCCGCCTCCCAAAGTGCTGGGATTACAGGCGTGAGCCACCGTGCCCGGCCCAGTCCTTTTCTTCACTTTATCTTTTGAGGAAAGGATTTTTTGAATGAAACCTTGCTCCTTGATAACATTTTTCTAGCTCTTGAGGTTTAACCTTGTTCACATACAACTTGTTTCGTCTTGAATTTTGGGCTTTTTTCTATTTAGCTGTCTTTTATATTCAGGTTTTCATTACTGCCACCTCCACCTCCCACATGGTGATATTCTTGATGTAGCTATTGGCATAGACCAGAATCTGGCGAATTGGTGGTGTTCGGTACTAAATATCTGTTGATCGACTGAATGAACAAATAAACGAATGAATGAAGACCTTCTCAGGAAGAAAAGAAACAAGATAAAAGCGAGTAAATGTGAAACATATCCTAACTGATATATTTTCTGTTTATAATATTGATTTTATTCTTTTACATAACCCTAGAATTTATTAACCTTTACATAACCATAAAAAGTCTACAGATTCGTATAATTTTAGGACTCAGCTTAGGAAAATCAAATGCTAACCTAAAAGGGACTATTAGTTCAGTGAGAAGACTTATTTTGGTCAAACTAACTCATTTAATTGCAGTTATTCTTTTTTGTTACCTTCATTAATTGCAGTTATTCTATCTAGTTATTTGGAACCTACCACTAAGAAAGATTTTTTTAGATTCTCACTGCCTAGTAAATTGTTCTTCTAATTGCAGAATTTGTCTTGTATTCTGAATTCTTTAGAATACTATCTTAAATTGTATGATTCCTTACAGTTTTCAAAGTAATAAAAGTTAAGAACTGTGATATTATTCTGGGCCACATTGAATCATATGTTCAATAAATATCCCTTGATGACAAAAAAGAAGAAAAATTGAGATATCAATTTGCATTTATTTTGATTCTTATTCTTTTATTTTTATGGCTACATAGTAGGTGTTTGTATTCATGGTGTAGATGAGATATTTTGATACAGACATACAATGTGTAATAATCATGTCAGAGTAAAGGGAGCATCCACGACCTCAAGCATTTATCATTTCTCGTGTTACAAACATTCCAACATACTCTTTTTTTTTTTTTTTTGAGACGGAGTCTTGCTCTGTCGCCAGGCTGGAGTGCAGTGGCGCAATCTCGGCTCACTGCAACCTCGGCCTCCCAGATTCAAGCGATTCTCCTGCTTCAGCCTCATAAGTAGCTGGAACTACAGGCACGCGCCACCATACCTGGCTAATTTTTGTATGTTTAGTAGAGATGGGGTTTCACCATGTTGGCCAGGATGGTCTCGATCTCTTGACCTCATGATCTGCCCACCTTGGCCTCCCAATGTCCTGGGATTACAGGCGTGAGCCACTACGCCCGGTCCCAACGTACACTTTTAGTTATTTTGAAATGTACAATAAATTTTTATTGATTGCAGGCTGGGCACGGTGGCTCACGCCTGTAATCCCAGCACTTTGGGAGGCCGAGGTGGGTGGGTCACCTGAGGTCGGGAGTTCAAGACCAGCCTGACCAACATGGAGAAACCCTTTCTCCACTAAAAATACAAAATTAGCCAGGCGTGGTGGTGCATGCCTATAATCCCAGCTACTTGGGAGGCTGAGGCAGGAAAATCGCTTGAACTCAGGTGGTGGAGTTTGTGGTGAGCCAAGACCATGTCATTGCACTCCAGCCTGGGCAACAAGAGCAAAACTCCATCTAAAAAAAAAAAAAAAATTATTACTGCAATCATTCTGTTGTGCTATCAAACACTAGCTTTTATTCATTCTATCTAACTATAGTGTTGTATCCATTAACCATCCCCACTTTCCTGCCCCCACTCCCCTTTCCAGACTCTTTCCTACCCATCATTATCATTCTACCTCTATCTCCATGAATTGATTTAATTTTTAGCTTCCACAAATGAGTGAGAACATATGAAATTTTTCTTTCTGTTTCTGGCTTATTTCACTTAACATAATGTCCTACAGTTCAATCCATGTTGTTGCAAATGACAGGATCTCTTTTTTTTTTTTTTGGCTGAGTAGCACTCCATTGTGTATATGTATGACATTTTCTTTATCCATTCATCTGTTGATGAACACTTAGGTTGCTTCCAAATCTTGGCTACTGTGAATAGTGCTACAATAAACATGAGAGTGCAGGTATCTCTTCAATATTCTGATTTCCCTTCTTTGGGGTATATACCTAGGAATGGAACTGCTGGATCATATGGTAGTTCTTTTTTAGTTTTTTTGAGGAACCTCCAAACGGTTCTTCATAGTGGCTGTACTAATTTACATTCCCATCAGCAGCGTATGAGGGTTTGCTTGCCAGCATTTGTTGCTGCCTGTCTTGGATAAAAGCCATTTTAACTGGGGTGAGATGACACTTCATTGTAGTTTTGTCTTTGTCTGATGATCAGTGATGTTGAGCACCTTTTCATATACCTGTTTGCTCTTTGTATGCCTTTTTTTTTTTTTTTTCAGAAATGTCTATTGAGATCTTCTGTCCATGTTGTAATAGGATTATTAGATTTTTTTCCTGTAGAGTTGTTTGAGCTCCTTATATATTCTGGCTATTAATCTTCTGTGAGATGAATAGTTTGCAAATATTTTCTCCCATTCTGTGGGCTGTCTCTTCACTTTGTTGTTTGTTTCTTTTGCTGTGCAGAAGCTTTTTAACTTGATGTGATCGCATTTGTCCATTTTTGCTTTGGTTGCCTGTGCTTGTGGAGTATTACTCAAGAAACGTTTGCCCAGACCAATGTCCTGGAGAGTTTCCCCAATGTTTTCTTGTGGTGGTTTCATAATTTGAGGTCTTAGATTTAAGTCTTTAATCCATTTTCATTTGATATTTTGTACATGGTGAGAGATAGGGGTCTAGTTTTATACTTCTGCATATGAATGTCCAGTTTTCCCAGCACTATTTATTGAAGAGACTGTCCATTCCCCAGTGTATGTTCTTGGCACCTTTGCAGAAAATGAGTTTGCTGTAGATGTGTGGATTTATTTTGGGGTTCTCTATTCTGTTCCATTGGTCCATGTGTCTGTTTTTATGTCAGTACCATGCTGTTTGGTTACTATAGCTCTGTAACATAATTTGAAGTCAGGCAATGTGATTCCTCCAGCTTTGTTCTTTTTGCTCAGGATGGCTTTGGCTATTCTGGGTCTCTTGTGGTTCCATATAAATATGAGTATTATTTTTTCTATTTCCATAAAGAATGTCATAGGTATTTTGATAGGGATTGCATTGAATCTGTAGATTGCTTTGGGTAGTATGGACATTTGAACAATATTGATTCTTCTAATCCATGAACATGAAATATTTTTTCCATTTTTTGGTGTGTGTCCTTTTCCATTTCTTGCATCAATGTTTTCTAGCTTTAATTTTAGAGATCTTTCACTTCTTTGGTTAAATTTATTCATAGGTATTTTATTTGTAGCTATCGTAAATGGGATTACTTTCTTGATTTCTTTTTCAGATTGTTTGCTATTGGCATGTAGTAATGCTACTGATTTATGGCATGTAGAAATGCTACTGATTTTTGCATACTATATTGATTTTCTATCCTGCAACTTTACTGAATTTGCTTATTGGTTCTAATAATTTTTTTGGTGAAGTGTTTAGTTTTTTTCCAAATATAAGACCATATTATCTGCAAACAAGGATGATTTGACTTTTTCCATTCCAATGTGGATGCCCTTTATTTCTTTCTTGTCTGCGTGCTCTAGCTAGGACTTCCTGTACTATGTTGGATAACAGTGGTGAAAATGGGCATCCTTGTTGTACTCCACGTCTTAGAGGAAAGGCTTTCAGTTTTTTTTCCCCCTTTCAGAATGATACTAGGTCATATATGGCTTTTATTGTGTTGAGATATGTCCCTTCCTCATCCGTTTTTTTTTGAAGAATTTCATCATGAAAGAATGTTGAATTTTATAAAATGATTTTTCAGCACCAGTCGAAATGATAATATGGTTTTTGTCCTTCATTCTGTTCATATGATGTATCACAGTGGCTGATTTGCATATGTTGAAACATCCTTGCATCCCTGGGATAAATCCCACTTGGTCATGATAAATGATCTTTTTAATGTGTTTTGGAATTTGGTTTGCTAGCATTTTGTTGAGGATTTTTGCATCAATGTTCATCAGAGATATTGGCCTGTAGTTTGTTTGTTTGTTTTTTTAATGTGTCTTTGTCTGGTTTTGGTATCAGGGTAATACTGGCCTCGTAGAATAAGTGTGGAAGTATTCCCTCTGCTTCTGTTTTTTGGAATAGTTTTAATAGGATTGGTATTAGTTCTTCTTTGAACATTTGGTAATATTCAGCAATGAAGCCATTAGCTCCCGGGGTTTTCTTTGCTGGGAGACTTTTGTTACGGGTTCAGTCTCATTATTTGTTATTGTTTTTTTTTTAGGTTTTGGATTTCTTCATGGTTCAACCTTAGCAGGTTGTATGTGCCTAGGAATTTATCCATTTCTTCCGGGTTTTCCAACTTATTGGCATATAGTTGCTTATAGTAGTTTCTAATGATCTTTTGAATTTGTTGTTTTTTTTTTTTTTTGAGACAGAGTCTTGCTCTGTTGCCCAGGCTGGAGTGCAGTGGTGCAATCTCAGCTCACTGGAACTACCGCCTCCTGGGTTCAAGGAATTCTTGTGCCTCAGCCTCCCAAGTAGCTGGGATTACAGGCATGTACCACTATGCCCAGCTAATTTTTGTATTTTTTAGTAGAGATGGGGTTTCATCATGTTGGCCAGGCTGATCTCAAACTCCTGGCCTCAAGTGATCATCCTGCCTCAGCCTCCCAAAGTGCTGAGATTACAGATGTGAGCCATTGCACCCGGACTGAATTTTATTTATTTACTTTTTTTTAAATACATTTCTGTATTTTCCAATTTTTCTCCAAGAAGACTTCATTCTTTTTACAGTCTTAGAAAACAATAAATTCTATTTAACCTCCACCCCACCTAATCAGCCATTAATCACTCCACATAAATGAGTATTCAGATTTATACTTTATTATAGTAATTCCTGATGGCAGTAATTTCAACTTGAAATTTCCAGAGATTCTTTCCAGGTGAATGAACTACGTTCACAGTATAGTCATGTAGAATTTGCAATTGCCTTCTTTGATTGTGTTGTCTATTCTCAGGCAATATCTAAGTTGAAATTACATGCTGACATACTTAAAATGATGTAGTGCATATTAATTTATTTCCTTTTCTATCTTTAATACATCTTTTTTTACATGTAAAATGAGGAGTACAAATAGTTGCCAAACTGTATCTTAGCTCTTATACTCTATTATCATTAGCTGAGATTGTTATATAATAAATTCATTAGAGATAGCTTGTGCAGTAGTATGTTTTGAATTCCTATGAATACTTTTTTTTTTTTTTTTGAGATGGAGTCTTTGCCCTGTCACACAGGCTGGAGTGTAATGGCATGATCTTGGCTCACTGCAACCTCCAGCTCCCGGATTTAAGTGATTCTCTTGCCTCAGCCTCCAGAGTAGCTGGGATTACAGGCATGTGCCACCACGCCTGGCTAGTTTTATATAAAAATATATATATATATATATATATATATTTTTGGACGGAGTCTTGCTCTGTCACCTAGGCTGGAGTGCAGTGGTGCCATCTCGGCTCACTGCAACCTCTGCCTCCCAGGTTCAAGTGATTCTCCTGCCTCAGCCTCCTGAGTAGCTGGGACTATAGGCGCGTGCCATCATGCCTAGCTAATTTTTTGTATTTTTAGTAGAGATGGGGTTTCTCTGAGTTAGCCAGGATGGTCTCGATCTCCTGACGCTGTGATCCTCCCGCCTCGGCCTCCCAAAGTTCTGGGATTACGGGCATGAGCCACCGTGCCTAGCCTAATTTTTTGTATTTTTAGTAGAGAGGGGGTTTCTCCATGTTGGTCAGGCTGGTCTCGAACTCCTGACCTCAAGTGATCTGCCCACCTCGGCCTCCCAAAGTGTTGGATTACAGGTGTGAGCCACTGTGCCCAGCAGTTTTTTTTTTTTTTTTTTGAGACGGAGTTTCTCTAGTTTCCCTCTTGTTGCCCAGGCTGGAGTGCAATGGCACGATCTCGGCTCACTGCAACCTCCCGAGGCAGAGGTTACAGTGAGCTGAGATCGTGTCATTGCACTCCAGCCTGGACAACAATTAAAGTGATTCTCCTGCCTCAGCCTCTTGAGTAGCTAGGATGACAGGCACCCACCACTACGCTCGGCTAATTTTTGTATTTTAGAGACGAGATTTCTCCATGTTGGCCAGACTGGTGTCGACCTCTGATCTCAGGTGATCCACCCCCCTCAGCCGCCCAAAGTGCTGGGATTACAGGCATGGACCACTGAGGCTGGCCATTTTCTTTTCAAAGACTGTTTTCAATTGCTCTGAAGGGAGCCAGTATAACTTGGTAGTTAAGCAGTTAAAAATAACAGGCTTGGAAACAAACAAACCTGTTTGTATCCTAGCTGTAGCTTTAAACTATTGTCAGGCCTTGGGCAGTTTACTTTATAGCTCTTATCTTCAGCTTTGCCATTTGCAAAACAGGGGAGATAATGGAACTCCTTTTGTAAAATTGGTTGTGAGGAATAATGACATGTGTACATAAAGTGCTTTGCATCCCATTTGGTCAAGCAATGTTTATGGAGTACCAGCCATGTGGCAGGCGTTGTGCCAAGCTCCTGCTTATCTCAGGACTGTTTTCTTTCTTATCTCAAATTTTCACCTAACTTCTACTCTTCAAGGAAAGGTTCCCCTGAACCCTCTGAGTTAGTTCAGTTGGTTCAGGTTCTCCATGAAGTGAATGCCAAGAAGAGACCTGGACATATGAATATATGAATGCGTACTCATGCACAAAGGAAGTAGAGCTCCCAGATCTTGTTGTAAATTCCTTCCAGTTTTCTCAGTGGGTAAATTCTTCTACCTTCTCTCTTCTGGGCCAAGAGAGCCCTGTAGGCTGGTGATTGTCGGCATCTCTCTAAACAATCTGCCTCCCCACTCCCATCTCCTTTTGAAAAAGCAACATTTTCAGCAGACATAACAGAAGCATGTTGGGTATGTGGGAATAGGGATGTAAATTAATAAATCCAGGATGAAGGAACCTAGAATTAGCTGTAGAATGATTGCAAATCACAGAAGAGCTCGCATGCCAAATACAAAATTAAAAATCACAAAAACCACATCAAAAGTCCCCAAGTCCCTCACTACTACCCTTCTTTGCTGATTCTGCCCCAAGGTTTGGGGTTGAGTGTGGGAGGAGGCTACGCTCTGCTGGGGGACAAGGCATGGAGCGCCGCAGTCAGGCTATCTCTAGATTCAAAGCTTGTCTTTGGCATTATTTGTGGGACATTGAACAAGTTGCTTGGCTGAGATTCAGTGTTCTCACCCATAAACTGGAGATAATTATAGTAGCTCTATTAAAGGGCTGTTAATTAAACTATAAAGCGTAATTGATGTAAAGTGCTTAGCAAGGTGCCTGGCATACAGTAAGCTCCGAATAAATCTCTCTACTATCAATTCTTTCAGGGCATCTGCAATACCCTACCTACTTAAGCCATTTTCAAAATGTGATCCACAGACATTTTCAGGGATCATGATATCAAAAACTATATTAAAATACTTAGAATTGGCCGGGCACGATAGCTCATGCCTGTAATCTCAGCACTTTGGGAGGCTGAGGTGGGTGGATCTCCTGAGGTCAGGAGATCGAGACCATCCTGGCCGACATGGTGAAACCCTGTCTCTACTAAAAATACAAAAATTAGCTGGGTTTGGTGGCTCATGCCTGTAATCCCAGCTACTTGGGAGGCTGAGGCAGGAGAATCGCTTGAACCAGGCAGTCGGAGGTTGTAGTGAGCCGAGATCGACCCACTGCACTCCAACCTGGTGGCAGAGTGAGACTCCGTCCCAAAAAAGAAAAAAATAACACTAAGAGTTTATTTACTGTTTTTTTGTGTGTTGAAATTGGCTTTGATGGTTCAAAAGCAAACTATTGCAGATCACAATGTGCTATCACTCTACAACTACCAAGATTGCTATAAGAAAAAAGACAGTTATAAGCATTGATGAGGATGTGGAGAAATTGAAACACTCACAGGCTGCCGATGTTAATGTAAAATAGTGCAGCCACTTTGGCAAACAGTTTGGTAGTTCCAAAAAAATTAAACATAGTGTTACCCTATGACCTAGCAATTTAACTCCTAGGTATACACCCAAGATGGTTGAATACATGTTTAAACAGCAACTTATACATGAATGTTTGTATTAGTCTGTTCTCACACTGCTATAAACCTGAGACTCGGTAATTTATAAAGGAAAGAGGTTTAATTGCCTCACAGATCCACATGGGTGCAGGAGCCTGAGGAAACTTACACTCATGGTGGAAGGTGAAGGGAAAGCAAGATCCTTCTTCACGTGCTGGCAGGAGAGAGAAGAGTGAGTGGAGGAACTTGCCAAACACTTATAAAACCATGAGTTCTCATGAAAACTCACTCACTGTCACTAGAATAGCATGGGAAAAACTGCCCCCATGATCCAATCACCTCCCAGCAGGTTCCTCCCTCAACAACTGGGGATTATAATTCAAGATGAGATTTGTGGGGGAAGGAGGGAAGCCTAACCATATCAATGTTCATAGCGGCATTATTTATAATAGCCAAAAAGTAGAAAGAACGCTAATGTCCATCACCTGACGAATGGATAAACAAAGTGTGCTATACCCATATAATAGAATATTGGGCTGATAATACTTTTCGGTGGGAGGGCGGGGCACTGTCCTATGCATTGTTAGGATGTTTAGCAGAATCCATGGTTTCTACTCATTAGATGTCAGTAGTAATTCTCTCCTCTTACGTCGTGATAGCCAAAAATGTTGTTGCCAAATGTCCTGAGGACAAAATCACCTCCAGTTGAATACCACTGATACAAATTAATAGTCCTTATATTCTTCACTGCCATTCACTTGCAATTTTAAAAAACTTCCAGTTTTATTTAAGAATGTTCTTAATAAAGCAATGAAAATTGCAAATTGGATTGTCTTGACCCGTGCATACACATCTTTTAAAATATTCTGTATGAGAAAAAGAAGCATTTATAAAGCACTTCTGCTGCATACCAAAGAACTCTCAAACAAGTGCTTTTCTCTAAGCACTTGTGGGAATGAGTTGCAGGCTGAACTCACTGATTTTATCATGAAACGCCATTTTAATTAAAAGATCTATTCACTGACAAGCTAGTTATTCACACTTAGGTACTTGGAAAACATTTTCATGAAAATAAATAACATCTATTTGTTGACATTGATATAACTGAACTTTCAAGCAAAAATAACAATTTGGTAAAGGTTGCACCATCACTGTGATCTTGATTGCTTCCAAATACTTAAAGATTCTGGCCGGGTGTGGTGGTTCACACCCGTAATCCTACCACTCTGGGAGGCTGAGGCGGGCGGATCACCTGAGGTCAGGAGTTCAAGACCAGCCTGGCCAGCATGGTGAAACCCTATCTCTACTAAAAATACAAAAAGATTAGCCAGACATGGTGGCGTGCACCTGTAGTCCCAACTACTTGGGAGGCTGAGGCAGGAGAATTGCTTGAACCTGGGAGGTGGAGGTTGCAGTGAGCCGAGATCGTGCCACTACACTCCCCACTGTGCAACAGAACCAGACTCCATCTCAAAAAAAAAAAAAAAAATTAAAGACTCTTCTTCTGATGAGATTGGAAGTGATATTAACAAATGTGATGTGTTTGATAATGTAGGGTAAAATGTGTCAACATTTGGAAGATCTGCATAACTCAGTGAACCAATACTGCTAAATGATGAGTGTAACATGTCACGAATCATGCATGGTTTGAAAGATTTATTCAAAGTGCAACACGCGGTCGGGCGCGGTGGCTCGTGTCTGTAATCCCAGCACTTTGGGAGGCTGAGGCGGGTGGATCACCTAAGGCCAGGAGTTTGAGACCAGCCTGGCCAACATGGTGAAACCCCATCTCTACTAAAAATACAAAAATTAGCCAGGCTCAGTCGTGGGCACCTGTAATGGAGGCTGAGGCAGGAGAAATGCTTGAACCCAGGAGTTGGAGGTAGCAGTGAGCCAAGATCGTGCCACTGCACTCCAGCTTGGGTGACAGAGTGAGACTATCTGAAAAAAAAAAAAACAAAAAACACACACACACACACACACACACACACACACACACAAACCAAATCAAACCAAAACAAAAACCAAAGTGCAACATGGACCAAAATCTATTTTTCTTTTTAACAGCTTCTCTGAGGTATAATTGAGACATAATAGGTTGTACATGTTTTTACATATAAATACACAAATGAAACTACCAGAATAATAAAAATAATGAACATGGGTATCACTCCCAAAAGTTTCTTTGTATTCCTTTTATCTCTCCCTCCTGCCCTTCTTTGCCCTGCCCTGTCCCCTACACCCTCATCTTCCAGGCTGGCACTCACTTGCCTTTTCTCACTAAGGATTTGTTTGCATTTTTTGGAATTTTATATAAATAAGATCATATATATTTTAAAAAATTTTTCTTTCACTGATTGTAATTACTTTGAGATTAATCCATGTATCATTGCTTGTGTCAATAATTTATTTTTATTCTGAGCAGTATTGTACTGTATGGATATACCATGAATTGTTTATCCATTTACTTGGTTTTAATTTTATCTTTTTTTTTTGAGAAGGCGTTTTGTTCTTGTTTCTTAGGCTGGAGTGGAATGGCGTGATCTCGGCTCACTGCAACCTCTGCCTCCTGGGTTCAAGCGATTCTCCTGCCTCAGTCTCTCGAGTAGCTGTGATTACAGGCATACGTCACCCTGATCGGCTAATTTTGTATTTTTAGTAGAGACGGGGTTTCTCCATGTTGGTCAGGCTGGTCTCGAACTCCCGACCTCAGGTGATCCACCCGCCTTGGCCTCCCAAAGTGCTGGGATTACAGGCGTGAGCCACGGTGCTTGGCCTGGTTTTACTTTTTATCTTAAATTTATTTTTAGTTTTGTTTTTAGAGATAGGGTCTCACTCTGCTTGTAGTGGTAGAATCAGAGCTCACTGCAGCTTCAAACTCCTGGGCTCCAGTAATCCTCCCTCTTCAACCTCCCTGGTAGGTAGGAGCAAGTTTGTCCAAACCTCAGTCCACAGGCTGTATATGGTCCAAGACAGCTTTGAATGCAGCCCAACACAAATTCGTAAACTTTCTTAAAACATTATGATATTTTCTTTCCAATTTTGTTTTTTCTAGCTCATCAGCTATTGTATTTTATGTGTGGCCCAAGACAATTCTTCTTCCAGTGTGGCAGCCAAAAGATTGGATACTCCTGGTATAGGTAGAGATGGGGGTCTCACTGTGTTGCCAGGCTGGTCTCCAACTCCTGGCCTCAAGCAATCCTCCCACCTTGGCTTCTCAATGTGCTCAGATTACAGGTGCGACCACTCTCAGCCCATTTGCCTGTTAATGGGTATTTGTGTTACAGTTTTTTGCTTTTTTTTTTTTTGAGACAGGGTCTTGTTGTGTCACCCAGGTTGGAGTGCAGTGGTCCAGTCACAGCTCACTGCAGCCTCCACCTCCTAAGCTTATACGATTGTCCTTCTTCAGCCTCCCTAGTACCTGAGATTGCTATTTATTTATTTTTTTTTTTTTTTTTTTTTTTTTTTTTTTTTTTTTTTTTTTTTTTCTTTTTTTTTATTAATTTTTGCATACAAAAACAAGAAACATTTTCTAAAAATACATACAAACAAAAAGATGCGTATCAAACATATTAGGAAGGTTGCACATGGGAAGTCGGGGAATAGAAATGGGGGTGGGAGTTAAAATAAATGAGAGAGGGACTTTATATGGATCAGTGATAATAACTCAATCCTCTATTTGACAAAGAAGAGGGAGAAGGAAGAGGAAGAAAAAGAAAGTGGGATAAAGGATCAGAAAGGGAGGAAAATAGAAAAAATTAGAGTATGACTCCAGGGTAGACCTGTTTTGTTGTCATTGAGTTGGTTGGTTGGTTTGTCTGTTGTATTCTTCATGTTTCGCCAAGTTGGCCAGACTGGTCCTGAGCTCCTAGTCCGAAGTGATCAACCCGCCTCGCCCCTTCTTCCCAGACGATAGGTGGCCGGGCAGAGGCGCTCCTCACTTCCCAGACGATGGGTGGCCGGGCAGAGGCGCTCCTCACTTCCCAGACGATGGGTGGCCGGGCAGAGGCGCTCCTCACTTCCCAGACGATGGGCGGCCGGGCAGAGGCGCTCCTCATCTCCCAGACGATGGGTGTCCGGGCAGAGGCACTCCTCACTTCCCAGATGGGGCAGCCGGGCAGAGGCGCTCCTCACTTTCCAGATGATGGGTGGCCGGGCAGAGGCGCTCCTCACCTCCCAGACGATGGGTGGCCTGGCAGAGGCGCTCCTCACCTCCCAGACGATGGGTGGCCGGGCAGAGGCGCTCCTCACCTCCCAGACGGGGCGGCCGGGCAGAGGCGCTCCTCACTTCTTCCCGGACGGGGCGGCCGGGCAGAGGCGCTCCTCACTTCTTCCCGGACGGGGCGGCGGGGCAGAGGCGCTCCTCACTTCCCAGACGGTGGGTGGCCGGGCAGAGGCGCTCCTCACTTCCCAGACGATGGGTGGCTGTGCAGAGGCACTCCTCACTTCTTCCCGGATGGGGCGCCCGGGCAGAGGCGCTCCTCATTTCTTCCCAGACGGGGCGGCCGGGCAGAGGCGCTCCTCACTTCTTCCCGGACGGGGCGGCCGGGCAGAGGCGCTCCTCACTTCTTCCCGGTCGGGGCGGCCGGGCAGAGGCGCTCCTCACTTCTTCCCGGACGGGGCGGCCGGGCAGAGGCGCTCCTCACTTCTTCCCGGACGGGGCGGCCGGGCAGAGGCGCTCCTCACTTCTTCCCGGACGGGGCGGCCGGGCAGAGGCGCTCCTCACTTCTTCCCGGACGGGGCGGCCGGGCAGAGGTGCTCCTCACTTCATCCCGGACGGGGCGGCGGGGCAGAGGCGCTCCTCACTTCTTCCCGGACGGGGCGGCGGGGCAGAGGCGCTCCTCACTTCCCAGACGGTGGGTGGCCGGGCAGAGGCGCTCCTCACTTCCCAGACGATGGGTGGCTGTGCAGAGGCACTCCTCACTTCTTCCCGGATGGGGCGCCCGGGCAGAGGCGCTCCTCATTTCTTCCCAGACGGGGCGGCCGGGCAGAGGCGCTCCTCACTTCTTCCCGGACGGGGCGGCCGGGCAGAGGCGCTCCTCACTTCTTCCCGGTCGGGGCGGCCGGGCAGAGGCGCTCCTCACTTCTTCCCGGACGGGGCGGCCGGGCAGAGGCGCTCCTCACTTCTTCCCGGACGGGGCGCCCGGGCAGAGGCGCTCCTCACTTCTTCCCGGACGGGGCGGCCGGGCAGAGGCGCTCCTCACTTCTTCCCGGACGGGGCGGCCGGGCAGAGGCGCTCCTCACTTCTTCCCGGACGGGGCGGCCGGGCAGAGGCGCTCCTCACTTCTTCCCGGACGGGGCGGCCGGGCAGAGGCGCTGCTCACTTCCCAGACGGGGCGGCCGGGTAGGGGCACTCCTCACTTCCCAGACGGGGCGGCCGGGCAGAGGCGCTCCTCACTTCCCAGACGATGGGTGACCGGGCAGAGGCGCTCCTCACTTCTTCCCGGACGGGGCGGCCGGGCAGAGGCGCTCCTCACTTCTTCCCGGACGGGGCGCCCGGGCAGAGGCGCTCCTCATTTCTTCCCGGACGGGGCGGCCGGGCAGAGGCGCTCCTCACTTCCCAGACGGGGCGGCCGGGCAGAGGCGCTCCTCACTTCTTCCCGGACGGGGCGGCCGGGCAGAGGCGCTCCTCACTTCTTCCCGGTCGGGGCGGCCGGGCAGAGGCGCTCTTCACTTCTTCCCGGACGGGGCGGCCGGGCAGAGGCGCTCCCCACTTCTTCCCGGACGGGGCGCCCGGGCAGAGGCGCTCCTCACTTCTTCCCGGACGGGGCGGCCGGGCAGAGGCGCTCCTCACCTCTTCCCGGACGGGGCGGCCGGGCAGAGGCGCTCCTCACTTCTTCCCGGACGGGGCGGCCGGGCAGAGGCGCTGCTCACTTCCCAGATGGGGCGGCCGGGTAGGGGCAGTCCTCACTTCCCAGACGGGGCGGCCGGGCAGAGGCGCTCCTCACTTCCCAGACGGTGGGTGGCCGGGCAGAGGCGCTCCTCACTTCCCAGACGATGGGTGACCGGGCAGAGGCGCTCCTCACTTCTTCCCGGATGGGGCGGCCGGGCAGAGGCGCTCCTCACTTCTTCCCGGATGGGGCGGCCGGGCAGAGGCGCTCCTCACTTCTTCCCGGATGGGGCGCCCGGGCAGAGGCGCTCCTCATTTCTTCCCGGACGGGGCGGCCGGGCAGAGGCGCTCCTCACTTCCCAGACAGGGCGGCCGGGCAGAGGCGCTCCTCACTTCTTCCCGGACGGGGGCGGCCGGGCAGAGGCGCTCCTCACTTCTTCCCGGATGGGGCGGCCGGGCAGAGGCGCTCCTCACTTCTTCCCGGGCGGGGCGGCCGGGCAGAGGCGCTCCTCACTTCTTCCCGGACGGGGCGGCCGGGCGGAGGCGCTCCTCACTTCCCTGACGATGGGTGGCCGGGCAGAGGCGCTCCTCACTTCCCAGACGGTGGGTGGCCGGGCAGAGGCACTCCTCACTTCCCAGACGGTGGGTGGCCGGGCAGAGGGGCTCCTCACTTCCCAGACGGTGGGTGGCCGGGCAGAGGCGCTCCTCACTTCCCAGACGGTGGGTGGCCGGGCAGAGGCGCTCCTCACTTCCCAGACGGTGGGTGGCCGGGCAGAGGCGCTCCTCACTTCCCAGACGGGGCGGCCGGGCAGAGGCACTGCTCACTTCCCAGACGGGGCGGCCGGGCAGAGGCACTCCTCACTTCCCAGACGGGGCGGCCGGGCAGAGGCGCTCCTCACTTCCCAGACGGTGGGTGGCCGGGCAGAGGCGCTCCTCACTTCCCAGACGATGGGTGGCCGGGCAGAGGCGCTCCTCACTTCTTCCCGGACGGGGCGGCCGGGCAGAGGCGCTCCTCACTTCTTCCCGGACGGGGCGGCCGGGCAGAGGCGCTCCTCACTTCTTCCCGGGCGGGGCGGCCGGGCAGAGGCGCTCCTCACTTCTTCCCGGGTGGGGCGGCCGGGCAGAGGCGCTCCTCACTTCTTCCCGGATGGGGCGGCCGGGCAGAGGCGCTCCTCACTTCCCAGACGATGGGTGGCCGGGGAGAGGCGTTCCTCACTTCCCAGACGGTGGGTGGCCGGGCAGAGGCGCTCCTCGCTTCCCAGACGGGGCGGCCGGGCAGAGGCGCTCCTCACTTCCCAGACGATGGGTGGCCGGGCAGAGGCGCTCCTCACTTCCCAGACGGTGGGTGGCCGGGCAGAGGCGCTCCTCACTTCCCAGACGGTGGGTGGCCGGGCAGAGGCGCTCCTCACTTCCCAGACGGTGGGTGGCCGGGCAGAGGCGCTCCTCACTTCCCAGACGGTGGGTGGCCGGGCAGAGGCGCTCCTCACTTCCCAGACGGTGGGTGGCCGGGCAGAGGCGCTCCTCACTTCCCAGACGGTGGGTGGCCGGGCAGAGGGGCTCCTCACTTCCCAGACGGTGGGTGGCCGGGCAGAGGCGCTCCTCACTTCCCAGACGGTGGGTGGCCGGGCAGAGGCGCTCCTCACTTCCCAGACGGTGGGTGGCCGGGCAGAGGCGCTCCTCACTTCCCAGACGGTGGGTGGCCGGGCAGAGGCGCTCCTCACTTCCCAGACGGTGGGTGGCCGGGCAGAGGCGCTCCTCACTTCCCAGACGGTGGGTGGCCGGGCAGAGGCGCTCCTCACTTCCCAGACGGTGGGTGGCCGGGCAGAGGCGCTCCTCACTTCCCAGACGGGGCGGCCGGGCAGAGGCGCTCCTCACTTCCCAGACGGGGCGGCCGGGCAGAGGTGCTCCTCACCTTCCAGATGGGGCGGCAGCCGGGCAGGGGCTGCAATCCCAGCACCCTGGCAGGCCAAGGCAGGCGGCCGGGGGGTAGAGGCTGCCGCGAGGCCAGACCACGCCACCGCCCTTCAGCCCGGGCAACACCGAGCACTGGGTGAGCGAGACTCCGTCTGCAGTTCCAGTACCTCGGGAGGCTGAGGCGGGCAGAGCACTCGGCGCCAGGAGCTGGCGACCAGCGTGGCCAAGATGGCGAACGCGTGCCTGCATCCAAAGGAGAAAAGGCAGGCAGCGGTGGTGGGTGCTGGCAGTCGCAGGCAGTCCGCGGCGCGGGCAGCAGCAAGCCGAGTAGACTGTAGCCTGGGCCAGAGAGGGAAAGAAAGAAAGAAAGAAAGAAAGAAAGAAAGAAAGAAAGAAAGAAAGAAAGAAAGGAAGAAAGGAAGAAAGAAGGAAAGAAGGAAAGAAGGAAAGAAGGAAAGAAGGAAAGAAGGAAAGAAGGAAAGAAGGAAGGCTATTTATTTTTAGTAGAGACAGGGATTCGCCAAGTTGCCCAGGCTGGTCTCCAACTCCTGGCCTCAAGCAATCCTCCTGCCTTGGCCTCCCAAAGGGTTGGGATTACAGGCAATTACAAATACAGTTGCTGTGAACATTTGTGTACAAGTCCTTCTGTGGACATGTGCTTTCATTTCTTTTGAGTAAATACCTAGGATGGAATGTCTGAAGCATATGCAAATAAATATATGCTTACCCTTTTAAGAAACTTCCTAAGTTTTTTCCAAAGTGGTTGCATCATTTCATATTTCCATTAGTAGTGTATGAGTTTCAGTTGCTCTATGTTCTGACAAATTCTTGGTATGACTAGTCTCTTGGAATTTACCATCAAATAGGTAGGGTACGTTGTTGAGGTCTTAATTTGTATTTTTCTCTTAATCTGTATTTCTTCTAATGACTAATTATGTTGCATATCTTTTCATGCCTTTATTTGTCATCCATATATGGCTTCTTTGTTTATTTATTTTTTTGAGACGGAGTTTTGCTCTTGTTGCCCAGGCTGGATTGCAACGGCACAATCTCAGCTCATCGCAATCTCCGCCTCCCAGATTTAAAAAATTCTCCTGCCTCAGCCTTCCCAAGTAGGTGGGATTATAGGCATGTGCCACCAAACCTGGATAATTTTGTATTTTTAGTAGAGATGAGGTTTCTCCATGTGGGTCAGGCTGGTCTCGAACTCCTGACCTCAGGTGATCTGCCCACCTCAGCCTCCCAAAGTGCTGGGATTACAGGCATGGGCCACCACGCCCGGCTTATATGGCTTCTTTGATGAAATGTCTCTTCAAATCTTTTGCCCATTTTTTGGGGTTACTATTGAGGTATGAGAGTTCAAAAAATAGACCCTCTGGATATAATTTTTTTTTTTTTTTTGAGACAGAGTCTTGCCCTGTTGCCCAGGCTGGAGTGCAATGGCGTGATCTCGGCTCACTGCAACCTCTGCCTCCTGGGTTCAAGTGATTCTCCTGCTTCAGCCTCCCAAGTAGCTGGGACTACAGGCACTTGCCACCATGCCAGGGTAATTTTTGTATTTTTAGTAGAGTTCGGGTTTCACCATATTGGCCAGGCTGGTCTCGAACTTCTGACCTTGTGATCCGCCCACCTCGGCCTCCCAAAGTGCTGAGATTACAGGTGTGAGCCACCTTGCCTGACCTGGATGTAAATTATTTACCAGGGCCCGGCATGGTGGCTCACACTTGTAATTCCGGCACTTAGAGAGGCTGAGGCAGGTGGATTGCTTGAGTCAAGGAATTCGAGACCAGCCTGGGCAACATAGGGAAACTCCATCCTCTATAACAAATACAATAATTAACCAGGCATGGTGGTGCACACCTGTAGTCCCAGCTACTAAGGAAGCTGAGGTGGGAGGATCACTTGAGCCTAGGAGGTCGAGGTAGCAGTAAGTCGTGAGCATGCCACTATACTCCAGCTCTTTTGAGACACAGCAAGACCCTGTCTCAAAAAAAAAAAAAAAAAACCACACACACACACATTCTTATCAGAGACGTGATTTGCAAATACCTGCTTCAGTTTTTGGCTTGTCTTTCCATTCTCTTTCTGAGGCTGCAGTGAGCTATCATAATGCCATCATACTCTGGGCTCAAGTGATTCTCTGCCTCAGCCTCTCAAGTAGCTGGGACTACAGGTGCATGCCACCATGCCTGCCTCAAATATTTTTGATGCTGTTGTAAATGGAATTTTAAATTTCAATTTCAGATTGTTTATTGCTGGTGTACTACAAATGCAATTGACATTTGTGTATTGATTTTATGACCTGTAGTCTTGGTCATTTATTTGATCTGATAGTTTTTTGTAGATTTTGTGCCAGAGTTTTCAATAAATACAACAAATAAAACCAGTTTTACTTCCTTCTTTGCTAATTTGAATGCCTTTTTTTTTCCTTGCCTTATTGCACAGGCTAGAATCCCCAGTAGAATATTGAACAAAAGTTGTCAGAGCAGAAATCCTTGCCTTGTTCCTGATCTTAAGGTGAAAGCATTGTTCTTCACCATTAAGTGTGATGCTTTTTATAGACACTCTCTATCAAGTTGAGGAAGTTTCCTTGTAATCTTAGGAATGGATACTGGATTTTGTCCAATGCATTTGCTGCATGTATCGAGATTATCAAATGGTTTTTCTTTTTTAGTCTGTTAATATGGTAAATTATATTGCTTGATTTACCAATGCTAATTCAACCTTGCATTCCTAGGATAAGCCCCTGTTTGGCTATAATGTATTATCTTTTATACATATTTTTAATGTATTTATATATTTATATATCTTTTTTATGTAATCTACTCTTTTACTGCCTTGTCTCATGTAAACCTGTGTAATTTCCCATTGGGTCCACCTTAGGAAACAGTCTTTAAGGTTTTCTCCGTAAGGCAAGTACCAGTATACTCTTTTATGGTCAATACGATGCTAATTCAACCTTGCATTTCTAGGATAAGCACCTGTTTGGATATAATGTATTATCTTTTTTATATACTGTGAAATAAAAGTGACTAGAATTGTGCATATTATGTTTATGAGAGATATTGGTCCATAGTTTGCTTAATATCTAGAGTTTGGGTATTAGTGTAATGCTGGCCCCACAGAATGAGCTGGGAAGTATTCCCTCCTCTTCAATTTTCTGGAGGACTTTATCTAGATTTGGAATTATGTTTTCCTTATATATACCATGTTAACACCATGACACCAACTTGACATGATTGACATTTATAGAACACTCCATGCAACAACTGCAAAAAACACATTCATTTCAAATGCACAGTGAGTATTTACCAAGACAGACTATACTCTGGGCCACAGAACCAGTGTCAATAAGTTTAAAATTATTAATACTGTACGAAGTATCTTCTCTGATCACAATGAGATTAAATCAGAAATCAGTAACAGGCAGCTATCCGGAAAACTCCTCCACATTTGCAGATCAACACTTACAAAAAACCCATGGTCAAAAAAAGAAAGCAATAGGGAAATTACAAAGTATTTTGAAATGAAGGAAAACGAAAATACAATATATCAAAATATGTGGAACGTAGCTAAAACAGTATAGAGGGACACTTATCACACCAAATGCCTGTAGAAACAAGAGACATCTAAAATTAGTGGTCATTAGTTTCTGAGTTAAGAAACTAGAGAAAACAAGAAATTTAAAAATTAAAAAACAGCAGAATAAAGGAAACAATAAACATAAGAGCAGATATCAATAAAATAGAAAACAGAAAACCAGTAGAGAAAATCCAAGAAAGCAAAAACGGGCTTTGAGATTTGAGATCCGTAAACCGAGAAGCCCCTCGCCAGATTGATCAGAAAAAAAGATGACACACAAATTACCAATTTTAGAACCTGAGGGGTCAGATTTTATAGACATTAAGTGGACAATAAAGGAATACAGCTAACAGATTTGCATTATTAAACAATTTAGACGTTTCTACAAATTATTAAAGCTCACTCAAGAGGCGTTATCAATAAATATTGGTTGAATTAGTGAATACCAGCTATTACTATAGGCAAGGCGCTAAGTCCAGGCTTTAGAGAGAAAGAAAGTTTTTTTTTTTTTTGAGACAGAGTCTGGCTCTGTCGCCCAGGCTGGAGTGCAGTGGCACTATCTCGGCTCACTGCAACCTCCGCCTCCGGGGTTCAAGCGATTCTCCAGCCTCAGACTTCTGAGTAGCGGGGATTACAGGCGCGCGCCACCAAGCTCGGCTAATTTTTGTATTTTTAGTAAAGATGGAGTTTCACCATGTTGGCCAGGCTGGTCTCGAACTCCTGACCTCGTGATCCGCCCGCCTCGGCCTCCCAAAGTGCTAGGATTACAGGCGTGAGCCACCGCGTCCGGCCAAAGAAAGCATTTTCCTTCCAAAGAAGCTCTCAGGTTACTGGAAGGGCAAAAGAACAGATAAAGTTTAATGTTGCTCCGGGGGAGAAGATAAGGGAACACTGGTTAAGAAAGGCTTCTCTGGGGACAAGTCACTCGGCCAACACACGAAGGCCAACACGCAGAAAACATTTGTTACAGCTAGAACGGCTGCACGTGAGTTCACGCAAGGGGCCCAGAGATGGCCCTCCGGCGACTGCCTGCTCCACTCCTCTTAGTGCA
Organism: Symphalangus syndactylus; assembly: GCF_028878055.3. Taxonomy (NCBI): domain Eukaryota; kingdom Metazoa; phylum Chordata; class Mammalia; order Primates; family Hylobatidae; genus Symphalangus; species Symphalangus syndactylus. Next base: position 67,153,648 of record NC_072433.2, read on the forward strand.
GTCCTAACCCTTTCCCAACTGGCGCTGGCAGCAGTTTAGAAACTAACTCCTTCCAAATCCGGCTGTCTTGCGCCTGCGCATTCAAGCAAAGCGCTCATAGGCGGGGGGGTGGGAGGGACGCGGCCACCGGAAGTGTGACCTCTCGCTCCCCGCTGCCTATTCTTATCCGGGGTCACATCGATCTTCCGGGTGTCTTTGACAGGGTTTTCTACGCCGCTTTTTCGGCGACTTTTTGCTCTTCCGCTTTTTGCCACCGCCCCCAACCTTCTATATCCTTGCAGCCCCTACCTTTTCTTGTGTTGCTCCTCTCCTGGCAGCTCTGCGAGGGGTTAGATCTCAGCCGGAGCCGGAGCTGGGCCTAGCTGTCCCACGGGCCACCACTACCTCCTTTGGTTCGGGAGAAAGCTACGACGGAGTACGCCCAGCCGACCCCGCTCGGGCCTTGGAACTTCTGAACGGGCAGTGCGGGTAGACCCTGCTTAGCCCTTTCCGGAGGACACCTGTGAGTTTAGGGGGTTTCGGAGAGGAACGCAGCGGTGTAGGCCCAGGTCGGGGGCGGGGCACGGGAAACTTTTCCGAAACGGTAGCGTTTTGTTTTGCGTGGGAGGTTCCGGCAGTATCTCTTGGTTATTCCAAATTTATGGGCGGCATCTGGGCTGCTGTACGTTTTGAAGAATCTTAGGACCGCTTACTTTGCTTACTCTTGTTCTCTTCCTCGCGTACTGCCTCGTGCACCACTCCAGGACCAAAAGAGGAAGATAGTCTTGGGACTCCTGCATGGTGTTTCAAAGAGTGGTGAAGAACTAAGGTAAGTAGCTGGATTAATTAAAAAATTTAAAAGGCATTTATCTTTTAAGGCTTAATTAAATGGCATGAAATTGCCTCAGCTTTTCACTTTATAGGAAAATGCACAGGTTACGACTGTTGTATACGTTTCTTTTCTTGTTCAGCCTTTGTAGAAAGACTCTTCGTCTCAAGGTGAGGACACGAAAGGCTTATATGTCTCAAAACTTACGGATTCTCTAAATTACCTGTCTTATCTCTTTCAACTCTTTGTTTAAAGTAGCAGATATTTTTCATTAGGGTGAACAGAGAAGAAACAGGGAAACTGTAAAACACAAGCTAAATAACACATGTGCAGTGTATGATTTTGTGAAGAAAGATTGTAACTGATCACTAAATCTGTGTTTTTATATTACAGGTAACATAGTAACTTTTGTAAATATCTTCATATTGTATGGTTCAGTACCACCAGGCTTCTAATACGTACTGATTAACATCCATAAGGCTATATTAATTTATACTGATTAATAGCCAGTAATAGTGACGTTACTTTGTTGGTGTGAATAGCCCTAATTATGTGTGTTCTGGAAATGTCCTGTAGCAGGTTCCATGTGAAACAGGCCATTTATGAGTTGTTTAAGAAATACCCATTTGGAGCCATGTGACTAGATTATTTTTTGGAACACTTGGGTGTAATTTAATTCTTAACCAAAAGGAATATCCTGTTCAAAACCTGGAAGTGGTTTTCACAGTGGGTTGGCAGGCTTTAGGAATTGGATTTTTCGTATTGTGGAGAAAAGAAGTGGGTTTGAGATATCAAAGGTATTTGGACAAAATGGACAGTATCTTGGTTTAGCCAGTACAGTTCTGGTTTTCATACTAGGTATATTCTGCTTTCTAAGGAATCCTGATGAAGGAATTATATATAACCTTGAGTGTTCTCTAATTTGTTGGAGGAGAGGTCAAGTTGAGGACAGAAATTCCAGGTTGCAAATTCCAGGACCAAATACTTTATCACTAGAAATTACTAGGAATTAATTTTTTTTTTTTTTTTTTGCAAGACGGTGTCTTGCTCTTGTCACCCAGGCTGGAGTGCAATGGCACGATCTTGTCTCACTGCAGCCTCTGCCTCCTGGGTTCAAGCGATCTCTTGCCTCAGCCTGCCGAGTAGCTGGGATTACAGGCACGTGCCACTAGGCGCAGCTAATTTTTGTATTTTTAGTAGAGACAGGGTTTCACCATGTTGGCCAGGGTGGTCTCCAACTCCTGACCTCAGGTGATCCGTCTGCCTCGGCCTCCCAAAGTGCTGGGATGACAGGTGTGAGCTACTGTGCACGGCCGAATTAATCTACTTTTTTACTGCCTTGTCTCATGTAAACCTGTGTAATTTCCACTTGGGTCCACCTTAGGAAACTGTCTTTAAGGTTTTCTCCGTAAGGTAAGTACCATTATACTCTTTTACGGTCAAGTACAGATTGTGGAACTGATAACTTTTAAGGTAAGGAAAATTGGATATTGCCAATATCTGGATTTTATGTATCTATCATAAAATTTGTCACATAGGAGATGGTGGAAGACCATAGTTAATGTGGAGTAATGTTTTATGTAACTAATCTCTACTTACTGAAGAAACCTTTCATTCAGAGTATGAAAAAAATGATTTAAAATTTTGTGGAGGTCCGCTTATTTGTTACAGTAATAGTTTTACTGTATTTTATTTTGTGAAACTACGTTCTGTTTAAAAAATGATTATGTTGTTTATGATAATTGTTTTGATGTCATTTTTATTTTCATCAAAATCTGTGAAATGTATTAGAAAAAGGCATAGAAATTCATGGGCATTTCGTTTACTTCCTTAACTCTAGATGTCTTTCAGAATACCTATATTGGTGAACATAGAATGAATGCCTCGGAATGATTTTCCGCTACTTGAAGCCTATCTTCTTTAAGAGCCTGACTTGAGGGCCAAAATTCATACTGAGGAGAGGCTGACAGATCCTTTGTTTTGCAGGGGCTCCAGAGCTTGATATATTTCTGGGAATTTGGGATAGGCTAAACTAGATTTCTGCCCTAGACTAAACATCTGGCTGTGGACTCATTCTAAGTTTTTAAGCTGAGGATAATTTGGTCATTAACTTGGTAGAGTAGTTCTGAGCCACAAGTCATCTTTAGACTTATTCTTAGTTTGGATTTGGCTGTGTAAGCGATGGAAACAAGGTGAGGCCTGGGCTCTTAATGTCATTTTGGATCTTCAAATCTTAATATACATGGACCTTATTCAGTTATAGAGGAAAAACAGCATATTTTTTATAGGTATAAACAAAAATGTCTAGGCTTTTTGCTATGAACTGATTTAAATAAACCTGAAAGTACAAGATTTTAATTCTAGTTTTTCTGAATACGTATTTTTTCCATTCACTAGATTTGTAGTGTCTATTCCAACAAAATGAACTATCAAGCAAAATTTGTTACAGTGAATTGTATTTAATATCATTTTCTCATAAATCCTATGAAGTAGGATCCTATGTTTTATGGGAAATTAGATTAGGGAACCAGAGTAAAAAAGGCCAAGAAGGAGTGTGAGCCTGAGCAAAGGGTGAAAAGTGTTCATTGCCAGTCTTGAATCTGGCAATCCAAGATTTTTCTTTTTTCTTTTTTTTTGTTTCTGAGACAGGGTCTTGCTCTGTTGACCAGGCTGGAGTGCAGTGACACAGTCTCCTTGGCCCACTCCAACCTCCATCTCCCTGGCTCAAGCGATCCTCCCACCCCAGCCTCCAGAGTAGCTGGGACTTCAGATGCAGACCACCACACCTGGCTAATTTTTGTTGTGTTGTTTTTTTTTTTTTTTTTTTTGAGACGAAGTCTCTTTCTTTCACCCAGGCTGGAGTGCAGTGGTGCGATCTCCACTCACTGTAACCTCTGCCTGCCGGGTTCAAGCGATTCCCCTGCCTCAGCCTCCCAAGTAGCTGGGATTACAGGTGCCCAGCGCCACTCTAGCTAATTTTGTATTTTTAGTAGAGAAGGGATTTTGCCATGTTGGCCAGGCTGTTCTCGAACTCCTGACCTCGGGTGATCTGCCCACCTCGGCCTCCCAAAGTGTTGGGATTATAGGCATGAGCCATTGCGCCCGGCCTAATTTTTTTTTTTTTTTTCTTTTGAGACGGAGTTTTGCTCTTGTTGCCCAGGCTGGAGTGCAGTTGCGTGATCTTGGCTCACTGCAACCTCCGCCTCCCAGGTACAAGCGATTCTCCTGTCTCAGCCTCCCAAGTAGCTGGGATTACAGGCATGTGCTACCACGCCTGGCTGATTTTTTTGTATTTAGTAGGGATTTCACCATGTTAGTCAGGCTGGTCGTGAACTCCTGACCTTAGGTGATGCATCTGCTTCGGCCTCCCAAAGTGCTGGGATTATAGGCGTGCAGCCTAATTTTTGTATTTGTTGTAGAGATGGGGTTTTACCGTGTTGTCCAGGCTGGTCTCTAACTCCTGGGCTCAAACAGTCTGCCTGCCTCAGCCTCCCAAAGGATTACAGGCATGAGCAACTGCCCAGCCCAGGATTATTGTGTGTATTTTTACTAGGGGATTCCCTGCAATGCTACTTAGTTCAAGATATTTGTCCATTTCCTCTGAAGAAACTAGGGTGTACAGGTGAGGAAATATGATAGGATTATTTTCTTTTTTAAAAATCTCTTGTAAAAAGACATAAGGGTCTGCTAAAGAAGGTTGACAGACTCTTATTTTCTGGACGTTAACCTTGTCTCTGGTTCAAATTAGAGTCAGACATTTGGGATGAGGTCTGATGATGGTTCATAGAATTTTGTCCACAATCTGTTATGAACCCTGGACTGGTGAGCCTTGTTATCGGTGGCCAACCTAGGGAATTTTAATCTTATGGAATTGAAAAAACAAGGAACAATGTTTGTGAGAGATTTATTAATTTCTTCCCAGATTTTTCTTTTTCTCCCCTATTGTCTCTCATAGTTTTTCCAGCCCTCCTAGTCACAATCCCCAGAGGCAGCTACTTCAATTCTTCTGGCTACCTAGTTTTATTTTTCTCTGTTGTTGGAAAAAAAAAAGAAAAAAGAATAAAGCTTATATAGTTCATTCTTTTGATTTATATTTACTGAAAATGAGAATTTAGCACTTTTTGTACCCTCTGTCATCCTCCATATAAAACTTGTGATATATAAACACAAATGTACAATATAGTCATATATAAATAAATAATATATAGTAAATTTTATATAGTAACTCAGTTTTTAAAAAATCAGTATATTCAATCTTCATAAGAATCAGGTAACTGATTATATTGCCTTTTTTATATTACCTGTTGAGTGTTTTTTTCTTTGGTAATTTATTTTTATCTAGCTACATTTCTGTATTTCTAAAATTATTTCTACTCTGTTAACAGAACTTATCTCTATGGTCAAATACATCAGGTAATCTACCAGCTGATTTTTCTTTTCTTGGCTATCTTCTTGAAGCCCTGCATCCTCCTATTCTAATTTGAACTGTTAGCTTCCCATCACTGTCATCTCGGGTAATTTACTTTGTTTCTGCCCTACATCAGATCTCCCTTTTTCTAGATTCCAGGTTTTCTTTTTCTTTTTTGATAACTTACATGTCTAAGAATGTTTCTAGTTGCCCTTGCATTGATAGTACAGCTAGGTATAGAATTATAGCCTGAGAGCATTTCTGTCAGAGATTTGAAGTCATGAGTCCATGTCCTGTGCTATTGAGAAATCCAAAGCCATTTTGATTTCTTGACCTTTGTTTATAACATTTTCCCCTGTTGAATATTTTATAAACTTCCTTTTTTGTGTGATATTCTGAAACTTCAATATAATATACCTTGACATGTAACTTTTTTACTGTGCTTTGTACCCTTTAGATCCTTTCAATCTGGGGATTGGTGTCTTTCAGTCTTTGGCATTTTTTTGTTTTATTTATTAGGTAATGTCCTGTATTTTTTCTGTTCTTCCTGGACCTTCTGTTACAATGTTAGGTCACATAGTTTAATACTTTTTTGTTTTCTCTTCTGTTGTCTTGCCTCCTTCCTGCCCCTACCACCTTTTCCTTTTCGTTCTTTCTAATACATTTTCTCAAGGTTATCTTTTAACTTTCTGCTGGGTAGTTCTGCTTTCAATTTTATAATTTCCCAGAGCCTTTTTATTTTATTTTTTTGACATTTCTTGTCTTGTGTCCTAGGCTGGAGTGCAGTGGCATGAACATGGTTCACTACAGCCTTGACCTCCTGGACTCAAGCAATCCTCCAACCTCAGCCTCCTGTGTAGCTGGGACCATAGGCACACACTACTGTGCCTGGCTAATTTTTTTGATTTTTTTTTTATAGAGACAGGGTCTCACTTTGTTGCCCAGGCTAGTCTTGAACTCCTGAGCTCAAGTAGTCTTCCCACCGTGACCTCCCAGAGTGCTGGGATTCTAGGTGTGAGCCACCGCATCCGGCCCCTTTCTTTTTAAATAGCATATTCTTGTTTTATATATGCAATGTCTTTTCATTAATCTGAGGTATTTCTTTTTGAGTGTTTATTTGTTCCTGACATCGTTTCTGTTTATTCCCAGGTTTTATTTTTCTTCTGGTGATCCATGGATGCCTATTTTAAGTGAGAATATCAGGAGTCTAATTAGAAACTCTAAAAGTGTGTGGGTAGGGCCTGTCAACTAGTAGGCTTCACGTTAAGTTGATTAGTTAGCTACCTTGACATTTTCTTGATGGACTGCCAAATATTATTATGTCCTTTTGTTACTATGTTACATAGTTTCTCTCTCATTTTGTTTTTTCATAGAAGAGTTTTCTAATTGCTTGCTTTGAGAAAGTGGGCTGAGGAGTCCTATTTTTCTTTGTAGACTTTACCTGATCCTCATTTTCAGTTTATTACCTTATCCTATCCCTTGCAAGACTACAGCCTTGATATATCGGTCATTGCAAAGAATAAATATCTACTCTCCTCCCTGGATCACTGAAGGATTCTGATTGCTTTGTATAATTTTTCCCCATTCCTATGGAACATAGCCCTCTTTTATTGGAAGTCTTTTATATAAATTATGTAGACTTTGAGGGGAATCTCAGAATCTTATAAATTGTTAAGACAATATAAAATCCATTCCTTATTTGATCAGACCTGTAAGATCTAAATTCTAGGAATCAGGATGTCATGTGGTTTATACCTTTGTATAAATTAGTTTGAGAATAAATGTAATAATCTGTGGAATTTTATTAATGTCAGGTGATAACTTGATTTCTAAAAGATTTGTTGATATGAGGGTAAATGTATTAGGGTAAATTCATCAGAAAATTAGAAATGTGCATATATCTTGCTGTTTGAATTATGTTGATCTTAGATTTAGAATTTATTATTAGTTTTCTTTTGTTACCTACAGTGGCACTTAAGAGACCTAGTTAACTTTGCAAATAAAATTTGTAACATGATAACTAATTATTTTAAGTTAGTGGATAATAGTTATCAAAGTGTTTAGTATCTTTAAGCTATGATAATTTAATATTGTCTTTTTAAATTATCCTAGGTAGAAGAATACATGCTCACTTCCAGTGAACAAGAGCATGTTCCCAAACTCAATTTTGGGTCGCCCACCCTTCACTCCAAATCATCAACAACATAATAACTTCTTTACCCTGTCACCTACTGTTTATTCACACCAGCAGCTTATAGATGCACAGTTCAACTTTCAGAATGCAGAGTGAGTATGGTGATATTTTGGCCCATGTTGTTGGTAAATTTCATTTTCTATTTGACATAAACCCTTTTTGTATTAAACTTTTGAATGTGGAGAATATGTCGTCACATTTTTTTTTTTGATAGGGATGTATTTAATTTTTTTTCAGATATTGGTTTTGTTTTTAAAGAAAAAATATGTGTAAATTACTGTTCTTTTCTTTGATTTTGATAGCTTGTCTAGAGCTGTGTCATTACAGCAGCTGACATATGGAAATGTCAGTCCAATACAGACCTCAGCTTCCCCATTATTTCGAGGAAGGAAGTAAGTACTTCTTAATTATTTTAAAAGAATTTTTGCATTTCTGAGAACTCTGCAACAGTGTATCTTGAATTAATATTGTATGGACCCTATGCCCTATGTTTTGTTTTCTGGGACCTGTACGATCAGATCAGTCGTGGAATTTTAACATTTTTATGCGTTTAAAAATTTTAGGGGTTCTTTTGTTGATTTGTTCCTGCTTTATTGTATGTTTGTTTCTGCCCTACATCAGATCTCCCCTTTTCTATATCCCAGGTTTTCTTTTTCTAGAATAAAGCTGTTTCCTCAGAAAACCACTTTTTAATTGAGATTTTTTAACTAAATGAGATGGTCTTCTGTATTCATTTGCTAGGGTAGGGTTGCCATAACAACGTACCACACATTGGGTGGCTTACACAACAGAAATTTATTTTCTTACAATTCTGGAGGCTAGATCAAGGTGTTGGCAGGGTTGGTTTCTTCTGAGGCTTCTTTTCTTGCCTTGTAGATGGCTGCTTTGTCACTGTGTCTTAATATGGCCGTTTCCCTGTGTTTTCTGTGTCCTCATCTCTTCTTCTAAGGACACCAGTTATATTGGATTAAGGTTCATCATAAAGACCCCACTTTAACTTAAGTAACTTTTAGGAGGTCCTGTCTCCAAATAATACAGTCACATTCTGAGCTACTGGGGTTTAGGACTTCAACATTGGAATTTCTAGGGGGACACAATTATAACATTTTCTTTCTAGTAAACTTTATGTTTTTCTTTTGATTTATCTACATCTTACACAGGTAAGTTTCCATGATAACAAATATTGTAGTGAAAATTTCTGTGTGACATAAAACTTCCTATAGTCAAGTCAGGAGTCAATTAATTTTAATCTTTGATTAAAAGTAATTCATTTATTAAAAAATAGAACTTGAGAGGTAGTTACTAAAATAACATTCGGCAATATTTAAAAGACACCACTGTTACTTAAGAACCTATATAAACCTTTTATAACCTTTATGTCCCATTAAAAAAAACACTATCAGTGAACAAGGTGCTGTAAAAAAAAATAATAACACTAGCTAGGAATTATTGCTTATCATGTAGTAATCATTATTCTAAGCCTTTACAATTAATGGTTTGATTAAATGACGTAACACTGAGGTAGATACTATTGTCCCTTGCCTGTTGAGGAGAAAGCTGACTCACACAAAGGTTAAGTAACTAGTTACTCAGAAGTGACATAGCTGGGATTTGAAATGTTGTATGTCTCTGAGTCATATGCTTATAAGCACTACAGGTTGTTCTTCAAAATTGTCGTTGAGAAAAGTTTTATAATAATTCTAATAGTATTGACTTTATTCAGATTTTATTTTTTAGAAATTGCCTTTATAGCCAATTTGTGAATTAAGAATGAAAATAAGCTCCATTAGGCCGGGCGCGGTGGCTCACACCTATAATCCCAGCACTTTGGGAGGCCAAGGCAGGCAGATCACGAGGTCAGGAGATCGAGACCATTCTGGCTAACACAGTGAAACCCCATCTCTACTAAAAATACAAAAAATTAGCCGGGTGTGGTGGCATGTACCTGTAATCCCAGCTACTCAGGAGGCTGAGGCAGGAGAATGGCATGAACCCGGGAGGTGGAGCTTGCAGTAAGCCGAGATCCCCCCACTGCGCTCCAGCCTGGGCAACAGAGTGAGACTCCATCTCAAAAACAAAAACAAAAAACTCCATTAATTTGTAGTTAAACATTTTTTAAAAATTAAAATTGGCATTCTCATTAGAAGATACTCAGCATATATAGCTCTAAAATACTTTCATGTTTAAAAATATTAAATATACTTTTATGCATTTAGCACTGTATACTTTACCTGTGAGTAGAGGTTCCACTTATTTTGCAGATCTGTCAAGGAGAGAGGAATTGACATAATCCCAAAGGAGTGTTAAAAAACCTTCTATGGGCCGGGTGCAGTGTCTCATGCCTGTAATCCCAGCACTTTGGGAGGCCGAGGTGAGCGGGTCATTTGAGGTCAGGAGTTCAAGACCAGCCTGGCCAACATGGTGAAACCCCATCTCGACTAAAAACACAAAAATTAGCTGGGCATGGTGGCAGGCTTCTGTAGTCCCAGCTACTCAGGAGGCTGAGGCAGGAGAATAGCTGGAACCCCGGAGGCAGAGGTTGTGGTGAGCCGAGACCGTGCCACTGCACTCTAGCCTGGCAACAGAGCAAGACTCCGTCTCAGAAAAAAAAAAACCTTCTATGACCCATAGAATTTTCAGGCTTAAAAGGAATTGGGCCATTTTCTGTGGCATAAAGTATTACCTACATGAACAACTTAATGTATCAATGAAGTAAATGTCTTTTTTCCCAACAAATATTTACTCTAATGATTTTTCCCTTTTTATTTTGCAAATACTTAAACCTCCAGAAAAATTTAAAGAATGATATAGTGAATATCTGTATGCCTTTTGCCTAGATTCATGAGTTAAAAGTTTTACATTTGATTTCTTTCTCTTTTTCTTTTTGCCCACTTGCTTTTTTTCCTGAACCATATAAAAGAAAGTTGTTGACACCATTTTACCTGAAAACATGTCAGCTTATTCCTCCTACAAAACAAGGCTTTTCTTCTATATAAGCAAAATACATTGATTATTCCCTAGAAATTTAATATTAATAAAATACTGTTATCTGAGTTGCAGCTAATTTTTGAATTTCTTCATTGTCCAGTGTCTTTATAGCTTTATTGAAAAGTGTCTCTTAATCTGGTCTTTCCTGCTGATGAGTCAGAACATGGGTGTATTCAAAGAGCCCTTTTTTATAACTAGCACTCAGCTCACTTAATCGTATCTTCCTTATGTTATAGTTTGGATCTTCTTAGTAATTCTGTAAATAGAACTTTTCCTACAAAGTTTGAACTACTGAAATGAAACATTGGGGTAGTTCAAATACAGGAGCCTAACCTCAATATATACATGTAGTTTTTTCTATCTGCATTATTACTATTTTTTTTTAAGATGTTGAGAGGCATTTCTTGTGCTGAACATGAATATTTTTAAGATCCATATAAAGCTAATAAAGTGACCTTATTGAAAGAATCATAATATTGTCATTATCTCTTATGATATTTGTATATATTTAATTGCTTTTTATTTGTTATCAAAAAGTTGTATCTTTAATTACTAAGGTATATTGCTTATTTTCAGGAGATTAAGCGATGAAAAAAACCTTCCTCTTGACGGTAAACGGCAACGTTTCCATTCACCCCACCAAGAGCCAACTGTAGTTAACCAGATTGTGCCTTTATCAGGTGAACGAAGATACTCAATGCCACCATTGTTTCATACACATTATGTACCAGATATAGTCAGATGTGTTCCACCTTTTCGAGAAATTCCATTTTTAGAACCTAGAGAAATCACACTGCCTGAGGCCAAAGATAAGGTAATGATAATGTAGATTTTAGTTTTGCCTTTTGGGAATTTAGTATAAAGTATTAATCAAAAATATTTAATATCCTGGATTAAGTAGAACGTGCCTTTTTTGTTGCAATGTTTAAAGTACTATTCAGCCTAATTTTCTGTCTAAATATTACTTTGATTTTTGGTAGCTATTCTTTTATAGAAATGCAGCCATCAGGAAATCAGATCTTCCCTGATTTATGAAAATTTTATTAGAACCCAAACACTTTCTGAGTTTAGAGAACTGTCTTGTTACTTGTTTTTACTGAAAAAAAAAAAAAAGTTTTCATATAGCTATTGTAATGCAGTGTTAGAACACATTTTATTTTGGGATATTTGTGTTTAACATGAGGTTTTTTGAATGTCAAAAACAGAGAATCCAGGAGTCACTGAGAAAAACAATACATTCAAAGTGATAAAATCAAGAAAGATGTATCAAAAACATCTATAAAAATTTTCAAATAAGTGAACTGAAGCTATTTAAATAATAATTCTTGGAAAATGACATTGTCAGCATTGGGGAACAATGAGTTATTTAACATCTAATACTAGAAACATATCTCTCCCCTCCCCCATATTTAGTGAAACCTAAAAAATCACCTAGGTAATTGAGAGGGGTTTATAATGTAAATATCTGTATTCTCTTGAGTTGTCTGTGGTTTATACTTGCCGTTTTTGCATTTTCAAAGCTGCCACACTCTTGAGAAATAAGACATTTGTAGGCTAAGGAGAAGGACCCTGAAGAAAATATAGCAACTTTGTTTTACTCATCTTTGGGTTCCTATCAACCAGTATAGGTCTGAAACATAGTAAGTGTACAGAACTGTTGGGTCAGAAAAGCAACATCTGCTTCATTCCTTAGTTGTGCTGCTTTTTTATTCCTCTATTATTATTTTGTTCTTTAATTTTTTAATTTAGTTATAATTGTACCATAAAATTCACCCTTTTAAAGTGTACAGTTCAGTGGTTTTTAAATATATTCCCAAAGTTGTACAACTGTACTATCTGATTCCCAAACATTTTCCTCACCCTCAAAAGAAACTTTGTACCCAGTAACGGTCACTTCTCCTGCTCCCTGGCAACAACTAATCTATTTTCTGTCTTTATCTCATCCTTGATATTTTATATAAATGAAATCACTCAATATGTGGCCTTTCGCGTCTTGTTTTTTCATTTAGCATGTTTTCAAGGTTTATCCATGTTGTAGCATACACATCAGTACTTCATTCCTTTTTATAGCTGAATAATACTCCATTGAATGAATATACCTCACTTTGTTAATACAGTCCTCAGTTGACGAATTTCTGGGTTGTTTCCACTTTTTGTCTGTTATGAATAGTGCAGCTGTGAATATCTGTGTACAGATTTTTGCATGGACATGTGTTTTCACCTCTCTTGGAGTGAAATTGCTTGGTCATATGGTAACTCTGTGTTTAACTTTGTGAGGAACTGCCGAATGTTTTCTAAAGTGGTTGCACCATTTTACATCCTATCAACAGTGTATAGGTGTTGCACTTTCTTTACATGCTTGCTGAACTTGCAAAACTTGTTATTGTCTGTCTTTTTGATTATAGCCATTCTAGTGGGGATGAAATGGTGTCTCATCGTGATTTGGATTTGCATTTCCCTAATGCCTAATAATATTGAGCATCTTTTCTTTTGCTTATTGGACATTTGTGTATCTTCTTGGGGAAATTTCTATTCATCTAGATCCCTTGCCCATTTTTAAATTGGACTATTTGTCTTTTTACTATTGGTTTGTAAGAGTTCTTTATGCATTCTACATATTAGACCCTTATCAGATAATGATTTGTGAATTTATGCTGCCACTATGTGGCTTGTCCTTTTACTTTCTTTTTGGTATCCTTTGAAGCACAAAAACCTTTCATTTTGATGCAGTCCAATTTATCTATTTTCCTTTGGTTGGTTGTGCTTTTGATGTCATATCTAAGAAACCATTTTGAAGGTCACAGAGATGAATGCCCATTTTGAGTTAATTTTTGTATATGATGTAAAGTAGGGGGTCCAGCTTTATTCTTTTGCTGTTGGTCCAGTTGTCCCAGCAGCTTATTGAAAAAACTGTTCTTTTCTCCTCTGTAATTTTTTTTTTTAACCATATTGAAATAGGAAAAACAATCAGGCAAAATCAGTGGGAGAAAGGAAAAAACAATCAGGCAAAGGAAACTGAGAAAAGATTAACTTGGGCTTTTTTAGTTAGTTGTTTTTGTTTTTGTTTTTGTTTTCGAGATAGAGTCTAGCTCTGTCTCCCAGGCTGGAGTGCAGTGGCACGATCTCGGCTCACTGCAACCTCCACCTCCTGGGTTCAAGCGATTCTCCTGCCTCAGCCTCCTGAGTAGCTGGGATTACAGGTGTGTGTCACCACATCCAGTTAGTTTTTGTATTTTTAGTAGAGACGGAGTTTCACCATGTTGGTCAGGCTGGTCTTGAACTCCTGACCTCGTGATCCACCCACTTTCGCTTTTCAAAGTGCTGGGATTACAGGTGTGACCCACCGCGCCCGGCCTAGTTTTTGTTTTTTTAAAAAACTTTAGAGACGAGGCTCTTACTGTCATGCCCAGGCTGGAATGCATTGGTGGGATCATAGCTCATTGCAGCCTTAAACTCGTAGGTTCAAGTGATTCTGCTGTCTCAGCCTCTTGAGTAGCTAGGACGACAGGCATGGGCCACCATGTCCGTCTAATTTTTTTTTTTTTTTTGAGACGGAGTCTCACTCTGTCGCTCAGGCTGGAGTGCAGTGGCACAATCTCGGCTCACTGCAAGCTCTGCCTCCTGTGTTCACGCTATTCTCCTGCCTCAGCCTCCCGAGTAGCTGGGACTACAGGTGCCTGCCACCACGCCCAGCTAATTTTTTGTATTTTTAGTAGAGACGGGGTTTCACTGTGTTAGCCAAGATAGTTTTGATCTCCTGACCTCGTGATCCACCCTCCTCAGCCTCCCAAGGTGCTGGGGTTACAGGCGTGAGCCACCGCACCCGGCCACCTGGCTAATGTTTTTAAATTTTTTTTTTTTTTTTTTTTTTTTTTGGTAGAGCCAGGGTCTTGCTATGTTACCCAGGCTGGTCTTGAACTCCTGGCCTCAAGTGATACTCCCACATTGGCCTCCCAAAGGGCTGGGATTACAGGTGTGAGCCACTGTACCTAGCTGTTTTTACTCATTTTAAAGACTATCGTGTAATGCCATAAATATGAAAGCCTATGGTATAAATTAAATCAGACCTTTGAATGAACGTATAAGAATCTTTTTGCTAGGTGTGGTGGCTCACGCCTGTAATCCCAGCACTTTGGAAGGCCAAGGTAGGCGGATCACAAGGTCAGGAGTTCGAGAGCAGCCTGGCCAATATGGTGAAACCCCGTCTCTACTAAAAATACAAAAATTAGCTGGGCGTGGTGGCAGGTGCCTGTAGTCCCACCTACTTGAGAGGCTGAGGCAGGAGAATCACTTGAACCCAGGAGGCGGAGGTTGCAGTGAGCTGAGATCATGCCACTGCCCTCCAGCCTGGACGACAGAGCGAGACTCCATCTCAAAAAAAAAAAAAATAAAGAATCTTCTACTGGTTTTTTAAGGTATGTATGCTGGTAGCCCTGTTTTCTGTGGAATTTATTATGATAAACTATTGAAAGCTCTCTATTTTTACTTGTATTTTTATGTTGTGATAGTTAACTGTTAGAACTAACTAAATAACTACTAGTTCTGCATATGGAGTAGGCAAATTTTCAATTTCAGTAAATTTAATAACAATTCACATTAGTGTCAGCATAAACCATCTGGTAAAGTACAGTTCTGTATCAATAACATTTTAAAATTAGTCATATAGAAAGAGATACTCCTAAATATTTAGAATTAGGGATTTATCTTTTTTGTTGTTGTTGTTTTTGTTTTTTTGTTTTTTTTGAGGTGCAGAAGGCTAAAGATAGATTGTGTAATTGAACCAATTTCTTTTTTTTAGTTTTTTGAAACAGAGTTTTGCTCTTGTTGCCCAGGCGTGAGTGTAATGGCATGAACATGGCTCACTGCAACCTCCATCTCCTGGGTTCAAGCGATTCTCCTGCCTCAGCCTCCCGAGTAGCTGGGAATACAGGCATGTGCCACCATGCCCTGCCAATTTTGTGTTTTTAGTAGAGACGGGGTTTCACCATGTTGGTCAGGCTGGTCTCAAACTCCAGACCTCAGGTGAACCACCGGCCTCAGCCTCCCAACATGCTGGGATTATAGGTGTGATCCACCACGCCTGGCTGGAACCAATTTCTTTGACTGCTACTCTCTACCTGCCAAGTTGTGGGAGAAAGAAGGCAAGCAGTTAGTTTTGTGTTTATTTTTTAAGTGAACACTTTTTAAGAAAGCTAACATTTATTGATGTTTCTGCTAGGCATTCTACATATGCTATCTCATTTAGTCTTTTCAGCAACCCCATGACATGGATATTATCCTAATGTTATTGAGGCTCAGGAAGCTAAATAACTTGCTCAAGGTTACAGCTAGTAAGTGGTAAAACCAAGATTTGACCTTTGTCTCTAAAAATATGAAGAGAAGGAGCTTAAGATACTTAAAATCAAGGGTAGGCAGATGACATTCTAACTCTAATACAAGGTAATCTGTGACAGTGATAACTAATATTTATTGACTATCTGTCATTACTGGCATTGTGCTCGACAGTTTGTTTGGTTTACCTCTGTTTACTTCTGTAGAGTATAAAGTGAATGAAGGGTTCAGTGTGAGATAAAGTGGGGCAGTGGTTTGAAGCCTTGAATGCACAGTAGAATGCTGTTGAAGGTTTTAAAGTAGAGAAATAGCACAGTCAGATTTGTGTTTTTAGAAAGTCCTTGCTGTTTAGTGAGTTTGGTTTAGAATGAAGTGGGCTTGGAAGGTGCTGATCACCTTGAAGGCTGTTAAATTCACCCTGAAGATGGTTGAGCTCCTTGAAGGCTGTCCTAATAAGAGGTGCTGAAGCTTTCAGTTATGGTAGATGGTAGTGAAAAAGATGTGAGAGATAATGTATAAGGAAAATTTAGAGAATGTGTGGAATAACTGAGTGTAGAAGAGAGAGGATGAAAGAGACATGAGTGACTTCAATGATTTGATTCTGGGTTACCAGTAGAGATAAGGAACCTAGATTTGGGGTGTATAGGTTGATTGAGGAAATACTCGAGTTTTTTGAACTATGAGAGAATCTACTATAAAACATTTGTGCTCCTGAGAAACTTCATGTTCTGCATATTGCACACTAATCATATAGGGCTTATGGGAAATAGGGTTGGAACAGACTACTCAAAACCTGAACAATTTTGTAACGAGAACACTATGAAGAATAATAATAGATATCTTGGGAAATAACTTGGGTAGGCAGGCAGTTTGGCATGGCTAGATGCTGCTGCAGGGGATATTAGAAATACACAAAAGAGTTGAGATGCTGGCTTGTGTTGGGCATTGACACAGGCAGTTAAAAAGGGAGCTCTGAGTCAGTGAGGCTGCTGTTAAGGTAGAGACAAAAGGAAATACACCAGCACAGAGCTGTCTGAGGCTGAGTATGCTTTCTTGAGCAGGAATCTTGGATGCAAATACTTTTTACTTCCGTTAGATCTGAAAGGACTCCATACTGAGGGGTTTTTTCTTTCTTGTGACAGTTATAATTCTACAGTTACAGCTCCATGTACAAATCACGTACAAACCCAACTTCTATGTTATATTAATACCATTCCCCTGTTTACCAATCACATATAAGCTAATTGGTATTGTAGAATAATGTAACTGTATTGACAGTATATGTTTGGAGTTCAGAAGTGAGGTCAGGCTAGAGATATGGATCCTTAAGAGATCTGAAACAGTAGTGACAGTTGAAACTCCTAGAATAGATAAGATTTTTAATTTATTTAGCATTCAAATATTTGTGAGCTCTAGGCATGGGAGATACACTGTTTTGCTAAACATACATGGTCTCTACCATTTAGGTACAGCATAGTGAGAGGGGGAGCCATTAAAAAATAACCATACATAGGCCGGGCACAGTGGCTCACGCCTGTAATTCCAGCACTTTGGGAGGCTGAGGCGGGTGGATCATGAGGTCAGATCAAGACCATCCTGGCTAACATGGTGAAACCCCATCTCTACTAAAAATACAAAAAATTAGCTGGGCGTGGTGGTGGGTGCCTGTAGTCCCAGCTACTTGGGAGGTTGAGGCAGGAGATGGCGTGAACCCGGGAGGCGGAGCTTGCAGTGAGCCAAGATTGCGCCACTGTACTCCAGCCTGGGCAACAGAGCGAGACTCTGTCTCAAAAAAAAATAAATAACTATACATAGGCCAGGCACAGTGGCTCATGCCTGTAATCCCAGCACTTTGGGAGGCTGAGGTGGGTAGATTACCTGAGGTCAGGAGTTCGAGACCAGCCTGACCAATATGGTGAAACCACCGTCTCTACTAAAAATACAAAAAAATTAGCTGGGCATGGTGGCGTGTGCCATAGTCCCAGCAACTCGGGAGGCTGAGGCGGGAGAATTGCTTGAACTTGAGAGGCAGAGGTTGCAGTGAGCCAAGATCGCGTCACTGTACTCCAGCCGGGGTGACAGAGCGGGACTCTGAGTCAAAAATAAAAAAATAAATAAATAAAGGCAGATCACAATTTTATTTATATAAACGCTGGGCAGGAAATTACTGAGTGCTGAGAGAATGCATTTGAGGTCTCGGGGAAGGCCTCTTAGAGGAGGCAGTATTTGAGTTGAGATCTGAAAGATGAATGAATTAACTAGTTGAAGAGTGGTGGGGAGCCGGGCACGGTGGCTCATGCCTGTAATCGCAACACTGGGAGGCCAAGGTGGGTGGATCGCCTGAGGTCAGGAGTTCAAGACCAACATGGCGAAACTCCATCTCTTCTAAACATACAAAATTAGCTTCGTGGCAGGTGCCTGTAATCCCAGCTACTCCGGAGGCTGAGGCAGAGAATTGCTTGAACCCGGGAGGTGGAGGTTGCAGTGAGCCAAGACCACGCTGCTGCACTCTAGCCTGGGCGACAGAATGAGACTCTGTCTCAAAAAGTAGTGGGGATGGGGAGACTGCTTTAGAGAGAGGAAATAACATGTTTGAGGGTGTTAATGCAGAAAGGAGAATGGAGTGTACAAATAACTGAAAGGAGGTCAAGATGGCTAGTGTTTGGTGAATTGAGGGAAAGTGGTTGAAGGGTGTGGTAGGGGAGGTGGGAAGAGGGGCATATTTTGCAAGGACTGTTAGGTCATTTTGATCTTTAGCCTAAGAACAGCAGTAAACTATTCAGAGTTTTTTTTTTTTTTTTTTAATGCAGAGGACAGATGAGTTTAAAAGGTTATTTTCACTGCACTATGGAGAGTAGATTGAAGTTGAGCAAGCATGGATGTAGGGAAGTTGTACTATAGTATTTCAAGTGGAGGCATTGGTACTTGAATTAGGAAGTGCTAGTAGTTAAGATGAAGAGAAATTGATGGATTTAAGCTGTATTTTAGAGGTAGAATCCATAACATTTGATGATATATTACAGTGTCTAAGCCTCTGCAATATGGACATTTTAGGCCAGCTTTCTTTGGTGTGGAGGGGCTGTCCTGTGTACCCTACTACGTTTAGTAGCATTCCTGCCACCAATCCCCAGTTGTGACAACCCAAAATGCCTATGAACATTGCCAGTCATCCTCTGTGAGGCAAAATTGCCCTAGTTGAAAACCACTGGGTTCAATTGAGAAGAAGGTTTTGAGGATTACACTCAAGTTTCTGGCTTCTACAGCTGGTGGCGTCATTTGCTGAAACAGAATAGAATGGAAGAGGAGGAAGATTTATATGTGTGCTTAATAGGGATTGACTCATGATTCTGTGGACATGTGCCTTTGAGATGCTTTTGAAGCATCAGAGTGGATATTTAGCATTGATAGTTGAATATACTGCATATAGATCTGGAATTCAGAGGATATTCATTGGCTAGAAATGTGTATTTGGCCATCATCAGCATGCAGATGGTAATTGAAGCCCCAGGAAGAGAGTCTATGTCCAAGACTTGTTGAAATAGGTTGAGGAAAGAATAGGAAAACAAATGCAAACTAAGATTATACACAACTGTTTTGGGAAATTTGGCAGTGAAAGGGAGGAGCAAAAGGTGTGAAGTTAGGACAGGCTTTTTTTTTTTGTAAGGTGGGAGAAACTGGCCACATCTAAATGTTTGTGGGGAAGATTCATAGAGAGGAAAGAGGTGACCACTCTGGAAAGAAAAGAACAATCATGAGTAAGGTTTCCACAAGGTGGAGGGGGAATGAGTCCTGTGTATAGGTGGAGTGATTGGCCTTAGGTAAGAGAAAAATTCTTTTGAACTGGCTGATAGGAGGAGAGGGTAGGTATAGATACAGGGAAATTTGTAGATATGGTAGGGAGAAGTTAGTGGAGTTTCCAGGGTTGAATGGCATCTTCCCATTTTGTCTTGAATTACTATGCAAGATAATCTGTTGAGACTGGAGAAGATAAAGTAGGATATCAGAGGTTTGAGAATAGTGGAGAATGTTTGAGATACCATTTACTGAATGTAGGGAATCAAACTGACCAGAGAAACAGAGTGCAGAAGGTTTGAAACATTATTTTCTGGGTAGTATAGAGGGCTCACTTAAGATTGGTAGTAATGAATTCATTAATAATAATAGTGAGTCAGTCAGCTGAATCTGCCAGCTCCAGGGAAAGATTTTGTTAGAAGTTTTTTTAACTACTTTGAGGATAAACCTACAGAATTGAATTTTGAAAATGAATACCCTCTGAGTTTAAATTTTTTCATCAGTTTTTTTTTTTTGTCTTTTTCAAGTTACTGTGTTAACAACTCTTTAAAGTAGAAATCTGAGTTATTCCTGAATTTTAACTTTTGTTTTTACTCTAGGTTTTAGAAGAATATATGGTTTTCTGTACAAAAACGAGAATGTAAGCAGTTATCTAAGCCCCTGAATTCCATCTACAGTATTAAACTGTTCTTTGAAATTTCTGGTTAGTAGAAGGTATTATGTGAATTGACTTATTTGATTTTGAATTTTGAGTTGAAATGAGGTTAGGCTGAGGTTTTTCTTGGTATTGATTGTAAAATAAAAAGACGATTATTAAAGAATTGTTAAATTTCCTGTGTAATGTTAAATTTGAGAAGGGGCAAATTTTATGGAGCTTCTTGGCATCCTTGGAAGAACAGTTTGGGGATAGTTATCTTACAGATCTCTAAAGGACTCTGTCTTTTTAATTTATGTGTTTGTCAGAAAAATTCAAAAACCACTGAGATATAAATTTACGTAGAACACCTAAGAGAGAACTCAGACAAAAGAGATCAAATAAAAACTTGTTTTTTTCCTATCCTTCTTTTTTGGGCAATTCTTTGGCCAAGTTCAGGTAATAGTAGATGCCTAAAGTAATCAGACTTCAGGGGGAAAACAATCAGTAATCCAAACTGCCTTCTCAACCCACCAGTTTATAAATTAAGAATACTCCAACTTTACTCCAACTTTGTCTGTACACAAAAACACAGTAATTTAACACACAAGAAGTGGGTTGTTTTAGGCATGACATTTTTCTGGTTCTATTTTATTTCAGAATTGGTTAATTTGATGCGAAAGGGAATTGACTGTGAAGAATGAATTTAAACTTTTATTACACATCTGGCTTTATTTTACTTAGAAAATTAATACCAGCTCTTTCTATAGCTACGTGTAACAAAGATTACGGCAGTGAGAGAGCCTGAGAAATTGCCAGTTTTCATTGCAATGTTTATATGCTATAATAACCTGTTTTCTGGACCATAATTTAATTTTATTTCTTGTATTTTGAAAGCTCATTGCTGATTTGTGTTTGTTCGTAGATAGCACTTAGGCAAAAAAAATTTACATTGTAGTGTATGATTAGGTCTTGGTATTTCCAGCTAAAAAGTTTTTTTTTGTGTGTGTGTGTGTGTGAAAGAGCTTTGCTCTTGTTGCCCGGGCTGGAGTGCAATGGCACGATCTCAGCTCACCGCAACCTCCGTCTCCTGGGTTCAAGCGGTTCTGGGATTACAGGCATGCGCCACCATGCCCGGCTAATTTTGTGTTTTTAGTAGAGACGGGGTTTCTCCATGTTGGTCAGGCTGGTCTTGAACTCCCAACCTCAGGTGATCCACCCACCTTAGTCTCCCAAAGTGCTGGAATTACAAGCATGAGCCACTGTGCCAGGCTAAAAATTTTTTGGTTTTTTTTTTTCCACTTTCTTTTACTCAAGGGCCCAGCTATCAGGGACAGGTGGTGAACTGCTGAGAATACCATGTGAAGGTTATACAGTGTTAAATACCATGTGAGAGCTTTATATATTGGTACATATAAAAACATTTCTGGGGCTGGGCGCAGTGGCTCACGCCTGTAATCCCAGCACTTTGGGAGGCTGAGGCGGGCGGATCACGAGGTCAGGAGATTGAGTCCGTCCTGGCTAACACGGTGAAACCCCGTCTCTACTAAAAATACAAAAAAAAAAAAAAAATTACCCGGGCGTGGTGGTGGACGCCTATAGTCCCAGCTACTTGGGAGGCTGAGGCAGGAGAATGGCATGAACCTGGGAGGCGGAGCTTGCAGTGAACCGAATTGCGCCACTGCACTCCAGCCTGGGCAAGAGAGTGAGACTCCGTCTCAAAAAAAAAAAAAAAAAACTTTTGTGAATCCCAGCCAGTACTTCATGTGTCCTTATGGCTTGTGTTGACTTCAGACAATGTTAATTTTATTGGTATTTAATTTGACCTTGACTTTTAGAACAAGTTACAATATTTTTTAGGAAAAATGAGCATTTACATTTGGAATAAATATTTATTTTTATTTATTTATTTTATTTTTTGAGATGGAGTCTTGCTCTATTGCCCAGGCTAGAGTGCAGTGGTGTGGTCTCGACTCACTGCAACCTCTGCCTCCCAGGTTCAAGTGATTCTCCCGCCTCAGCCTCCCAAGTAGCTTGGACTACAGGCACCTGTCACCATGACTGGTTAATTTTTTTTGTATTTTTAGTAGAGATGGATTTTCATCATCTTGGTCAGGCTGGTCTGAAACTCCTGACCTCAAATGATCTGCCCGCCTTGGCCTCCCAGAGTGCTGGGATTTCAGGCGTGAGCCACTGCGCCTGGCCAGAAATATTTATTTTAATATTTTAGACTATGTATAAGTAAATTTTTTGTGTAGTGAGAAATAGACTAATTAATTTTATAGTGATAGATCTTGGTAGGTAGCCTAAGCAGTTAATTTTGTAATGATAGATCTTGGTAGATAGCCTAAGCAGATAATATTGTAGTGATTTAGACAAGTTTAAGAATAATCCACTTTATATATATGTTGTTGGAGGGATTTTTTTTTTTTTGAGATGGGTTCTTGCTAAGTTGCCCAGGCTGTTCTTGAGCTCCTGGGCTCAAGCCATGTTCCTGCCTCAGCTTCCTGAGTAGCTGATACTACTGGCATTTGCCACTGTACCTGGCTTGGAATAGTTTTTTTAAACTAAAAATTAGGAAAAATTTACCCCAGAATTAGAGAATATTTTTGGAGTGCCATTATGCATGGTCAGCTTGTTATTACATATATGATCTAAATCGTTTATGATTTTTAGCCAAGGATATTTCATATTATACATTCCTCCTTTCTGTTTGTTTTAAGAACTATAAGAACAGTGAGCCATCTCCTGGAATATTTCTCTAAATTAAAGCACCAGAAATCTTGTTTCAACATATATGTGCATTTCTCTTTTTTTCTCATCTGAACTCTCAATGTTTGTTCTAGGTTCTAAAGTAATATGATTTGATAATGTGAATCCCCAAGTTAATGGGTAGATAATGAGGAAAATTCCTTCACATAAAAACTCATTAAATCTCCATTATAGTAGTCCTTGGGAAAGAAAAAGTGTTTCCATGCATGTAAAAAATGGAGAGGAACAAGAATATGGAATTTCATATTTTCCAAGTCATTGTAAATTTTTTAACGTGACTGTTTCTACATTAACAAGGTCATTCAGTTGAAAGAACTTTATAAATATAATAACATTTCACTTGGATATTGTGAAGGAATTTTTGTTTTTTTTGGAGACAGAGTCTTGCTCTGTTGCCCAGGCTGGAGTGCAGTGGCGCGATCTCAGCTCACTGCAACCTCTGCCTCCAGGGTTCAAGCGATTCTCCTGCCTCAGCCTCCTGAGTAGCTGGGACTACAGGTGCATGCCACCACACCTGGCTAATTTTTTGTATTTTAGTAGAGACAGGGTTTCACCGTTGTTGCTCAGGCTGGTCTTGAACTCCTGAGCTCAGGCAGTCTGCCCACCTCGGCCTCCCAAAGTGCTAGGATTACAGGCGTGAGCTACCATGCCCGGCCAAAAAATTTGTTTATTTTGCTATTCAACAAATACTGAGTACCTACGGTGAATTCTAGGATTATGTTGATCTGATCTGCCTGATTCTCTAGATCAGGGGTTGGCGGAAGGGCCAGATAGTAAATATTTTAGGCACGTGGGCCATGTAAGTCCTCTGTTGCACATTCTTTTTTCTTTTTAACAATGACTGAAAGTAGAAATTATTTAGCTTGCTGCCTATACTTGGCCTAAATAGTTTGCCAACCCTTGCTCTAGGTTAGTAAAACTTAATCCACGTATCATTTAAAATTTTATGCTAGCCACTTTTACTGGAGATCTTTTTCACATTTGTTACAAACTTGGACACTTTTCTTTTTAGCTTTTTATTATGGAAAATATCAAGCCATATACTAGATAGAAAAACATATCATAAATCCTTATGTTGCCCACTTTAACAATTGCCAACATATGACCATAACAATTAACAACATATGACTAATCTTATTTCACCTTTACCTCCCTCCCTCATTAGTTTGAATCAGATTCTAATTATTTTATTTGTAAATATTTCAGTATTCTGATATTCAGTTGATCTTTTTTGTTTATCCTTCTGCCAGGGCCATACTGTCTTGATTACTGTAGCATTATATTAAGTATAGAAGTCAGGTAGGTTAAATTCTCCAATTTTTTTCTCAGCTATTAGACTTTTACCTAAGTCAAATTTAAAATTCTTCTGTCAGTTTCTAGAAAGAAGCCTTCTGGGCTTTTGATTTCTTTTTCATTTCTTGTGAAACAAATATCAAATGGGCTTTTGATTTTGATTGCATTGAATCTAAAGGTCAATTCTGGGAGAATTGACATCCTTAACAATAGTCTTTTGATCCGTGAATGTGGTATATCTCTCCTTTTATTTAGGTCTTTAGCTTCTCTCAATATTTTCTAGTTTTCAGTATACAAATCCTGCACATCTCTTGGTACATAGATTTCTAAGTATTTCATGCTTTTTGCTGCTATTGTGAAGTTTTTAAAAAGTAAATTTTTAATTGTTTGTTGATAGTATATATGCGTTAAGTAGTGAATTATCTTTTTAGAAAATTAAAACATGAGAGAAAAGGCCTGGGTTTTTTATATTATGTTAAAAATACTAGTTTTGTTTACACATTCTTCTGGTGTGCTTTATTGTCTGTAGAAATGTTACTCTACAGCCTGGGCAAAATAGTGAGAAACTGTCTCTCAAGAAAAAAAAATTAACCAGATGTGGTGCTGCACACCTTTAGTCCCAGCTACTTGCAGGGCTGAGATGGGAGGATTGCTTGACAGGAGGTCAAGACAGCAGTGAGCTGTGATTGCGCCATTGCGCTCTAGTCTGGGAACACAGTGAGACCATGTATCAAAAAAAAAAAAAATAGTTGCTCAATTTATTTTCATTTTTCTTACCAATACTTTGTATGGGAATTGATTAGAATACTTTCAGGCGTTATTTCTTCAATTTTTTTTCTGTCCTCTCCCATTCTTACCTCTTTCGAGATTCCAGTTCTTTCTTCCTGTTACTTGTCTTTGAAAAGATGGCTTTTTCTGTACACTCATTTTATTTTATTTCAGTGTTTTTGAGACAAGGTCTCCCTCTGTTGCCCAGGCTGGAGTACAGTGGTGTGATCACGGCTCACTGCAACCTCGACCTCCCAGGCTCAAGCGATCCTCCTGCTTCAGCCTCCCTAGTAGCTGAGATGACAGGCACGCACCACCATGCCCAGCTAATTTTTAAATTTTTTGTAGGAGTGAGATTTTGCCATGTTACCAAGGCTTGTCTCAGATTCCTGGGCTTAAGCGATGCACCTGCCTTGGCCTTCCAAAGTGCTGGGATTATTGGTGTGCTCAGCCACCATGCCCAGCCATGTGCTACTTTTATGTGGAGAGGGTTGAGCAGGCTAGCTTTGTGGCTGTAGGACTTCTCCTGTTTTGCTTTTTTTTTTTTTTTTTTTTGTGACAGTGTCTCATTTTGTCACCCAGGCTAGAGTGCAGTGGCATGATCTCAGCTCACTGCAACCTCTGCCTTCCGGGTTCAAGTGATTCTCTTGCCTCAGCCTCCCGAATAGCTGGGACTACAGGCACATGCCACCGTTCCCGGCTACTTTTTTCATATTTTTAGTAGAGATGGGATTTCACCATGTTGTCTAGGATGGTCTCGATCTCTTGACCTTGTGATCCGCCTGCCTTGGCCTCCCAAAGTGCTGGGATTACAGGCGTGAGCCACCACGCCCAGCCCTCTTCTGTTCTTATGTAGTATTCAGAAATATACTTCCTGAGTGCCTTTGCTTTTTTCCTTTCCTAGTTTTATCTAGAGTCGAATTTTTTACCCTCTGTACTATTGGTATTTTGGGCCAGATAATCTTTGCTGTGGTAGAGTTGTCCTCTGCATTGTAAGATGTTCAGTGACATCCTGGCCTCTACCTGCTAGATGCCAGGAACCTTTCACTTGCCCTGCCTGGTCCTGTTATAACCAAAAATGTTTCATATTCATATGTCCACTGAGAGTCAGAATCATTTTACACCTTTCCTTTTCTCCTGATGGCTCTGTACTGTCCAGTTTAGGTTTCTCTTCCTGGCAGTTTCTGCTGTTGCTTTTTCTTGGAAGGGAACCTTATTTTGTTTGGAGGTCTCTGATCTTTCTGTGGTCCCCTTTCATTTACCTATGAATTGTAGCCTATGAAGCTGCTTGCCTATTTTGGTTGTGGTACATTGATGTGGGTTGCTTAATTTGGTGAGTGAGGGGGAGAAGGTATTACCTATAAGCAATTTGGTTTCTGCATTTTCTGCTTTTAAGACTTTCAAATCCCATTCCCTTTTCTTTTATTGTGTCTGATACCGTGTGAATCTTGCTGCTGTTGGTATTTGTCCCACTCCTGAGTATTCATGATGAATACTTGGTCAGTCAATTGTGTTTTATTTTTTGGCCACATTTTGGTTTGATCTCTTTGATTTATTCTCCTAGTTGCTCTGTCTTTTGTGGGTGGGTATTCAGAGATTTAAAAAAATGTTATGCTTCTTTCATTGCCAAATTGCCCAGAATGCCTCTGCCTTCTTAAAATGAGGATTCTAAATATGTAAAAGACAACATTTTACCTGATGGGTAATACTTTTGCCTCATTATGGACTATAAGGCAGTCCTAGAGAGGGAGAGATTGAAAATACAGGAGCAGGACTGAAAAACTGGTAGAAGTGTTTGTGCCCTTAAGGTGACCAGAAGGCTTGAATACAAAATTATTGTTAGAGAGATTAGCTTTGAACAGAGGAAAAGGACGCCTTTTTTGTTTTTTTTTTTGTTTTTTTTTTACAGATATGTTCATTTTTAGGTCTGTGGTTAAGAGGCTGAGGAATATCACATTTGGTATTCTCAATTTTCTTAGTAAACTTTAACTGTATTTGCTAGAGAAAGGGAGATAAGTTTAGAGGGCTTGAAGAAGGTAGTAAACATTTTGGAATGGTATGAAAAACAGAAGCGACATCTAACCAAAGACTTGGAAGTAATTGCTAAGTGATGCTAAGGGCCAACCTAAGACTATAAACTTGAAATACTCCAATTTTAATGATTTTTAATTTTTTTTTTCAGTTTTGTCTCTTAGCAACTTAGATGTAAGAGCAGTGAAGGTGGTTTTTTTTTATATTGACCTAAGATTAGGGTTTTGTAGGACAAGTATTAGAACACGACAAGGAGATAATGTTGTTAAGGCACGATAAGAGAGTGGTTCAAGGGATGCACTGTGTAGTATAGACTGCATAGGGAAAGAAATAACACCATTTAGGTGCTGATGGCTTGGGAGAAAAGGGAGGATTCAAGGGAATCTAGATCTCTTGTGGTTCTAGAGGAGGTATGAGGAGAGTGAGAAAGTGTGAACTGGATAGGAGATTGAAGCCAAGATAGTATATTGGAATTTAAAATTTCAGAGCTAGAGCAGTTCCAGTTTACTGTAAAGACCACATTATAGGAGTGTATACTGATGAAGAATACTGGAGGAAACAAAAGTCCAGAAAGGGAGTATGTTGTGATATGTAGCCCATTTCAGATAGGGAAATCACCTATGTTGATGGCAAGAGTTGGGCTGGAGGGAAAAGTGTGAACCACATCAGTAGATAAAAGGGTGGTAGGGCCGAGTGTGATGGCTCACACCTGTAATCCCAGCACTTTGGGAGGCTGAGGCAGGCAGATCACTTGAGGTCAGGGGTTCGAGAGCAGCCTGGCCAACATGGCAAAACCCTGTCTCTACAAAAATTGAAAAATTAGCTGGGTGTGGTGGCACATGCCTGTATTCTCAGCTACTTGGGAGGCTGAGGCAGGAGAATCGCTTGAACCCAGGAGGCTGAGGTTGCAGTGAGCCGAGATCGCACCACTGCATTCCAGCCTGGGTGACAGAGTAAGACTCCATCTCAAAAAAAAAAAAAAGGGTGGTAAGTAGATGGCAACATGAAGTTAGGGTTCAGGGCATTGTTAGAAGAATGGGACAGAGGGTGGTTTGCATGAACCCAGAAGACCGGGGACTGGTGACATCTCTTATATTTGGTATTTGTGGGTGTGAATACTAGGGATTGGGCAAACTTCTTTAAAGAGCCAGATAGTAAATACTTCAGGCTTTGCCACTCACATATTGTTTGTTGCATATTTTTATTTGTTTTCATAATCCTTTAAAAATGTAAAAAAATTCTTTGCTCAGGGGTCATACAAATAAAGTGAGCAAGTGTTAAACAGTTTGCTGACCCATGGCTTATTTTTATTATGAAGTATCTGTGACTGTACTTTTCTGTGACTTGTATATTTTACTTTGTAAAATTTATATGTAGTTTTTCAGACCATTCTCTTCCTGTACTTGAGTAACAGTAGCTTTGTTTTGGGAAATATTAAGAAGATAATACATATTCCTTTTTAAAATAGTGTCAGTATAATTGATTTTTACTTCTCCATATAGCCATTACTTTTACATTGCTGAACAGAGCTTTTACTTTTTTTTGCGGTGGATTCAAGTTGAGTCACCAGATACTGGAGTTATTTGAAACATGTCAGCAGCAAATAAGTGATTTAAAGAAGAAAGAACTCTGTCGAACACAGCTGCAGAGAGAAATTCAGCTGTTATTTCCACGTATGTTTCCCTATTTTGCATGTCCTTTAGGTATATGCATTCCTATTTTAAATTTTATCTTTTTTTTTTAATAGGCACAGAACCGTGCACCTACTTTAGATTTTAAATACTCTTATTACTTTCTTCTGTTTCTTTAGAAAGCAGACTTTTTTTGGTTGGGTCCTCTTTAAATGGATTTGGTACCCGGAGCAGTGATGGTGATTTATGCCTAGTTGTTAAGGAAGAACCAGTAAGTAAGGAAACATTTATTCCAACTGTGTTTCTCATGTTAATGAGTTAAGAAATTTTACATAAAAGTCATTGAGGGAAAAAACTTGCTTTGTTGTGATTACTTCTTTGAATTTTGTTTACCATAATTGCAGGAAACCTAGGTAATTTTTTATTTTTAAGGCATGTGCACAATAAGCATAATAGGAAGCATAGCATTAATTTAATTCTAAGGTTTTAAAGGGAGATGGCTTCACTGTGTGTTTTTTTTTTTTTTTCAAGAGCTCTACCTCTGTTTTGAAATGTCATTAGTTTGGATATGTTATCAGGATGCAGCAAAGAAGAGTATGTGGCAATAATATCTTCTTGATGTATTTCCTTTCCATTTGAATTCTCAGTGATTCTATTTTTAATCTTTACTTTTTTTCTCCTTGAAAATGCTTATTAAGGGAAAATAGATTTCACTAAAATTTAAAATAAGACTATCGTGTTTATTAAATTTAAAATATTTTTCTCTATGACATTTTGCCTTTGTTTTTTTTTTTTCTTTTTCTTTTGCAATGATATTGTGTTAATTTAGTACAGGTTGAGTATTCATTATCTAAAATGCTTGGGACCAGAGTTTTTTTGATTTTAGATTTTTTTTTTTTTGGAATACTTGCATTATGGTTAACATTTGAACATCCCTGATGCAAATCTGAAATGCACCAATGAACATTTCCTTTGAGTATCATGTCAGCACTCAGAAAAGTTTCAGATTTTGGATTTCATGTTTTTGGATTAGGGATGCTCAACCTGTAGTATGTTTACCTGAATTTCCTGTGAACTGATACTCCTGTGTATAATACTGTAGTAATTGGTATTCATTAAGCTGACTTGAGGCAGCCTTTTTAAGATGCTGAGGTTTCTTCTAAACTACCAATGATTAACTAAGCTCAGTGTAATTTTAATATGCCTTATTATGTTTTACATCTTTAAAAATACAAAAAATTATTGAGTGTTAATGTATATTTTTACTATACATGTTATTCCACTAGGAAAAATGACTTCTAGTTACTGCAAATCAGAAAGAGATTTATTCCAGGAAGAATGATATTTTTCTAGGCTTCGAAATCAGATAAAGTTTAAAAAAACCTCATGTTATAAACAGTGGAGAATACAAGGGTTGTAATTAAAACTTTTTTGTGCTGCTAGATTATACTCAAGCACATCCCACTCATCCTCTAGTCTTATTCACATGTCTAAATCATGTTGTCATAGGTTTTACACAAACTGAGGCACCGTAGATATGAAACTATCCTTGAGCAGCTTACAATCTAGATAGGGCTAAAATTCTGTTTATTTTTGTTGGAGGTTCTTTTTGTACATTTATACTGAAGGGAAAAATGACATAGATGGCTATTTCAGAATTTCTTTGAAAATTGTGCTTTAAGCTTAAAATCAGGAATTTAGAAATGTAGATGTGAAAGATAGCATTAAAGGTTGACTTTTTCTGTAATTTAGAAAAATAAATTGAATATACCTTGAGTATATTGAAAAATAACTCCAAAGGAAAGTATATCTTGTATGTTTACTTTTTGTTGAGATACTTTAGGAAAATGAAACATTAAGCTTAGAAAGATAATGAAAAAACACTTTATTTTTAACTTTTCAGTGTTTTTTTCAGGTAAATCAGAAGACTGAAGCACGGCATATACTCACCTTAGTCCATAAACACTTCTGTACTAGACTTTGTAAGTCTGACATGCCTCAAGTTTGTATGTCACCTGACATAACTTTACTTAAAATGCCTCTTACATTATCTTCTGGTAAGAACTGTTTATTCTGGTCAGGATTGGTATAATGTGAATCCTTTTTTCCAAATGAATTTCTTTTAACTTTTGATTAAAAAGAAGAGTGATCATTTATTCAGCATATCTTTATTGCACTTACTGCAAAATATACCACCTGCTGCAGTGGGGGGATTCAAAGATATGTAAGTTTTAGTTCTTTTTCTCAAAAGTTTATAGGTTGTTAGGGAAATTAAAGCATGAATATAAATAGTTGTAATACAGAGTATCTGTGAAAAGCTAAAAGCCCTGTAGGACTTTATGTGTGTGAGAGAGAATTTCATCTGGCTTGCAGTGATATGCATCTTTACTTGTTTTAAAAATATGATTACTGAACATGAGGCCTAAATGTATTACTTCAACAGAAAGCTAATTGTTGACTTAAGCCATTTTATTTTACGATTTTACTTTTTGAATACACTGACTCTAAACAGATTTTAATCCACATGTTAAGCCATCTCAAATAATTTCTTTTAAATAGAATTTTATAGAAAGTTGAAGTTATACTGTGTGATATTGGAAAGACACTTGTTCATTTGTTGAACAGACATTCATTATGTGCCAGGCTTTGAGCTGGAAAATACAAGTCAAGTAACAAGTCACTGTCTTTGAATAACTTACATCTGTTCTAGGAGAGAAATAAATGAAGTGATTTATTTCAGTGGACCTTCTGCATTCTGAATTATTCTGTAAAATAAAGAATAATTCATACCTACTTGGATTTTTAATAGCTATTTGAATCAAAATATTAAAAATGGAAGGGACCTTAGAGATCATGTAATTCACATGAATTTTTTTTTTCTTTTTCTTTTTCTTTTGGTTATTTTTAATAGTTAAGGAAACTGGTGATCAATGGATTTAGTAACTTGCCTGGAGTATAGTTCGTTGGTCTCAGAACCTGTACTTATTACTCAAAACTTTTAACTCCTAATTTTATTTTTCTGAATTCCTACTCATAAGTTCTATTTTGAAGCTTGATATATTCTTTTTTTTTTTTTTGAGACAGAGTCTCGCTCTATCACCAGGCTGGAGTGCAGTAGCACTATCACAGGTCACTGCAACCTCCGTCTCCCTGGTTTAAGCGATTCTCATGCCTCAGCCTCCTGATTAACTGGGATTACAGGTGTGTGCCACCTCACCCGGCTAATTTTTGTATTTTTAGTAGAAATAGGGTTTCGCCATGTTGGCCAGGCTGGTCTTGAACTCCTGGCCTCGAGTGATAGATCCACCTTGGCCTCCCAAAGTGCTAGGATTACAGACGTGAACCACCAACCCCAGCTGATAGATATTCTGTAATTTTGATGGTAAAACATTATAACAGAAAATTTTCAGATTTTAAAAAATCCTGGTACTACTTTTTCTGTAGTTAAAAAATTAGAAAATTGCTCGTTTGGGAAAGATTTTCAGAATTTCATTTTTACACACTTCTGTACTTTCCTAATTTTCTGTGAAAAGCATGTATTACTTTCAACTCAGTAATTTTTTAGTTTGATGGAATAAAAATATGTATGTACATTTTATTATATGTTGTATATGATATATGTATATATGTAATACATATATGTATGTGTATTTGAATTTCCTGTCAACTGATACTCCTGTGTATAATAGCACAATAATTGGTGTTCACTAAACTGATCTGAATTTTTCGCTTGTAGAGATCATGTGTATAATAAACATATGTATTTTTCACTCATAGAGATCACACTTATCAAATGCATCCAAGCCTCATGTATCATGTTGCAAAACATTTCCACACATAAGACTCTGTAAATATGATTTCTACAGTTACCATGATACCTTATTGTGTCTTGTACCAAAATTAGCTATTCCCTCTGCTGCTAGCCTAGATATATTTTCACTCTTACAGTGGTGTAATGAACTTCTCTATAGATACTGTATTAGACCACATTCCTGAAAATAACCTTAATATAAAGCCCCCTAAATGGTATTACTGGAGCCTCCAACCTTAGAAGAATTTGATGATGTCCTCACTTGTATTCTTTTCCAAAGATGTTTTCTTATTTTAGCTTAGTAAATACTATTTTTTAAAAAATGTGCATTGGAACATTGTGAATTCTAGAAACATTTGCAGCTATTCACATTATCTTTTGTCTTTCAGCGGGCTACATTGAGAGACCTCAGCTGATTCGAGCAAAAGTGCCAATTGTGAAGTTCAGGGATAAAGTCAGGTAAATAATTAATGAGCTTTCTTTTTTTAGTTCCTTTAGATCATTTTTTTTTTCCCCAAAAGTTTTCTCTCTTTATTTTTTATTTTTTTATTAATATACTTTAGGTTTTAGGGTACATGTGCACAATGTACAGGTTTGTTACATATGTATCCATGTGCTTTGTTGGTTTGCTGCACCCATTAACTCGTCATTTAGCATTAGGTATATCTCCTAATGCTGTCTCTCCCCCCTCCCCACAACCCACAACAGTCCCCAGAGTGTGATGTTCCCCTTCCTGTGTCCATGAGTTCTCATTGTTCAATTCCCACCTATGAGTGAGAACATGCGGTGTTTGGTTATTTGTCCTTGCGATAGTTTACTGAGAATGGTATTTTCCAGTTTCATCCATGTCCCTACAAAGGACATGAACTCATCATTTTTTATGGCTGCATAGTATTCCATGGTGTATATGTGCCACATTTTCTTAATCCAGTCTATCGTTGTTGGACATTTGGGTTGGTTCCAAGTCTTTGCTATTGTGAATAGTGCCGCAACAAACATATGTGTGCATGTGTCTTTATAGCAGCATGATTTATAATCCTTTGGGTATATACCCAGTAATGGGATGGCTGGGTCAAATGGTATTTCTAGTTCTAGATCCCTGAGGAATTGCCACACTGACTTCCACAATGGTTGAACTAGTTTACAGTCCCACCAACAGTGTAAAAGTGTTCCTATTTCTCCACATCCTCTCCAGCACCTGTTGTTTCCTGTCTTTTTAATGATGGCCATTCTAACTGGTGTGAGATGGTATCTCATTGTGGTTTTGATTTGCATTTCTCTGATGACCAGTGATGATGAGCATTTTTTCATGTGTTTTTTGGCTGCACAAATGTCTTCTTTTGAGAAGTGTCTGTTCACGTCCTTTGCCCGCTTTTTGATGGGGTTGTTTGTTTTTTTCTTGTAAATTTGTTTGAGTTCATTGTAGATTCTGGATATTAGCCCTTTGTCAGATGAGTAGGTTGCAGAAATTTTCTCCCATTCTGTAGGTTGCCTGTTCACTCTGATGGTAGTTTCTTTTGCTGTGCAGAAGCTCTTTAGTTTAATGAGATCCCATTTGTCAATTTTGGCTTTCGTTGCCATTGCTTTTGGTGTTTTAGACATGAAGTCCTTGCCCACGCCTGTGTCCTGAATGGTATTGCCTAGGTTTTCTTCTAGGGTTTTTATGGTTTTAGGTCTAACATGTAAGTCTTTAATCCATCTTGAATTAATTTTTGTATAAGGTGTAAGGAAGGGATCCAGTTTCAGCTTTCTACATATGGCTAGCCAGTTTTCCCAGCACCATTTATTAAATAGGGAATCCTTTCCCCATTTCTTGTTTTTGTCAGGTTTGCCTTTAGATCATTTTTAGATACTCATCTG
This sequence comes from Symphalangus syndactylus, assembly GCF_028878055.3. Taxonomy (NCBI): domain Eukaryota; kingdom Metazoa; phylum Chordata; class Mammalia; order Primates; family Hylobatidae; genus Symphalangus; species Symphalangus syndactylus. The sequence continues at coordinate 67,187,969 of NC_072433.2, forward strand.
ATAAAGATAATTAAGAAATGTATGTTGTAGCATTACAGTTTATTTTAATCAGTTTTTAGAAATCATTTGACTTGGTGTTTGAAATAGTTTTTTAAAATTGAGCAATACTTTATGCTTAACTATACTTAGCTATTCTGCTTGACAGTTTGAATATGTGAGATTATCTAATTTAAAGAGTACATATTTGTGTTTTAGATTTTTAAATGATCTCTTGCCTTTTGGAAGTGTAATGCATTCTGAAGAACATAATTAATGAAATTTGACATGTACTAATATCAAGGGGTTTGTTTTAAATACAATTATGATTAAACAAGTTATGTTTCATTTTTATGAAAGATACATACAATAGCTAGAGTAATAGATATGAAAGAAAAACAGCAAAATATACTTGTTCCATTTCAAAATTTACATTTATATATTCTGCCAGCTTGGGTTCTGAATTTCTTATGGGCATTGGAATTGGAATCTTTTGAATACAAAATGTAAATAGATGTTGATTATTTCATTAGTTAAACTGATTTGTTACTGTTTTCTAAAAATAGAATTGTGACAGATTTCATAAAATTTGTCCAGTTTTACAAAATTAATACTGAAATTTTGCCCACAAACACACACACACACATTGTTGATCCTTATCATTCATAGATTGTGTTTTCACGAATTTGCCTACTTGCTAAAAGTTATTTGTAACTCCCCAATGAATATTCGTATGCTTTTACAGTCATTTCATGGGCATACACAGAGTAATGAAAATTTCAGATCACCCAGTACCATGTTTCCAGCTGAGATAGAATTAGGTGACACACTGTCTTCTTGTTCAGCTTCATACTGTAAACAAATAACCTTCTCGCAGTCTAATTAATGCCATATTTTTCACATTTTTGTGCTTTTTTGCTGTTTAGAATGGCCCCCAAGCATAGTGTGGAGTTACTTTCTAGTGTCCCCAAGTGCAAGAAGGCTGTGATGGTGCCCTATGGAGAAAATATGTGTTAGGTAGGCTTCGCTCAGGCATGAGTTATAGCACTCTTGGCCATGAGTCCACTGTTAATGAATCAACCATATATATTAAATACAATGTCTTCAAACAGAAGCACAACATAAAACTTGGTTACGTATTAATAAGTTTATGAAAATGTGACCAGGCTGGCAGATACCTAACCCTGTGCTTACCCTAGGAGCAATGGTATAGTATTCACTAATTCAGTGTTTGCAGCAACTTTTATAGAACGTAGCTACTATGAATGATGAAAATTGACTGAATATATATATTTTAAACAAACTTTAATGCCTGGCTCAAGCCATTCCTTTATATATCTAAACATCAATCAGATCTATAAATACTTATTAAATTTCTGCCAAGTAAATTGTGTCAGATTTTCCTAAAGCAGATATAAAATATATAGGGAGATAAAACATAAAGTTATAATACTAGCTAATTATAAGTTTTTAATAATATATGGTTGTAGTTATAGTTACAAAAACAGTTGTATTCTTTTTCTGTTTAAGATTATCATACAAAGTTTTTTTGTTTCTAAGCTTTTTTTTTTTTTTTTTTTTAAGAGACAAGGTTTTACCATGTTGCCCAGGCTGGAGTGCAGTGGCATGATCATAGCTCACTGTAACCTCAAATGCCTGGACTCAAGTGATCCTCCCATCTCAGCCTCCTGAGTAGGTAGGACAACAGGCACACACCAACACACTTGGTTAATTTTTGTATTTTTGGTAGACACAGGGTCTCGCCATGTTGCCCAGGCTTGTCTTGAACCCCTGGCCTCAAGGAATCCTCCTACCTTAGCCTCCCAAAGTTCTGGAATTACAGGAGTGTGCCGCTGCACCTGGACAAATCCTACTTCCCAACAGAACCATATCTTATGAATATTTGGTTATATCATTAAGTATTGTTCTACAGCATCATTTTTAATGGCTTTATAGTATTTCATTGAGTGAATAAATTGTCATTAACTTAACCATTCTCCTGTATTTGAACATTTGGTGTGTTTCTGGTTTTTAGATAATATAAATAAGTATTTCATGCATAAATTCTTTCCATATTGAGGATCACTTTTTTAGTATTTCTAGAAGTAGTATTTGAAGCAGCAACTGTGGATATTTTTTAAAGCCCTGAATTCAATTTTGGAAAAATTTTTAACTGCAGACTAGTTGCCATCTATGTGTTTTTCTTTTCTGTTGAGTTACTGTGTGGATGTAGTGCAAATTGGCTTCAGTGTTAGAATTACACAAACACAAAGAATAACTCTGTTGTTACTGTAAGTTTCCCAAAGCCAAATAACGTATAATATCTGAAGTGTTAATACTACTATCTATTTTTATTAATATGCATGGATAATGGAAAGATTGTAGGATTTCCTTTGTTCCACCAAATAAGAAAGACTGAAATGGATGGTAGATTTCAAATTTTATACTTAAAAGCTATAATTAATAAAGATTTTGTTTTTATTTTAGACAATCTTTTCACAGAAAAATTTAGTATTTAGAAGTTGGGATCTCATATAGGTATGAGTAGAACTGACGACTTACATAAAGTAATCCTTAATTTTGTATGAGTTTAGCCATTTTTTGTAGATTGCATCATTATTGCCCTATTTTCTAAATTATGAACTGCATATATTTGCTTTCAAAGAAGTAATCATTATGTGTTTGGGTATTATAGATAGCTCTTCCCAGGTATCAATAGCCAAATTTGACGTGATGCTGTAATTTACTAGCCTTTTTAGAGGAAATATAATGTGTAGACAGAGCTTTTAAATTTTTTCCCCTGTATTTAATTTGGCTTTTTATTCCTGTTGTTTTAAAGTATATGATGCTATAATTCAGATTATTTGAGAATGTATAACTTAATGGGATAACTTGCTCAGAAATGTTTTTGGTCACATAGTTTTGTTTATCTGGAAACGATTGTGAAATTTAAAAATTTTCAGCTGGATATGGTGGTTCCTACCTATAATACTGGTGATTTGGGAGGCTGAGGTGGGGGAATTGCTTGAGCACAGGAGCTTGAGGCTGGAGTAAGCTATGACTGTGCTACTGCACTCCAGCCTAGGCCGCAGAGCGAGACTCCATCTCTTTAAAGAAAAAAAAAAGATTTAAAAATTTTATTTGGGGTAATTGGAGCCTTAGCAGTATGTTACTGATCTTCCCACTGGAATCTTATTTTATATTTTCAGTACTCATCAGATCACATTAAAATAACATACTGAGTATTTGTTCATTCTTATTTCTCTAGTGTGTCATTTTAAAAACACAGATCTATGGCCTTTGGGCCCGTGCTATTTTGCATCATGGGATGGATGAGCATTAATTTAGTTATTAGGAAGGAAGTTGTTTTGTTCTTCAGCTAAAGTTTATTGTTTTTGTTTTTTTTTTCTTAAATAGTTGCGTGGAGTTTGACTTGAATGTAAACAATATTGTTGGAATAAGAAACACATTCCTTCTCAGAACTTATGCATACCGTAAGTTTGTTGTTTGTTTATTAAAAATTAGCCTTTTTTTCTTTATTCATTTTTAAAGATGTTTGGCATAAATAGTGACATCTCTTTAGTTGTGTTTAAGTATAATGTATCTTATTGTATATGTTGCTACACTAAAATCATATACCCTCAGTTATAGTTGAATCAAGTGGCATTTTAATAATTCGTAATTTTTAAAAGGTAGCTAAGGTAAGTTTTAGACAGAAGACACATTTATAGTCAACAGACACAGTGTTTAATATACACAGAGACAGTGTTCTTTATTTTGGCATGGAGCTGGGAAATCATGTAAACTTTCAAAGAAACTATAATGTATCTTACCATGTTAAGTTTTAATTTTACTTTCAGTTGAAAATCGAGTTCGTCCGTTAGTGCTGGTGATTAAGAAGTGGGCAAGTCACCATCAGATAAATGATGCCAGTCGTGGTACTTTAAGCAGCTATAGTCTTGTATTGATGGTTTTGCACTATTTACAAAGTAAGTATACTGGGGTTTTACTCAATTTTTAAAAGTAAAAGACAGCTTTATTATGGTGTCTTCTCTGTTGACCCTATTTTCAAATAGTGTTGTTTTAAAAGTTCTTTCTAAGGTCCATAAAACACATTTCCTGTTTTGTTGCTTTGGACAAATGTTTTAGAAGTGTTATTCCTTGGAAAATATTACGAAGTTTCACTGGTTTTTTTATTTTTTGAAAGTTTTTCTGTAGTCACTTTTGTTTGCAAAGAACTTTACCACTGTGTTGTGGACCCATTATCTTGAAGCAGACGAATGTTCAAAAGGCCTATAAAAGTTAGCTCAAGTACTATTCATCATATTTTTAATTTTGAATTTGAGACAGGAATTAAATGATTTTCCTGTTGGTTAAAGAAGCTTTTAATCTCTGAGTTGCCTTCCTTAACTAGATTTTATCTTCATAGTGCTGTTGTATCAGATTGGCTCCCAAATTTTAATTTTGTCTGGTTAGTCATTGTTCATGAGGCCATTCTGGTAAAAGCCATACTTTTGTCGCATGCATAGTGGCAAACAGTAATAAGTGAACACTTGTAATTTGGACCATTCATAAGTGTGAGAATTTTTACGGTATTGAAAATTTCCTAGATGTATAGGACAGACTGACTGGATCTATTTGAAACCCTTACTTTCATATTTCTCAAAAATATCTTACATATATAACAATCCAAGAAATAAACATTAAGCCACTTTATACTTTCTACTTAGCTGGACACCAAGAGTTGTTAAAAGATGGATGCATCTACTGTTTTGTAGTTATTAGACCAGGAGACTGAGATGTTTAATGACTAACCAGCTGAACATATGAATATGTGGTGACATGAAGACCAAGTGAAAGACTTGGTGTGAATGTAGTAAAAGACCGTTTGCCAGGATGTCTGGGGCTTGATCTGTTCTGGGTTGGTGATATTTCTGCATTTTAGAGTCTTGGTTTCCAAAGATTACAATAATAGGAGAAAACATTTTAGCATATATAATACTCATTTCTTCATTCCATGAATATGTATAGAATACCTACCAAATAAATGCTAGGTATTCTAGGATCTGAGAATACAGCAGTGAACAAAATACAAAAACAATTATCTTCTTCATCAAGCTTACATTTTTGACTTGTAAAATGTCACATTTTCATAGCTGTTACCTACCAAAACGTGAATTATTAAACAACTCGCAGATTACTAATAAAATGTGACATTTTTACCACCATTGTGAATTGAGCTGCTGATAGAGCACTATCAACATGTGATATGCTCAATAACAAATTAATTATTACAGTGTAGTCATTAAAAAAAAGTATTGAAAAATATCCTTTTATTGCATTGTTTGGTGCTCCTTGTATTTAGATTCTGAGAGAGGTAACAGATAATATTAGCAATTTTGTCAACAGCAGCTTGGGCTTGGAAAGTTGAGATGATTTGATGCCCTTACAGCTGTGTTTCTGTACTGAGGATACTGGGAACTGGAAAATGAAGAAGGCACCCTTTCCTTGTGATATAGATCAGAAATGGTTAGGTAGGGGATTACAATTTTGTTAACCTAATTCCTGGTAGACTGGGCTTCTTTGGATAGGGATTGGAGGAAGATACCCTAATTGAGAATTTCTTTATAGTGAGTCGCTTTTACTAATAGGAGGATAAATAGAAGTGGTTGCGACAAAAACAAAGATTGTCTTGCCAATGCCTTAAAAAAGAGCAGTTCAGAGGTAAGATTGGTTGTCAGGAATTCTCTATTTTGTTTCAGAATTATTATGTTTAAAATAATACTTAAAAAGTAGTGATATTAAAGTAGTTATTTTACATTTTAAAATTCATTTTGAATAAGTTGTGTATACATATCATAGAAAATCCTGAGAATATACTAAAGTGGGCAGAAAAATATACATTTCCCATGTATTTTCACACCCAAAGATTGTTATTGTTAATATTTGTTTTATTTTTTCTGGCTTTTGTTTTTTTTGCAAAGGTTTCAAGATGTTTAGCCAAACATAAATACATAAATGTCAAGTTCAGGTCTTTTAATTCCAAAAGTTGGGGACAAATAAATAACTAAAGGGTGTGTATTCTTTTTTCCTCTACAAAAACGTGGTCTTCTTAAATAATGTTCTTACATTTTCTTTTACCTGTTCATTACATGATTCTCAGACTTTTAGATTTCAAGGAAGAGTAATGTCCAAAAAAAAAAAAAAATCAAACTGGAGTTTTTATTTTGCTGTGTTAAGTATTAGAACCAAAAAACTGCTACCAATTACTACCATTACTTCATAAAAGATGGTGTATAGAATACCAAAAAAAAATGATATAATCTCAGAATAATGGACAGACCATCACAAAACAGTCTAATTGTTGCACCCTTTCCACTTTTGGCACACACACACACACACGTTTTAATTTTTTTTAGCTTATGACAGCTTAGTAACCTTTCCTCTGTGGTGGAGAATATGGGGAGCATTTTTTCATATTTATCTTAATTGGAGTAGTCTTAGAGCTAGCTAGTTCTCAAGAAAATCTTGATTCTACCTTTAGACACATCTTCATCCCATCTTTATCTGGAGATAGGGTGCCATTATTTGACCAAAGTGTTTATGTTAATGTTCTTAATTTCGTAGTGTGTCAACCTTGTCCGTTGTTGGTAATCAAAGTTTTATGGTATACTCCTAGGGTGAAATTGGCATTCTACATTCTTGACAGAATATAATCTTATACTCTGTCCTGTTACTTATAAAATTTCACTTGAACATGTATTACAGATGTAGGGGTTAATATTCTTAAATTGGCAGTTTTTAATAATGACAAAATAATACACAATCATGCTGAGAGTGTTGATTTGGTACAACTCTTTTAGAAAGCAGTGTTGTATATTTGTGTTCCTGTCCTTTGACTCAGTTATTTCATTTCTAGTAATTTATCCTAATGTAATAATGAGTGGTGCATATATGGATGTACATGTAAGGCTATTTTTTTATGGTGTTACGTAAATAATAGAAGATTAGAAGTACTCCTAAATTTTCTAGAATAGGGGAATGGTTAAATTAATTACGATATACCCTAATATGAGATCTACATAGCCACTAACAATCATGTTTTTAATATATTTAATGATACAAGAGAATATTCATATTTTCTCATATATCATAATATCAATTTTATTTAAAAATAACTGTGTATATATTTGTATATATACAAATACTGAAAAGGTAGGTGCCAAAATTGTATCGGGTTATTTGTGGACAGTTTAGCAAAGTTCTCTGTACTTCACTATAATTGCAGATGTTTTATAATATATGAGAGTATATTTTCCTTTGGATGCTGGTCTCAAATGATTTTTTTGACTTCCCCAAGAGAGACAAAATAGTTTAAATGGACCATCATTTTATGAATCAGTCATCAGAGAGGTTTGATGATCTTCTTTAATGTTAAAGTAGTTCAGGCTAATCTTAATACATGTATTTTTATTGCTGACCAGTCTTGAACATATACTGGTTTGATGATTGATTTGCCCCTCTAAAAAAATTTGAAACATACGACATTGGCTGTTTTAGACATTACTTTATGTGTCATTAATCAGTTTTGTCCAATTTTACAAAATATATGTCAATCTTGAACATGTATTACTTTATAATATATGTTCAGGTGAACTCTAAACGTATTTTTTTTCAGTGAACTCTGTTCTCTTGTGGGTTGCAGTTTACTTTCATTAAAAATGGAATAGGATTTCTTATGTATATAAAATATAAAAAACATGTAGCACTCATCACCATTCACTATTTATATTTTAGTTGTGATTTAAAAATGAGATTTGACTAAAGCATTTAGCATACATGATCATCCATAATATGTGCCCTACTCCTTAATTCTTACTGGTTACCTTAGAAATTTTAAGTTTGATTGACTTCTTTAGAAAAATGTACGTTAATCACAGATGCCCCAATGTGGTATTGAAAGCAAATTAAAAATTTTAAATTAGGGCCAGGCGCAGTGGCTCATGCCTGTAATCCCAAGTGCTTTGGGAGGCTGAGGCGGGAGGATTGCTTGAGGCCAGGAGTTTGAGACCAGCCTGAGCAATATAGTGAGACTCCCCCATCTACAAAAATAAAAAATAAAAAAAATTAGTTGGGCATGGTGGCACATGTCATTAGTCCTAGCTACTCAGGAGGCTAAGGTGGGAGGATTGTTTGAGCCCAGGAGTTTGAGGTTGCAGTGAGCTATGATTATGCCACTGCATTTTAGCCTGGCCAGCAGAGTGACTCTCTCTTAATAAAACAAAAAAATTAAACATTGCTATTTTGCCAGTCTAATAAAATCATATTAAAATTTAGTGTAGACTTTGCCAAACATTTTATTTTTGACAGAGTGGTGCCATTTACTGAAGTGGTTTGTAATTAATGGTGCTGCATTCAGCCATTCCTAGGTCTTTCTTGAAGGACATCGGCTACCCAGAGCTAATGTGTAACTCTACACTGGCAAATTTAAGCTACTCCTCCCTGGAAGAAATGAGATGATTAAAATAGATAGTCGCTTTTCTTGGCAGTATCACATTACTGTAAGGGAAAAGGGCAAACGAGTCTGCAAGGTGTATTGAGCAATTACAGCTCTGCCACAAAAAACTAGTTTTTGTGACTTTGGTCAAGTTATTGTACCTCACTGGCCTTAATCTCACCTGTAACACAAACAGTTGGATTAAATGACCTTTATGTTTTGTTTAACTTCTTAAATGCTTTAATATCTTTTCTGCCATAAACAGAGAAAGGAAATAGGTCCTCTGTATGTAGAAAGGTTAAAAAGATTAACACAGTTCCTAGAATAAATTCCAGTAGTCAGTAATTGACTACAGATACTTGAAAGATGACTGATCAAACATGAGGGGGAATTGAGAAAAGATTTTAATTATAACTTAAGAGCTAATGAAAAAGGAGGCCGGGCACGGTGGCTCACGCCTGTAATCTCATCACTTTGGGAGGCTGAGGCCGGTGGATCACTTGAGGTCAGGAATTCGAGACCAGCCTAACCAACATGGTGAAACCCCATCTCTACTAAAAATACAAAATTAGCTGGGTGTGGTAGTGCACGGCTGTAATCCCAGCTACTTGGGAGACTGAGGCAGTAGAATCACTTGAATCCGGGAGGCAGAGGTTGCAGTAAGCCTAGATCGTGCCATTGCACTCCAGCCTGGGCAACAAGAGCGAAACACTGTCTCAAAAAAAAAAAGTAACGAAAAAGGTAAGATTATCAATTGGCTAGAAATAATAACATTAATGAATATTCATGGAATGTTTACCATATTCCTAGACATACAGAGCTTTCTGGTAGACATTTTAAAATTGTCCTTGCAGAGCCTGGCCAATGTGGCGAAACCCTGTCTCTACTAAAATACAAAAAATTAGGTGGATGTGGTGGTGCACACTTGTAATCCCAGCCAGTGGGGTGGCTGAGGCATGACAATCACTTGAATTCGGGAGGTGGAGGCTGCAGTGAGCCCAAATCGTGCCACTGCACTCCAGCCTGGGTGACAGAGCGAGACCCTGTCTCAAAAAAAAAAATAATAATAAGTAAATAAAGTTGTTCTTGGGTTTTCCAAATTAATGATTCTTAATGTGATTGAAGATCTGCTATTTAAAATTTAAATTTTTGGTACATCTATATGGAAAGTTTATGGGTATAAATTTGTGGGGTCTCTACCAGCAAGCTGTTGTGGAAACCATGGGCAAAGTAAAATTTTGTAGATTAGCTATATTCAAGGCATTACCTATTAATCATGTACTCTAATAATGAGCTTTTGTTTTGTTTTTAGTTTGCCTTTGAGAGAGAAATTTAAAAGACTGAACCCATAGTCCAAAATTCTGAAGTAAAATAGATGTTATAGTCAGATTTTTCCAGAATTTACATTGCTTTGGAGTAAGATAAACATTTTAAGAAATACTAAACTCATTGAGACTAGTATCAGGATATTGTTAATAAATAACTTCTGCAGTACACTAATTGCTTCTCTGATGACTAGTGTTTATAAATCTTTTAAGGTTGTAACATAAAGAATTTACGTAATGATAACCCTGCCTCCAAAAACTTCCAAATTATTGAGTTCTAAAAGCTTTTTTGTCCATGGAAAGATCCTCAACCAGTGGCTAGTATTTGTTTTTCTCTCCTAGCATTCTAGTTATGGTACCAGAATGAGATAAAGATTTTTTATTCTAATTCTCTATAATCTTCTCTTCATCCTTTATTATATTTTTAGTATACTAGATTATTGAATGGGAAAGGTATTCAAGTTTTTAAGTAAACTAATTTCTTGTAAGATTTTCCAATTTGACTTCTGTATTATAACCAAAATTACTAGAAAGCTATTAAAAAGTCTTATACAAATATAGAGGCATTTAGAATTAAAGTGAGTGGGGTTTGAGTTTACTTGGCAGGTCTTCTAGAATGTTGAGTATTTGAATGCCTCTTAGGGGAAAGGAATATATATATCCTTACTTCCTAAGAGTGATTCTGGTAAGTAATGATTGAGTTTTTTTTTTACTAATATTCTCAGTCATGTACTGAGAACATACAGAAATACCATGGAATTTCATTTTATGCCAGTTTTCAACATGGGGATGAAATGTGATGCATAAAGGAAATTTAAATAAAGCATCCTACTTTGTACTGTGTGGTAAAAATTTATACCCTTTTAATTATAGTTGGAGACCGTGTAAGTTGGTCATAATGGTTCATTACATTTACATTAATGTATTTCAGAAGTCATTTTTTAAAGTTTTTGCTAAATCATACATTAAAAGTGAATTAATATGCTTTGTTGTTAAGTTTATGTAGTTGTTATACATAGTGTATTCCTAATTCTTAAATCCTTCTTAATTCTTAAATTTGAAAATGTATTACTTGTATTTTACCATACTCATGACATTATATTTTACAGTTATTTCTTATATTGTGAATGTTAGGCACTTAGCCTTTTTATATTGTTCTTTTCATATTAAAACAATGTAAAATTACTGTTAATGCATTTAATGAGATTGGATTTGTTTAAAACGATTGGTGAAGGATGACACAAATATGATGGTAACATGAGGATAATTTCTTTGTATGAAATTTTATTAATAGCAGATTGGTGCCCTTAGTTTTCTAACTTTTGCTGAGCATTCTTTAAAAATGTACTAATGAGGTTGAAGATTTTTCTTTCACTTTTATTTGATTTTTTTTGTTGTTGTTATTTGCAGTATATCAGTTTCCTGAACGATTTCAATTTTGGTATTGTCAGTGGAAATTAAATAATAAAGGGACAACTATGAAAGAACTATTTTTATCTCCTAGTGTCATTGAACTGTATTTTTAAAATTACAGTTTTTGATTGCTACATCCATCTTAATAATGTCTATTCAGTATCTGTAGAGCAATCCTTGTCTTGCTTATTGTGTGTGTATGTCTGATGTTGGACAAATTATATGTGTCCCTTTATTGATAGCCTATTATTCTAAAACCATCTGAGGAACACTGATTTACATAGGGATATATGTAGTTTATTAATAAAACCTTAGTTTGTCAACTTAAATATATTTTAAATACAAACTTAGGGGTAAGAATTAATTTCATGAATATTTGAAAACTGTTGAATTTTAGCATAAACCCTTATAGTCTCATACCTGGGATGTAGCTGACGAGTTATTGCATTGTAAAATGAATCACGTGAATCACGGAAGCTTTAAACTTTTTCTTTTTATAGCCCTACCTGAACCCATCCTTCCATCCCTCCAAAAAATTTACCCAGTAAGTGTTTCTTATAAATTATTATAATACATTTTATGTCAAGTGTATGTAGAACTATTATAAGTAGTATTAATGTGACTATAAAAGTAGTAAGGCTAAGTACATGATAACATTTTCTATATATACCAAGAGAACATTAAAAATGTTTCATATGCTGTTTCAGAAAACTCTCTTAGTTCTTATTTTGTTATTGGCAGTCTGGTCAGTTGTGTTAATGGTGGAATTTGTTTTGCATGATTCTCAAGATTATCACTAATGGAGATTAAATATACTCAGTTGCCCATTTGGCGTTATTCCAGTTTTCTTCCTACTATTTTAAAATATAGCTTCACAGCATTTCTTTAGTTAATAACTCAGAAATTTTTTGGCCCAGTATATTTATACTTTGAAAAGCAGGGGGAAAGAAGTTGAACAATTGGATAATCTTTCTTTCTTTAATTTGATCTTGCTAAGTAATACACCACAACAGATAATATTAGTACACTATTCTTGTCTGCATAATACTATGAATCCTGCTGACATTAATTGGAAACATTCAAGAAATGAAGTGTGGCCACTAGAAAAAATTTAGTGTGTACTTAGTTTGAGTTTAGAGACATAGGTTATGTATGTATTCATAATCTATAAGAATCCTTGTGTTTCTTTTTCAGTTTTCGTGTATTCTTTCTCCAGAATTGTTTCTTTGTTTTATATCATTAGTGTTTTCCTCCATAGTCATGCTTTTTCCTGCGTTTATTTGGAAATAATATTTAAGCTACTTGTTTAGAATGTTTGACTACTCTTCTGAAACGACATAATTTTTACATATTGGTTTCATTTACTTATAAGAAAAGCTGTCTTCTAAACTTACTAAATGGTCATATTACAAAGAGAAATACACCAGCTTAGATGATTAATTTTCAAAAAACTTATTTATTGTGTCACACAAAATATAACAAATTTACTTGACGTGGAACATCAATTAAATATAGTTTAATATCTGATAATTGAGAAGAACCAATGTTCTTGGTTTTGAACATAAGTTATTATTGTAATGCACACATGCAAGGTGCTGGATAATAAAGGTTCATTTTAATACAGCCCTGCTGTGGTGGAGATCTCACATTCTGTGGAAGGTCATCTACTAGAAGAGACTGTATAACAAGAGCCTTTTAGAATCTGGCTATCTCATCTTCCCTTTTTAAAAAAAACTAGTTTCTGCTATTATGAAGAATTATTATAATGAGTTTCCAGTATAGCTAAGGATCAGTCTTTATGGTCTCTTAAACATTATGAAAAATGAAAGAAAGTACAGAAATAGAGATAACTTGAACTTTTTGGCCTTATTCTTTTTAATCTTTTTATTTATTCTTTTTTTTGTAGAGACGGTCTTGCTGTGATGCCCAGTTTGGTCTCAAATTCCTGGCCTCAAGCGAGCCTTCTACCTTGGCCTCCCAAAGTTCTGGGATTATAGGCATGAGCCACTACACCCAGCCTGTTGGCCTTAATTTTGAATGTTTTTCTCTCTCCATAAAGTATTGACTGTTTTGTTTGTACTGAAAGGTCATATTTCATTTTATTGACCCAACCTCATCTTGCTTTAAGACGCAGGTGTCAGTGTAGAAAGAGCTGCATGTGTTCTTTAGCAAAGGATCTAATAAACTTATCCCAAAATAATATTGTGTATTGAAAAATGCTTCTGCAGCAGTCTCACTTAAAACCCTATGCTACATGAAGCTCTTTTTACTAATATAGGAGACTGGCGAAATATCAGTGTACTGTGGTTGGGGTCAGAGGGAATGCTTTTATAATACTCAGGTTCTTACTAACGGCCCCATTTTCACTTCTGTGTTCTGTTTTTCTTATTATCTAGCTTTCTCCCATGACAGAGTCCTGACTTCTGTTCATATCCACTACCTCTGGCCCTATGCTCTCCATCTGTTTTGCTTATAAGCTTATTTCTATACCTGTAATGGGGAAATGGATTTAGCCCCAAGGCCTTAAAAAATACTAATAGCAAGACCTGCCAGATTAGGAATCTCCTAATTTGCATTTACATATGGTTACATTGCCATCACAAATATTTAATTAATTTACCTTTACTATAGGATTTTTGTTTACATGGATAGGGACTTACTACCTCTTCTCACACAAGATTTTCTGTTTTATATGAAACCTGTAAGCCATCGTTTATTTAGTTTCCATTATATATGTCAGCATACTGTACATTTTATACACAATTTTAAAAATCCTGAACAAATAAACTTGCAAGGTATTATCCCTCTTTCACTAATGAAGAAACTTTTAGAAATGTTACATGATTGATCCAAGTGATACTAACAATTCTTCCATTATACTCTTTCTTGGGGGAAGGCAAAATTACAGTAGTATTCACTAACATTTTATCTAATTTCTGTTGCTTATTACATTTTATTTGTATACATCTGATTGTTCATATACAGATATACCTTTAAGGACAGCAGTTACAGCAGAATTTCAGCTTGTATAAATAAGTTTTAGAAAAGTTAACAACAACAAAAAAACAACTTTGTTACTTTACAAAGGAAACCACAGGGTTCTTTTAAATTTTGAGCTTCTCTAATACAAAATAGGGTTTATTTTTAAAATAAGAGAAAACAATTTTGGAATGGAATAAATTTGTTCAGTATACTATGCTTTTTAGTCATTTTCATATTTTCAAAATTTATAACATTTTAAATATTTTTAAAATTGGTATATTTCAGTTCAGTTGTGATATGAAAGGGATAAAAGGCTATAGACATCATTGTCTCTAAAAACTGTATTATAGTATAGAATTACTGAGTATTACTAAATTCTTATTGACTTAAACAACATAGCTGATAGAGGGCAGAGTATTTACTATTCAGTTGAATAAATGAAGCTGAGAAAGTTAAATATATAAACAGATTGAGCTTATGAAAGAATCTTTTTTTTTATTTTTTTAATTTTATTTTATACTTTAAGTTTTAGGGTACATGTGCACAATGTGCAGGTTTGTTACATATGTATCCATGTGCCATGTTAGTGTGCTGCAGCCATTAACTCGTCATTTAGCATTAGGTATATCTCCTAATGCTATCCCTCCCCTCTCCCCCCACAAGAATCTTTATTTTAATGCAAGCATATTACTATGAGGGTTAACTTAAATTTATGCTAGGTAGATTTATCAATACAACTTGTGTTTTTTAGCTATTTGTTTCCTTCCCTGAAAGTGTCTTTGTACTCTAGGAAACATTTATGTTAATAGAGTTGCAAGAAAATTACCCTCTTCTTTTTAATAGTTATGAAATAAAGAATTCTATAGCTTTTCTGTGTAGTTAAATGTTAAAAAACACCTTAAATTATACATATATACACATACAGTAATGTGCTGCAGAATGATGTTTTGGTTAATGACAGACCACATACATGATGGTGGTCTCATAAGATGGTAATAGAGCTGAAATATTCCTGTCACTTGGTTTTTGCTGTACTATACTTTTTATCATTATTTGTGAGTATACTCTTTATGCTTATTTAAAAAACAAGCTAACTATAAAATAGCCTCATAGGTCCTTCAAGAGGTATTCCAGAAGAAGACGTTGTTATATGAAATGACAGCTCCATGCATGATATTGTCCCCAAAGATCTTCCAGTGGGACATGATGTGGAGGTGGAAGACAGTGATAGTGATGATCCTGATACTGTGTGGGCCTAGGCTGATGTGTATGTTTGTGCCTGTGTTTTTAACAAAAAAGTTTAAAAGTAAGGAAAAAAAATTTAAAATAAAAAAAATCTTACTGAATAAGGATATAAAGAAAGAAAATATTTTTGTATCGTTGCGCAATGTGTTTGTATTTTAAGCTGTATTGTTACAAAACAGCCTAAAAGTTAAAACGTTTTTAAAATAAAGTAAGCTAAGGTTAATTTATTATTGAAGAAAGGAAAATTTTAAAATAAACTTAGGGTAGCCTAAGTGTACAGTATTTATAAAGTCTACAGTAGCGCATAGTAATGTTCTAGGCCTTCACATTCACTCACTACTCACTCATTGACTCACCCAGCAACTTCTACTTCTGCAAGCCCCACTCATGGTAAGGGTATACTGTTTTTTATCTTTTATACCATGTTTTTAGTGTACCTTTTCTATTTTTAGATATGTTTAGATCCACACATACTTACCATTGTGTTACAGTTGCCTACAGTATTCAGTATAATAACATGCTGTACAGGTTTGTAGCCTGTGCAGACATACGTTTGAGGTGTTGCAGGTTTGGTTCCAGGCCACTGCAATAAAGTGAGTCACATGAATTTTTTGGTTTCCCAGTGCATATAAAAGTTACACTTAACGCTATCATGTAGTCTCTTAAGAGTGCAATAGCATTGTGTCTAAAAAATGTACATACCTTTGTTTAAAAATTCTTTATTGCTACACAATGCTAACGATCAGCTGAGCCTTCAGCACCAGTTGTGGAGAGTCTTGCTTTGATATTGACGGCTCCTGACTGATCAGAGTGGTGGTTGCTGAAGGTTGTGGTGGCTGTGGCAGTTTCTGAAAATAAGACAACAGTAAAGTTTGCCACACTGATTGACCCTTCTTCACAAAAGATTTCTCTGTAGTGTATGATGATCTTTGCTAGCATTTTATGTACAGTAGAACGTCCTTTAAAATTGAAGTCAGTCCTCTCAAATCCTGCCACTGCTTTACCAGCTAAGTTTATGTAACGTTCTAAATCCTTTATGCACTTAGAAATATTATCCCTCTTTCACTAATGAAAAAACTAAGTCTTAGAAAGGTTACGTGGTTGATCCAAGCAGTACTGGTATTTTGTTGTCATTTCAACAAGATTCATAGCATCCTCACCAGGAGTAGATTCTGTCTCAAGAAACTACTTTTCTTTGCTCATCCATAAGAAGCAGAACTTCATCTGTTAAAGTTTTGTCATGAAATTGCAGCAGTTCAGTCATATCTTCAGGTTCCACTGCTAATTCTAATTATCTTGCTGTTTCCACATCTGCAGTTACTTCCTCCACTGAAGTCTTGAACCTCTCAAAGTCATCCAAAAGGGTTGGCATTAACTTCTTTTAAACTTCTGTTCATGTTGATATTTTGACCTCCCATGAATCATGAATGTTCCTAATGGTATCTAGAATGATGACTCCTTTCCAGAAGGCTTTCAATGTACTTTGTCCAGATTCATTAGTGGAATCACTATCTGTGGCAGTTATAGCCTTGTGAAATGTATGTCTTAAATAATAATACTTGAAAATGAAAATTACTCCTTGATCCATGGGCTGTAGAATGGATGTTGTGTTAGCAGGCATGAAAACATTAATCTCTTTGTACATCTCCCTCAGAGCTCTTTGATGACTAGGTGCATTGTCAATGAGCAGTAGTAGTAGGTCTCAACAGTGGGCTTAAAATATTCAGTGTACCATGCTGTAAAGAGATGTGTTGTCATCAAGGCTTTGTTCCATTTATAGAGCACTGGCAGAGTAAATTTAGCACAATTCTTAAGGGCCCTGGGATTTTGGAATGGTACATAAGCATTGGCTTCACCTTAAAGTTACCAGCTGCATTAGCCCCTAACAGGAGTCAGCTTGTCCTTTGAAACCTTGAAGCCAGGCATTGATGTCTCTTCTGTAGCTGTGAAGGTTCTAGATAGCATCTTCGAATAGAAGCCTGTTTCATTTACACTGAAAACTCTGCTATTTAGTGTAGCTGCATTCATCTGTTGTTCAGTGTAGCCATGTTAATTTAGCGAGATAACTTCTGGATAACTTGCTATAGCTTCTTCATAAGCACTTGCTGTTCACTTTGTAATTTTATGTTATGTAAATAGCTTATTTCCTTAAACCTCATAACCAGCCTCTGCTACCTTCCAGCTTTTCTTCTGCAGCTTCCTCAACTTTCTCATCCTTCATAGAATTGAAGAGAGTTAGCGTCTTGCTCTGGTTAGGTTTTGGCTTAAAGAAATATTTTGGCTTGTTTGATCTATCCAGACCAATAAAACTTTCCATATCAGCAATAAGGCTGTTTTGCTTTTTTTATCATTGATGCATTCGCTAGAGTAGTACTTTTAATTTCCTTCAAGAACTTTTCCTTTGCATTCACAGCCTGGCTGTCATTGGTGCAAGAGACCCTACCTTTTGGCTTGTATTGGTTTTCAGCATGACTTCTTCACTAAGCTTAGTCATTTCTTGCATTTCATTTAAAGTGAGACATGTGTGGGTTTTCCTTTCACTTGGATGGCCATTGTAGGGTTATTAATTGGCCTAATTTCAGTATTGTTGCATCTCAGAGAATACGGAGGCCCAAGGAAGGGGAGAGGGACAGGGGAATTGCTTGCCAGTCAGTGGAGCAATCGGAGTACACATAACATTTTTGATTAAGTTTGCAGTCTTATGTGGATACCATTTGTGGTGCTCCAAAACAATTACAGTAGTAACATCAAATATTACTGATCACAGATCACCATAACATATAATAATAATGAAAAAGTTTGAAATACGAGAATTACCAGAGTGGAACACAGAGACCTGAAGTGAGCACATGCTGCTGGAAAAATGGCAATGCTGATAGACTTGCTAGATACACCATTGCCATAAACCTTCAATTTGTAAAAACTGCAGTATCTTCGAAGTACAGTAAAGTGAAGTGCAACAAAACGAGGCGTGCCTGTATATATACAATGGGCCCTCTGTATGTGGGTTATGCATCCATGGATTCAACCGACCACACATCAAAAATATTCAGGAAAAATAAAAATACAACAAAAATACAAATAAATATAGTATAACAACTATTTAGATGGAGTTTACATTGTATTAGGTATTTTAAGTAATCTAGAGATGATTTAAAGTATATGAGAGGGTGTACATAGGTTATATGCAAATACTTCACCATTTCATGTAAGGGACTTTAGCATCCCCTGGAGCCCTGGAACCAGTTGCCTAGGAATACCAAGGTACAGCTGTACACACACATATATAGAAACTTTCTTCATTTTAAAAATCGACCTAATATGAGGAAGGGATCGATCAATTACCTGAAACGGGCTATAAATGAATACCTTTGAAAAGATTTAGCCAGCCGTGGTGGCTCATGCCTGTAATCCCAGCACTTTGGGAGGCCGAGGAGGGTGGATCACGAGGTAATGAGATCGAGACCATCCTGGCCAACATGGTCAAACCCTGTCTCTACTAAAAATACAAGAATTAGCCAGGTGTAGAGGCACGTACCTGTAGTCCCAGCTACTCAGGAGGTTGAGGCAGGAGAATTGCTTGAACCCAGGAGGCGGAGGTTGCAGTAAGCTGAGATCGCGTCACTGCACTCCAGCCTGCGCGACAGAGTGAGACTCCGTCTCAAAAAAAAAAGATTAAAAAATTTTGGTGGAGATTTTTTTTTAATGGTTATAAAACATTGTTTTAAAGTTGGCACTACTTTAATTTTGAAAACATAGAAAAATTAATTTGGAAATAATACGTGAAAAGTTTCAGGAGGTAACCACACTATATTGTATAAATGTGCAATAATAATGATATGTGGCATATACTAAACAGTTAATAAATCCTTACAACAGCTATCTGAGTATTTTTCCTTTCCTTGTATTATAAATGATGAAGCTGAGGAAAGCTAGGTAACTTGATTAAATACCTGCAGCTAATAGAAGGGTGATGCTTCACACTCAGTCTGACTTCAAAGCTAATGCTCTTAGTCACTTCATTATAGTACCTCTACTTTATGTTATATACTTACTTTGATCTCACAACTTGTAAAATCTACTAAAATCAGATATAATTAAAGGAAATTTTATGATGAATCTTTAACATACATCACCAGATTAATGATGACCTACCTGTGTGCAATTCAGATATCTTTGCAGAAACTTCAAGATATCACTTAGTTCTTTTTCTTTTCAGGCAGAAGTATTCCCTATCAGTTCTTCTTTTCCTTGTAACCTTCTTTAACATATATTTCTAGGATCTCATAATTCATATCATTAGGAAATTATGCTTAATCTCTTTTAATAACATAAATTTCTGTTTACTTGGAGATGGAAAGTGATCATCTTTGATTTAAGCCTTTCATCATTTAAAGAACAGTTTTCAAATAGAAGGTTAGCCATTCTAACTTATTCCAGAAAGTGCTTAATTGTCCAAATTTCAGACTTTGAAGGTAACATAAGATATCATCGGACAGTCTCAGGAAAAAATGATGGAATCTGGCAAAAGGTATTTTTGCCATTATTATAGACAGTTCTATGAGCAGAAGTGGTGAGAGTTCTCAGATGTTTTCCAAGGGGTTTTCTATTTAATTTTTTTTAACTTGAAGAGAAATGAAAGATTACGTGTCTTCTAAAGGATCAGCATTTAAAAATCATTTGGAAAATGTTTTCAGGAGTTAACAGGTTATACATTTGATTATCAGAAGCCCAGAATAAGATATCAACCTAAAAAATATAATTAATCTTCCCTCTATATAGGCACACAAGCAACAGTAAAAATTTGTAACCCAAAAATGTATTTATTAAAGAGATGGATGTTACCAGTTTAATTGCTATTCTGTGTACTTACTTTGTAATTTTAAGGCTGCTTTCTTTCTCTTTGACTTTTTGGTTGCTTTTTATGTACTTTCTAAAATATTAGTTTAAGTTCTGAACCCCCTTGTCCTATCTGAAGTAGCGTGTGTTTTTCTTAAATACATAACTAAAGTGGGGAAGCTGCCTTTTAAAGAAGTTCTTTTTTTTTTTTTCTTTTTTTTTTATGAGACGGAGTCTTGCTCTGTTACCCAGACTGGGCTGGAGTGCAGTGGCATGGATTCGGCTTACTGCAACCTCCACCTCCCGAGTTCAAGCGATTGTCTTGCCTCAGCCTCCTGAGTAGCTGAGATTACAGGCGCCTGCCACCATGTCCAGCTAATTTTTGTATTTTTAGTAGAGACGGGTTTTCACAGTGTTGGCCAGGGTGGTCTCCAACTCCTGACCTCGAGGGAACCGCTCACCTTGGCCTCCCGAAGTGCTGGGATTACAGGCATGAGCCACCGCGTCAGGCCTTAAAGAAATTATTTGTTGAAATTTTAAAGCAAAGAATCTCTCTGTAATGTGAATGATCATTAAAAACTGTGGATTTCTTTTCTTTCTTTTTTTTTTTTTTTTTTTTTTTTTGAGATAAGGTCTTGCCCAAGCTGGAGTGCAGTGGTGCAATGATGAGCCCTCCTGGGCTCAGTCGCTTCTCGTGCCTCAGCCTCCTGAGTACCTGGGACGACAGCAATCATCACCATGCCCAGCTAATCTATTTTTTTTTAGAGATAGGGTCTCACTAAGTTGCCTAAGCTGGTCTCAAACTCCTGGGCTCAAGGATTTCATAATTCATATTGCTATGAAATTATACTTAAAGTATTTTATTTGATAACCTAAACTTTCTGTTTGCCTGGAGATGGAAAGTGATCATCTTTCACTCAAGATTTTGAAGAACGGTTTCCATATAGAAGATTAGCCAGTCTAACTTATTTCAGAAAGTGCTTAATTGTCCAAATATTGATCCTTCTGCCTTGGCCTCCCAAAGTGCTGGGATTACAGGCTTGAGCCACCATGCCTGGCTTCGGGGATTTCTTAAGGATAGATAGAATTACTGTTTACTGGTAGCTGCCTTTAGGTGTCCTCATCTTTTTCAGTTTTGGTTTGGATTTCTGCTTCAGTTCTCCCTCAGTAAGCATGACCTGACTCTTTGTGTGTGACCATGAAAAAGAACAGTGAAGCTAAGAGAAGACTGGCCAAATTGTTGGTCTCAGGTCATTCAGCATTTTAATGGAGTGGATCTCACAACTCTTCAGTTCTTAATGTCATAATTGCTGAACTTTTTCTTTACATTACTGAACAAAATAAAAATTTTAAAGGAGGTACAATCATTTTTAGACTTCAGATAAGAAAGTGACTTCTGTTTTAGCATATTCAGTTCATAAATTGAATGCTAATTGTGCTTGGTGCTAGGAATCAAAATTATTAAGAAGCTTTCAGAGCAGGAGCTATTAAACAGTGACGTACTTATTTGATCTACATTATACCTTTTGTTTGATTTGCCAGAAAATAATATTTAAATTTTATAATTTTAAATATTGTTGCCCTGAGTTCAGTTGTATACCTAACGAATTAAAGGGGAATAGAGGCACTGCATCTGTTCTTCCTGCTGTCTTTAGTCTTTACTAATTGAGGTTTCTTTCCTACCCCCTCCACTTTTAGACAATTAAAATTTCTACTTGAATTTTAAAATATAATTAATACTACAGCTGTTAGAAATGTAAGGGGAAGGTCCCACGTTGAGGAGTATCAACTGTATGAATTTGGTTGGAATAGAATTTTTATTCTGAGAGAAAGGTAATCACTTCATAGTAGTTAACAATTATTGATAGAATTTTAGGTAATGGAACAAGGGAGGAGATATTTTTGTTTTCTTGCTCCTTTGTTTTTATTCATATTTTGGGAGCACTAGCATTAAATGATGCACTATGCTATTTTTCTACCACCATTATTTAGAGAGTCTCCATTTTTTAACTTGGCATTATTTAGATGTCTTTAATTACATTAGTATCTATAAGCCAAGGGTTGAGGTAGTTTGGAATCTTAATCATAGTTGTCATTCTGCTGCCTTAACTAATTGCTTTTTTTTTTTTTTTTTTTTACCAAAAAAAAAAATTCAATTTCTATTCTGATGGCAGTGGAGAAATACAGAAAACCATCCTTGATGGCACTGTGCAAATTACCTTGCATTATTTTCTAATCGATGTATATAAATGACTTAATAATTTTGATAGTACATTTAATATATTTGAGAGCCAGAACTTGCTGTTAATAGAGGAAAAATGGATATGAAAATGAATGGGATAACATAAGAAAACAGAATAAGTACCCATTAGTATTCTTTCTAATAGGCATCTTTGTTCCTGGATTTCAGGCAAATAATATCCTCTTTTATAAATATTATGGTAAAAGCCTGCTGAATATTGCTTGTTGGTATGTTTCCTATCTCATTTTCCCTGCCTTCTTTGTCTTTTCAAGCTTAATTCAGGTTGAACATCTCTCTTCTTTTCCATCTAAGATACAGAAACAAAGCAAAATTTGTAAAATCTTAAAATTAGTAGAAGTACTATTTCTATACTAAAGTTACTCTTATGGCCTTTGAGAGAAGTTTGAAGTGACAGAAAAAACTCTTACTTTGTGCTATAGCTTTTATACATGAAGTATAACTGCTCCTTATAGGAATAATTAAGAATGAGATAACCTTTATGAAGAAATCTATATGGTATTGGGTAGATCTTAGTATGTATAGTAAGGTTTTATTTATGAGTTAGAAAATCTTTTGCTAAATAGCGATCTGTTGGGTTAACTGAGTGATATACTCAAGCCAAGGATTAGAATGTTAGTTTTTCAGGTACATTCTGGCCTACTGCAAATACTGGTGAAGTCTTTAGTGGAAGAAAAATTTCAGGTTTCCAACTTGCCAAATAGAGTAAATTTCTTCTTTTTCAAAGAGGAGCCTAGTTCAGGATTTATAAAGTTTCTTAGTGTGTGTTTTAAATGGCTTTACATTTTTTTCCCTTCTTTTTGACAGGAGTCTTTTAGTCCTGCTATACAGCTGCACCTTGTACATCAAGCTCCATGTAATGTTCCTCCTTACCTCTCAAAGAATGAATCAAACCTTGGGGACCTCTTACTGGGCTTTCTTAAATATTATGCTACAGAATTTGAGTAAGTAAAACTTTAAATTGTATTTGTTCACTTATATATATGTGTGTATATATATGTATGTGAATATGAATGTATATATAAGTAAATGCTACAGATTTGGTCAGGAGCTGTATTTGTCACTTCTAGTGCTGTAAAGTTGTCCAGAAATGTATAGTTTATAAAATTTCCTATGTGACAATGAATTATTGGAAGCTAAATAGATTTTATATTCTTAGCTAATAAATACATTTATAGTTCAGTAGGCCCAGTTTTAGTTGATTTCAATAGTGATAGGCCCTATGTGTTGGTCCTGTGCAGG
The DNA here is from genome assembly GCF_028878055.3 of Symphalangus syndactylus. Classification (NCBI taxonomy): domain Eukaryota; kingdom Metazoa; phylum Chordata; class Mammalia; order Primates; family Hylobatidae; genus Symphalangus; species Symphalangus syndactylus. The sequence goes on from NC_072433.2 coordinate 67,211,748, forward strand.
TGCTGTGTAGTTTGGAACATCCATTTTCTATACACTTAAAAGGTATAGTAAAAAACACTGCTAAGAAAGACTAATAAAGATCTATTTAATACTTGGCATCTTCATAAATAGTTGTGTTAGTATGATATGCAAATTGAGGAATGTGTCTTTTCCTTTTTTTTCTTTTCTTTTTTGAAGATGATATGTAAACATAAAACAAAGAACGTATAATCAGGCTGGACAGAACTGAAAGTTCTTATGTGAGTTCTAAGTCCAGAGAGAGTGGAGTTAGGAGTTATTTGCAGCTCTTCTGATCAATCTGGAAAAGCTTGAGGGGGGAAGAGAGAAATTTTAGGAATTGTACAGTATTAGAGGCAGATACAGTTAACCATTGGATACCACTTTGAAGAAGTTTGCATAGGGTAATAATAGTAATAATAATAATAAATTGCTATTACTAGGTGGGAAAATGGTTCTAAACATATTTTTATTATATTATTATTTATATTTATCATTTCATTCCATTTACATAATTGTTATCTGGTGTGTGGTATATTATGCCCATTTTACCAGTGAAGCATGGAGAGAGGGAAAGTAACGTGCTCCAAGATCACATAGCTAATAAGAGTAGTATTTCAGGCCGGGCGTGGTGGCTCATGCCTGTAATCCCAATACTTTGGGAGGCCGAGGCGGGTGGATCACCTGAGTTTGCAAGTTCGAGACCAGCCTGACCAACATGGAGAAACTCCCTTCTCTACTAAAAACACAAAATTAGCCGGGCGTGGTGGCGCATGCCTATAATCCGAGCTACTCAGGAGACTGAGGCTGGAGAAACGTTTGAACCTGGGAGGTGGAGGTTACAGTAAGCTGAGATTGCACCTTTGCACTCCAGCCCAGGCAACAAGAGTGAATTCTATCTCAAAAAAAAAAAAAAAAAAATAGGATTTCAGATAGCATTGACACAGAATTCACACTTAACTGTGATACTTACAAGTATAAAAAGGTAAGAGCTTTTATTTATTTATTTATTTTTTGAGATGGAGTCTCACTGTGTTGCCCAGGCTGGAGTGCAGTGGTGTGATCTTGACTCACTGCAGCCTCTGCCTCCCTGGTTCAAGCAGTTCTCCTGCCTCAGCCTCCCGAGTAGCTGGGACTATAAGCACCCGTCACCATGCCTGGCTAATTTTTGTATTTTTAGTAGAGATGGGGTTTCACCATATAGGCCAGGCTGGTCTCGAACTCTTGACCTAGTGATCCACCCGCCTCAGCCTCCCAAAGTGCTGGGATTACAGGCGTGAGCCACCGTGCTTGGCCACGGAGCTTTCATTTATATTAAGATGAAGAAAGATTAAAGACTGTATGAGACATAGTACATAAATAGACTGTGAAGGTTTAATGGTTATTCTAGAGTTCTCTAAGATAGTGCAGTAACAATAGCTAATGTTTAGTGAGAATTTATCTAGTGTGCTGTAGTAAGCTGAGTGATTCCCATGGATTTCAGTTAATCCTCACAATAACCTCTGTCAAGCTTAGGGAATTTGTATACATGAAACTTGCCCACGGCAATCTACAGCTAGATTGTGGGAGAGTTGGGATTCACTTTCAAGCTGAACTCCAAAACATTCTTAATTGTTAGACTGTATTGACATTGTTTATTATGTTATATCAATTAGGGACTAGGAGATGTTTGTGGAGGGGGAAAAGGATTCACAGAAGAAAGATACATTTCTCCCATGTATAGTGTAGGATTAGAGCATCTGTATACAAATACCTTGAAAATCACCTGTTTTGTTGAACAGAAACAAGATAGTAATGTGTAGGTTTGTATGTTAATTTAATATTAAAGGAAACTAGTCTGCTGGGTCAGATGATGCTGATGCTTGGAAAGAGGTTTCAGAACTTCACCATATAATACATTTGTCATTTCATATGAGATATTTTCAGAAATTTGAATGTGGGGATCACAGCCGAGAATGTAGTCATGATAATAAACTAGATGCTGTATAAAAGAATTATGGCAATTGTTAAAAATGTCTGTAAGGATTTCTTCTGAACTTTGAGGTAATCATTTAAAAAGTTCTTTTTTCTTTTTCTTTTTTTTTTTTTTTTGAAACAGAGTCTCGCTGTGTTGCCCAGGCTGGAGTGCAGTGGTGCGATCTCAGCTCACTGCACCCTCTGCCTCCTGGGTTCAAGCAATTCTCCTGCCTCAGCCTCCTGAGTAGCTGGGATTCCATGCCCGGCTAATTTGTTTTTGTATTTTTAGTAGAGATGGGGTTTCACCATATTGGCCAGGTTGGTCTTGAACTCCTGACCTCAAGTGATCCACCCATCTCGGCCTCCAAAAGTGCTAGGATTACAGGTGTGAGCCACTGTGCCTAGCCAAAAGTTCTTTTTTCTGAAAGACAAAACATTAAGTGACTGTTAAGGGATGCTTGAGTATATGGTATAAATGTTGCAGAAGTTTTATATGGTCATTTAAAAATTACTAGGTTTCTGCCGAGTATGGTGGCTCATGTCTGTAATCCTAGCACTTTGAGAGGCCATGGAGGGGAGATCACTTGAGCCCAGAAGTTTGAGACCAGCCTGGGCAACATGGCAAAACCCCCTTTCTACTAAAAATACAAAAATTAGCCAGGTTTGGTGGCACATGCCTGTAAACCCAGCTACTTGGGAGGCTGAGGCACAGGAATTGCTTGAACCAGGGAGGTGGGGGTTGCAGTGAGCTGAGATTGCTCCACTGCACTCCAGCCTGGACAATAGAGTGAGACCCTGTCTCAAAAAAAAAAAAAAAATTACAATTTTTCTTACCTACTTCACTCTCACCTTGCTGCTGAAATACTTCTGTTTTATTTGTTACTTTCTGTGGGTGCATGATATGTTTGTATATTTATAGGGTATGTGAGATATTTTGATATAGGCATACAGTGCATAATAATCACATCAGGGTAGATGGGGTATCCATCACCTCAAGTGTTTATCGTTTGCATTACAAACAATCCAGTTGTCCTGTTTTAGTTATTTTTAAATGTACTATTAAATTATTATTGACTATAGTCACCCAGTTGTGTTATCAAATGTATATCTTATTCATTCTATTTTCTCGTACTCATTAACCATCCCCACTTCCCCCTCTCCCTGCCACTGCCCTTCCCAGCCTCTGGTAACCATCATTCTTGTCTCTTATCTCCATGAGTTCCATTGTTTTAATTTTTAGATCCTACAGATAACTGAGAACATGTGAAGTTTGTCTTTCTGTGTCTGGCTTATTTCACTTAATGTCCTCCAATTCCATCCATGATGTTGCAAATGACAGGATCTCATTCTTTTGTATGGCTCAATAGTACTCTGTTGTGTATAAGTACCACATATTATTTAACCATTCCTCTGTTGATGGACACTTAAGTTCCTTCTAAATTTTGGCTATTGGGAATAGTGTTACAAAAACATGGGAGTGCAGATATGTCTTCAGTATCCTGATTTTCTTTCATTTGGGTATATGCCTAGGAGTGGGATTGCTGGATCATATGGTAGTTCTACTTTTAGTTTTGGGGAAACCTCCAAACTGTTCTTCATAGTGGTTGTACTAATTTACATTCCCACCAGCAGGGTATGAGGGTTTCCTTGCCAGCATTCATTGTTGCCTGTGTTTTGGATAAAAGCCATTTTAAGTGGGGTGAGATGACACCTCATTGTAGTTTTGATTTGCCTAAGTCTGATGATTAGTGATGTTGAGCAGCTTTGCATATACCTGTTCTTTGTATGCCTTCTTTTGAGAAATGTCTGTTGAGATCTTCTGTCTGTGTTTTAATTGGATTGTTAGATTTTTTCCTATAGAGTTGTTTAAGCTCCTTATATATTCTGGCTATTAATCCCTTGTGAGATGAATAGTTTGCAAATACTTTCATTCTGTGGGCTGTCTCCTCACTTTGTTGATTGTTTCCTTTGCTGTGCAGAAGCTTTTTAACTTGATGTGATCCCATTTGTCCATTTGCTTTGGTTGCCTGTGCTTGTGGAGTATTACTCAAGAAACCTTTGCCCAGACCAATGTCCTGGAGAGTTTCCCCAATGTTTTCTTGTGGTGGTTTCATAATTTGAGGTCTTAGATTGAATTCTTCAATCGATTTTGGTTTGTTTTTTGTGTATGTCGAGAGAGAGGGTTCTAGTTTCATTCTTCTGCATATGGATATCTAGTATTCCCAGTACTATTTATTGAAGAGACTGTGCTAGTGTATGTTCTTGGCACCTTTTCTGAAAATGAGTTCACTGTAGATGTATGGATTTATTTTGGCATTCTTTATTCTGTTCCATTGGTCTGTGTGTCTGTTTTTATGCCAGTCCCATGCTGGTTTGGTTGCAGCTTTACTGAATTTGTTTTTCATTTTAAGATTGAGATAACTTTAAGATATTCAAGTGGAGATACTGAGTAGACAGTTGGATATATAAGCCTAGAGTCAGGAGACAGGCCACAGAGCTAAATATTTGGGAATTGTCACCAGGTAGATGGTATTTAAAGCTATGAAACTCTTTGGAAAAAACCAAGGGAGTGAATATATAGATGGAAAAGAGGAAAGGGCCAAGCATTCGGTACTCTAATGTTAAGAAGTTTACAGTTTACAGTTAAGAAGTTTACAGGAAATGCAGGGGATAAAGGAATATGTATTGTTAAATGACACAATAAACAGAGAGACAGACAAATGCAGAATGTAGGCATTCTGGGAAATACTTGGCCTAATCTCCAAAGTCAGTATCATTAAAAACAAACAAGGCTGGGCGTGGTGGCTCACGCCTGTAATACCAGCACTTTGGGAGGTCGAGGCAGGCAGATCATGAGGTCAGGAGTTGGAGATCAACCTGACCAACATGGTGAAACCCCATCTCTACTAAAAATAAAAAAATTAGCCACGCCTGGTGGCGGGCACCTGTAATCCCAGCTACTCACGAGGCTGAGGCAGGAGAATCGCTTGAACTCAGGAGGTGGAGGTTGCAGTGTGCCGAGATCGCGCCACTGCACTCCAGCCTGGGCACTGCACTCCAGCCTGGGCGACAGAGCGAGACTCCCTCTTAAAAAACAAACAAACAAACAAAATGTGGGGGGAACTTTATTAGATTTAAAGAGATGGAACAGCCATATACAATGCATGAAGCTTGATTATAATCCAGTTGGGGTTGGGGAACTCTAAAAGGTATTTGAGTTACTGTTAATCTTCTAATTGCTGTTGGTGTTACAAAGGAGAATGGCTTTATTCTTAGGAGATATATACTGAAGGATACAGAAATGAACTTTGATGAGGTGTACAGGTTACTAAGTGGTTCAGTTCAAAATACACACGCAAATGTGGCAAAATGTTAACACTTGTTGAATTGTTTTTAAATTTTATACTTTTAATTTTTTTGTATTTGAAATTTTTCATAATACATAGATGATATAAAAATGAGATTGGGGATGAGAAGGAACTAATATATGAGTCTAGGAAGAAAGAATCATTGAGATAGGAGGAAATCCAATGGAATGTGGTATCTTGGGAATCCAGAGGAGAAAAAAATGTTTTGAGGAGGAAGGAGTGATTATCTGTGTCATTATTTTTTGATAGATTGAGTAAGAAGCTATATGGACTCCTCTGAACCCTTGACAGGAACAGTTTCTGTGGAATAATGGGGATAAAAAGCATAGCATTATTGGTGTGGACTCAAGAGAAGACAGAGGGAGAAGAAATCAATATGGATAATGGAACTCATTCTCTAGAGCAGAAAAAAACAGGGTAAAATTAGAGTGTTAAGTGGAGTCCAGTTTTTGTTTTTATTGTTGGAGAGGAGAAATAACCCATCTTGATGAAAAATTGATGATACCAGAGAAAGGCATAGTAAATTTTTGGAAATAAACTTGAGTTAAGAATGGTTGGAATCTAGAGGACAAATAGAATAGGAGCACAGATAATTCATTAATAATGATTAAAAGTAGAATATGCGGACACAGGGTAAGTGTAGCTGAATCAGCGTGGTTGGAGCTAATAGGAATTACCTTTGGATTGTTTTAGGTTTTTAGTGCAATGAGTCAGGGACATGTGCAGGTAATGATTGTGAAGGTGGAAATTTGAGAAGACTTGATGAAAGTATGAATTGTCATATACTAGAATAAAAGGGTGGATTAACTATGGAAAGACAGTACAGTTGGGGGTAGTAACATTAAGAGCCCTCTTTAGCTAAGTGATCATTAATTTAAAGTGTGATCATTCTGTGTGGTTGCATCTCTCCACCCATGTTCAGCTGTGTGGGAAAGAATTGGAGTAGATTTAATCAGGGTTGTGTTTCAGCCAACTAAGTTCAATGCAGCAAGAGTGGGTAAGAGTTGAGAGTATGTGAAAGGGAGCGATTTTAATAACTGACCATGCATGGGATGCATTACATTCAGTCTTGAAAATGTGGGCACAGAGATGCCTATAGGACATCCAGGTGACAGTTTCCAATAGCTGGTTGTAAATGTTAGCCTGGAACTTAATAGAAAGGTCAGAGCTGGAGAAAGGATTTGGGAAAGAAACGTCAGATTATTGGAGCCTAAGGTGTGTACTCTAGCATTAGAAGATTCAAAGAGGCTGAGCCCTGATGGATACTAACATTTAAAGGTTCAGGTAGAAGATGAGAAGCCAGTCAAAACAGAACTGTAGGATTAGAGTAAAATTTTTTCCCTACCTAAGACATGTGAAATTCCTAACAGTTTTCTTTCTATTTGCTTCCCAGCCCATAACAATAAAACAAAATTATATATATTTGTTCACTTAATTTTACTAGTGTGTGTGTATGTATATATACATATATGTATGTATATATACATACACACACAGCCATATGGTATCAGACTCATAATTTTGACTTTATTAGACTTGAATTTTCCTTTATGTCGCTTAAGACAGCATTTCCAATTTAATCAGTTGCTTCGAAATACTTTCTGTGGTCGCAAAAAGAATGGGGCTGGGCGCAGTGGCTCACGCCTAGTCTCAGCACCTTGGGAGGCTGAGGCGGGCAGATCGCTTGAGGTCAAGAGTTTGAGACCAGCCTGGCCAAGTAGTGAAACCCCGTCTCTGCTAAAAATACAAAAATTAGCCAGGCGTGGTGGTGGGTGCCTGTAATCCCAGCTATTTGGGATGCTGAGGCAGGAGAATTGCTTGAACCTGGGAGGCACGGAGGTTGCAGTGAGCTGGGATTGTGCCACTGCACTCCAGTCTGTGCGATAGAGCAAGACTCTGACTAATAAATAAACAAAAAGAATGGCTAAAGAGAGTTTATTGATGAATGCCAGTCTGTTAACATTACCGAAGAGAAGAAGCAAGTACCTAACTTGCTTCTAATATAATTAGTTGTCTCAGTTTTATATTTAAAAGATGATCATGTATTATCAGCATATTTTAGATTAAATTAAGCCCCATATCTGTTCTTTTCTGAAACATCTCTCTTCTGTAGATTCTGTATCTTATTTTACACTTTAATTATTGAGTGACAATAACAGATTTTTACATGCCAAGCAAATTATGTTAGAGAATAGATTAGTATGATAAAAGGCTCAGGTTATGGGCTGTGTTTTAAAGAATGAAATATTTAGGGAAGATATTTCTAAATTACCATTTAAATTCAACTCTTGGTAAGACCATTTGAGTCCAGGAGATTGAGGCTGCAGTGAGCCATGATTGTGCCACCGTACCCCAACCTGGGCTTGTCGACAAAGCTCTGTCTCAAAAAATATATAAATAAATCTACCTTTAGAGTACAAAGAGTATAAAATTATATGTCATGTTTTAATGATTTGAAATGTTTAACAATCTAGAAATATTTAAAAGTTCTTTGAAAGTGCAGTAGATTGAATCAGTCCAAATAGTAGTGATTCAAAATATTCTTTTTCTTTTGAAGCACTTCAAATGATATAATCATTTTAATAACTGCATTATTTGGGTTTATTGTACATTGAAACTTAAATGATATCTGGTAAGGGATGATAATAAAATGAATATATGTATTAACGTATATCTCATACTGTTTCTGTGACCCAGTTTAGAATCAAGTAGTGGCATGTAGTGTAAAATCAGGATTTGTTTTAATAGAAATACAGTGGTAAAGATAGAATTTTTGATTTAAGGAAATAAAAGTTGTAATTTAACAGCAGGATATAGTATTTCAATATTTCAAATTCTTCTGAAAGATAAAAATCAGTCTATGCCCTATAAAAATAATGTTTACAATTTTAATTCTGCAGATTTAGTTGTCCTGTAATCTGTTATTAGAAAACAAATAGTCTCAAGGGAAAATTCATTTTATTAATAAATTTGACTTAACTAGTATAAAGTGAAGTGATGCAAACTGTAGTATGTAACCTTGTTTGCTTCAGGTTTGTGGCTATATAACTCCCCTCTTTACATTGTTATTGTAAAGAAACAATGTAAGAAAATTGTTGGAAACATTTGTGTGGATTTTTTGTTTGTTTGTTTGTTTTAAATAGGGTCTCACTTTGTCAGCCAGGCTGGAGTGCAGTGGCACGATCACAGCTTACTGCAGCCTCAACCTCCCCTTGCTTAGGTGATCCTTCCACCTAAGCCTCCTGAGTAGCTGGGACTATAGGCGCTGGACACCATGCCTGCTACTTTTTGGATTTTTAGTAGAGACATTTGAAACAATAGAGCAGAGTAGTCTTTCTGTTTGGAGTCTGTACTAATGGAACTGCAATACATGAGGGATCTAAAACATTTTCCTGTAACCGATACTAAGTATTTCCATTTGACAACCCACTTAATTTTTAAAAAGCACAAATCCTGATATATATATATATTTAAAGAACTTAAAACTTTCTTTATAAAATATTTACAAACTCCTCTTGATCAGAACAAAAATAAATTATACTTTCAGTGTGCTTTACAAGAATCAAAATTCACAAGATGCAAAATTTTTCATGCTTATTTAATATAGAAATTAATTAAATTTCTATAAACAAATGCCATACAGGACCCATGATTATATTCTTAGAAATTCTCTTTTCGATAAATAGAGGAGAAGTGTAGGGTAAGTGTTGGAAGGTCCCAAGTGATAGTCTTTCTCTGCTTGCTTAAATGGTAGAGAAAGCTAAATACTACTTAAAAAATGGTATCTGCTGTTCTTCAAATTTATTTTTCTCTCATATACAAGCTGGGTAGTCATATACTTTGAAATGTTCCTTGAAAAAAAGAAAATACTTGTAATAACTGTTAGATAAGCCTTTCTTAAAAAATGTAAAGTTAGTATGTACTAAAGACTGGACAGTTTACCTTCAGGCCTGCTGATGAAATTGTTTTACTTGAATAAAATTTTACTCTTAATAGCTGTATCTGATATACAGCAATAAAGTATATTTTCATAGAGTATTAATTTTGCTTTCCTAAAACAGCATCTACTTCTATTGGAAAATTTCAAAATTTTCTCCCAAATCATACACATAAAGATGTACCTGAACAAAAACTATTTAATAATACAAGAAGATATCTCTAGAAGATTACTTCTCTCTTAACAAATAACAGATTGTTACTGCGTTGTTAACTATGACCATAGTTGTTTTTTTTGTTTGTTTACTTGTACTTTCTTTTCTTTCTTTTTTTTCTTTTTTTGAGATGGAGTCTTGCCCTGTCGCCAGGCTGGAGTGCAGTGGCATGATCTCTGCTCACTGCAACCTCCGCCTCCTGGGTTCAAGCGATTCCCCTGCCTCAGCCTCCCAGGTAGCTGGGACTACAGGTGCACGTTACCGCGCCTGGCTAATTTTTGTATTTTTAGTAGAGATGGGGTTTCACCATCTTGGCCAGGCTGGTCTTGAACTCCTAACCTCGTGTTCCACCCACCTCAGCCTCCCAAAGTGCTGAGATTACAGGCGTGAGCTACTGCACCCAGCCTGTACTTTCTTATTTTTCCAGTTACTTCATTTTTTCAATAAATATGTGTTGAAAACCTGGTATGTACTATGCACCTAAGTGAAGAGTGAAAAAAAATAAATATCCAGTATCTTGGAGCTTTCATCCTACTTGAGGGAGACGCAATGAAGAATAACGTAATAAATAGTAAATGTAAGAAAAAAATTCTTAGAAGATGATAAGTGTCGTGGAAAAAAAATAGAGGTGGGAAATAGGGATTGTGGTGCTGAGGGTTGGGGCATAGGTTTCAGTGTTCCACAAGAAAATTGGGGTAGGCCTTAACTATTGATACAATAAAAATAATATAAGAGAAATTATGAAAATAGTTAACATGGTTACTGTTTTTCTTCTTATAGCTGGAATAGTCAGATGATTTCAGTTCGTGAAGCCAAAGCCATTCCGAGGCCTGATGGTATTGAATGGAGAAATAAATACATCTGTGTAGAAGGTAGTTTTCTGTTTATCATCTATGTATCATCATGGTACTATGAGAATTACTTGAGTAATTTCAGCTGTGTTTCAGTTAAAAGTAATACATTTATGTGTGAAGTGATTTGTAAGTCTTTTAGTTTAAAAATTTTAATTTTAAAAAACCATTTAAAATTTTTTAGGTGTGAGAAATAATAAACATAAACTTTAGGCGTTCACCCTTTCTAGTTGGTAAGATTCGAGCTGTCTTTATCCCTTTTACTTGTGGTTGATGGACAATTTCATGATTTACAGATGGAAGAAAATAGAATCTTTATATGTGATTCTTATACTGACATGAGTTATATTCTTTTATACTTAAAATATTAGTGCAAGTTGGACTTTTATAAATAGAAATTGATTTTGCTTTAAAAATGATCTGAAGAAATTTTCTTCTCTAAGATTAATTTACATGTAGTTGAATATATCCTTGAGACATTTTGAGTGAGTAGAAAACTGACTTCAAGGAACAAAATTATTCTCATAGATGCTAAATTGAAGACCTTTGTAAATCTGGAGGTTAAAAAATATAAATAGCTGAGAATCAGCATTTGTAGAAAACATCAGATTTCGGATGTTTTAATCTTGAATTATATACAGTATTTTAAGAGTTTGTGAATATGAAATTTAATCTCCTACTTTGGTGTGCTAATAAATTGCACTGGGTGGGCATTATTTTAGTTACTTGTGTTCAGTTGAATACTAAACCCTGTTCTAAAGTGCTATGGTGACACAATTCAGTATAATTTGGCATATGACCTTATTCTGTTAAGGAAAAGAACCCCACAATACTGTGATAGTAAACTGCTTTTTAACATAGCCTTTCTAAGCAGTAAAAAATAAGCAAAAGGAGTATTTAAAATTATGGGCCTGTGTAGATTATATGACAAATCTAAAAGTTTTGACCTTTCCATCGGATTCCCTATTCTTCCATACTTTTTCTAGGTCTTTCCCCTCAGTTAACCTTTCCTCTTACCAACAACTTCATTCTTTCTGCCTCCAGTCTTTTGCTTTCAGCTTTAAGACATACATACATCTTCTCATTCTTGAAAAATACTCTTTATTTGGTCCTTCTGGTTCTTCTGTGCATTTTTCCTCCTTTTTCCGTGCTAAAATTCTTAATTTCTAGTAATTTTTACCTACTGCTGGCATTATTTTAGACATTTCATCTCATTCCTGATGCCTTTAGTTATCCTTGTCTTCTCATTATTATCTTCAGTTTCCTTGTACTCTTCTGTTTTCTTCCTCTCTATATGAATTCTTCTCTCTTGTGGGTGAAGGGTGAGTGGGATGGTGGTGTGAACATGGAAAGTATATATATTGGAGACACACATACATAAAAACTGTTCCTTTGTTTTTTTCCTGTCTTCTGTTTGCTTTTCTCTTTTTCTCTTTTCTTTTTCTGTCAAATTTCTTATGCAAGTTACTTTTTTTTCTCTTCTTTTTTTTTTTGAAATGGAATCTCTCTCTTTCGCCAGGCTGGAGTGCAGTGGCGTGATCTCGGCTCACTGCAACCTCCACCTCCCAGGTTCAAGTGATTCCCCTGCCTCAGCCTCCTGAGTAGCTGGGACTACAGGCGTGCACCACCACACCCAGCTAATTTTTGTATTTTTAGTAGAGATGGGGTTTCACCAGGTTGGCCAGGATGGTCTCTGTCTCTTGACCTCGTGATCCACCCACCTCAGCCTCCCAAAGCACTGGGATTACAGGCGTGAGCCACTGTGTCTGGCCAGACTTCACTGTATCTTTTTCTAAACCATCCACTCGGGCCATAACTCCCTGCATTGTCTTCCATTTTCTCCAGTATTGAACTCTACCTTCAAAGCACAAATCAACTTTTAAGTTAAAATTAAGTTACCTTTCTGTGATATTTAACATTAACTGCCTCTCTTCGATATAATGCTTTCTTCTTTTTGATGACTTTTTATTATTTTCCTAAGGGTAGGTCTTTGACCCTCTGTAATTTTTCAGAAACCTTACCCACATTTATGATTTAGACTTAACACACCTATGCTGATGACTTTCATTTTTGATCACCCTCTCCCTTGAATTCTATCTACCTTATTAGGCAGTTCATAGTATATTAAGCTTTTCTATATACATAAATCTAATAAAGATATTAGGCTGACCCATCTGAAATTGCAATTTTTGTAGGTCAAAAACTATTAACATATTGACAGCATCAAACCTAAAAAAGAAACTGTAGCTCTCATTTTAATAATTTTTTCTTTACATTTGCATTTAACATTGCAGAACCTTTTGATGGAACAAATACAGCCAGAGCAGTGCACGAAAAGCAGAAATTTGATATGATCAAGGATCAATTTTTAAAGGTAAACAATGCATTAGATCAACCCTAGAAACATTAGTAGACTAGTATGCTTTAAACAGGAAAAAATACATATGTAATAGGACAGAATGGTTTCTCTTCTGTGAATCCATTAATACAGCATGATAGGGAACTTATTATTTGAATTTGTTAAACTTTTCCTTCAAAGAGATCTGGCTCTGTTTTTATTCACATTGCTTTCACTTTCATAGAAATAAGCATTTTCTCTTTTCTTTTTGATACGGAGTTTCACTCTTGTTGCCCAGGCTGGAGTGTAGTGGCACAGTCTCAGCTCACTGCATCCTTCACCTCCCAGGTTCAACGGATTCTTCTGCCTCAGCCTCCCAGCTAGCTTGGATTACACAGACGTGTGCCACCGCACCCAGCTAATTTTTTTTTTTTTTTTTTGTAGAGACAGGGTTTCACCATGTTGGTCAGGCTGGTCTCAAACTCCTGACTTCAGGTGATTCACCCCCCCTCTTCCTCCCAAAGTGCTGGTATTACAGGCATGAGCCACTGTGCCCTGCCGAAATAAGCATTTTCATGGTGAGCTTATTAAATTTCCAAAATGAGTGAATAATCCTAATGGACTCTTTTCCCTCCGTAGTACATTGGGGAATTTATTGTGGCCTTAGAAGGAAGCTGATGTCTGATCCATGCTTTTTCTAATGTATACCCCACTGTCACAGGAATTAGAGTGCTGTTTATCTTTGTTTATATTTAGGAAAGTTATGTATATGTTTGTGTCTATAGTATGAATTTATTCATCAGTGATGTTGCTAGATGTGGTCTTAATCTTCAGGGACTTCCACAACACATTGTAGAAATGCCTTGATACATGTATTGAGACATGGAGAGGAGGGAAAGCTTTGTAGAAGAAAAAGATGAGAGAACCGCAAAGATCATTTTAGAGGCATACTTTTTCATTATCTAGACATACAAGTGGACTTTATTTTAATGATAATTTAAAATGCAAGTATTGAGGCATGAGTATCACTGGAACCCAGGAGTTCGAGGCTGCAGTGGGCTATTGTCAAGTTGCTGCACTTTAAGCCTAGACAACAGAGAGAGAGACTCCACCTCTAAAAAAACAAAAATGAATAAAAATAATGGCCAGGTGCAATGGTTCACACCTGTAATCCAAACACTTTGTGAGGCCAAGGCAGGAGGATTGCTTGAGGCCAGGAGTTTAAGACCAGCCTGGGCAACGCATAGCAAGACGTAGTTCACACACACACACGCACACACACCTACCCCACCTCACCTCAACCCACCCCTGGGGTGCAGTGGTATGCACCTGTGTCTTAGCTACTGGGGAGGCTGAGTGGAGACAAAAGCCTTGAGCCCAGGAGGTTGAGAGGGTGCAGTGAGCTGTGATTGTGCCACCGCACTCCAGCCTGAGTATGAGTAATAGAGTGAGACCTTGTTTCAAATAAATAAATAAATAGATAAAATACAAGTATTCTGTTACAAGCTGTCCTTCAAATGAGACTTTCTTAATTTGGCAACCAGAATAGAAAATTTGTCTTATAGAAATTCTTTAATTTTAAAACAAATATTCAAGAGAGAATATTTTTGTCTATCAGATTAAATTGAGAACTCAAAAATAGCAACGCTACATTGGCGTTCTTGATGAGTGAGCTTTCATTTAGGATTGTTTAGTTGTAAAACCACTACTTTTAGGCAATTGAATAACTGACATGAACTAGAATACAAAGATATGCGGTCACCAAGTAGTGAGACAGATTTTTAGCTTGTGAACAAGTTTCTTTTCTTCTCCTTATCAATTGAAATCACCATTATTTTCCAGAGTCATACATAAAGTGCCTTATTGTAAATTTACTCTCTCCTTCATAAATACTATATATTTTTTTGAGACAGGTTCTTGCTGTGTTACCCAGACTCAGGCAGCCTCAATCTCCTGGGCTCAATGATCCTCCCACCTCAGCCTCCTGAGTGCTGGGACTATAGGCGTGTGCCACCATACCCAGCCAATTTTTGTATTTTTTGTACAGACAGGGTTTCACCATGTTGCCCAGGCTGGCCTTGAGCTCCTGAGCTCAAGTGATCTGCCCACCTCAGCCTCCCAGAATTCTGGAATTACAGGCATGAGATACTGTACCCAGTCTCATAAATATTATTTCTAATGGAAAAAGCTAGTAAAGATGTAAGACAGTCAATCAAATAATTGAAATAATTCTCTCTTCTCAAATCCAAAGGTTTTGTGTTAATTACCTTGCTATTTTTAGATCGAATTAATCCGTGAATAAATATTAATATAGTCAGTTGTATCTTTCAGTACCACCTATGTGCCCATTTCTTTATTAATGAATTGGAACCATAAAAATATGGAGTTTTTAAATAACATCTTCTTTTCTGATGACAGAAACAATACTTACACTGTGTTAAAAACTTGGAAAATAAAAACTCAACCAGCCTGGGCAATACAATGAGACCTCATCTCTACAAAAAAATTTAAAAATAGCCGAGCGTGATGGCACACGCCTGTAATCCCAGCTACTCAGGAGGCAGAGGTGGGAGGATCTCTTGAGCCTGGAAGGCAGAGGTTGTAGTGAGCCGAGATTGCACCACTGCACTCCAGCTTGGGCGGCAGAGTGAGACCTTATCTCAAAAAAAGAAAAAACTCGAAGGAAAAAATTATTCAAAATTTTATCACCTAGAGAGAACCAACTATTAACATTCTTTTAAACTCTCATTTTGTTCTGCATAAATTTTAGGTTTTAAGAATGATTTTTCTTTCTTTCCCAGTCATGGCACAGATTGAAAAACAAGAGAGATTTGAACAGTATACTACCTGTAAGAGTTGCTGTCCTGAAAAGATAACTGGCCTCTATTTCTTAATAAATTCTTCCAAGAAATAAAGAACAATAGTTTCATCATAATACATTATGTTTACCTCCATCATAGTTGCTTTTTTCATAGTTCTTGTTTTCATGTTTTATTTTTTAAAAGACATATAAAGATTGCATATTTTATTATGACATTTCCTAATAAAACCCTTTGATTTAAAAATGTATTTTTGAAAATGTTTACATTGATGATGAGTAATATTGCATGCGTTTTCAGGTGATCAGATAAAATATATTTTGGGAAATTAACTGAACAAATAAAAAGTTTTTGATATAACTTCAATTAATTGTACCACATGCTAATCCTGAAGAGATGTGTAGAATTTTGGAAAGGGTCTAATTCATACATGCTTAAAGTATAACCTACGTTAGATAGTTTGTTGTCAAAGTCTGTTCTAGTAAAGTGAAGATTCAAGTCAGTTGTTCAGTTACTTGAAGCAAAACGAAATCTTTCATTACAGTCAAATCACTGCAGTCATGAAATACTGAACAATTGCCTTAAGTCTTTGCTTGACTCACTGGGATAGACTGAGGCTTTGCGTGTGTCTGTATTAGCATTTCATTAGTACTTCACATGCTTTTGATGTACTCTTGAGATTGCTTTAAATTTTGTATTGAAACAACAATACATTTTGCACTGTAGTAACAGGAGCACTAACTCATAACAGTTAGTGAATTGTTTTAAAGAATCAGTTCAGTGTAGACATTTTGAAAAGATTGTTTCCTGTGCTTTATGATAGCTTAGTGCAATGTGCACTTCTGTTTTACTTGCCATTTTCCTGCTCTGTTTTCTCTGTGACATGAAGCAGCAGAAACTGAGATCAAAATTAAGATTATATCCTGTTTGTAGTATCAGATATTTTTCTGTGTACAATTATAGGATTGTAATCTAAACTGGAATTTTTAGGCAGTAAGCCACTACAAAATGTTTTAGATAAGACACAATAAAATTATTATAAATAAAAGCTTAATGTTTGTAAAAAATCTCTTTTTTAGTATTTCTTTTTTCACATGAAAGAAGTGGTGGCTGCTAAAAAAAAAAAAAAAAGCTACAGTGTTTATTAAGGTTCTTTTTGATTTATGTAAATATTTGTAAATTGGTCAGTGCCTGTAAATTTAAATATAAAAAGTAATCTTGAAAACAGTTTTAACTTTTTCAAAAGGACTATGTCCAACATTTTTTAGACCTGCTGTAGTACAGTTTGTACCTCTAACGTATTTTTTTTTTGCAGACCAAATGCTAAAACTTTTGCTTTTCTTTGACTTGTAAAAGGTGCACATTTTCATTTTCTTCTTTAAGTTCAAATTTTTGTATGATGTCAAATGCAATAAAATTTATATATGGACATTGTTGAGGTGCTTTTTTTTTTTCTGTGAAAGTCTTTGCTTTGAGATGAGACCGAGGCTGTAGTTATCATCTAGAACTGAACTAAATCTACTTATTAGCCAGCTAACCACATCAATATCATAAGATGTCTCTGGCATTATAAGGAATGAAAGTTTACACATAGTGAATTTTTTGGGTTCATGATGTGTAACACTTTTTATGCATTTGAGCTTTTCATATTTTGGGGGGGAATTTTTCCTAAAATTTACACTGTGCATCTCTTAATCAGAATGTACTGAGTACAGTTAATATTCTAGTGATGACTGGGTAATCATTATAAGCACTAGTCATAGTACTATTCAGTAATACTGTGCAACTTTCAGGGATGGGTATGTACCCTCTGCCTCTACAGTATTATGACATTTCCTAATAAAACCCCAGAATTTACCATGGTGTGGGTTCCTTCACTCTCACTGTTTTCTCAGTTTTCAGTGGCCCCACACTTACTACTGCTTCTTTTCATTTGTTTTACCACAAAAAACAGATCAAGAAGTCACCAAACTTAGACTCAATTCTATATCAGTAGACTGAGGCCTAAAATTATGCACATGTGACTGGCCAAATATGTCAGACAAGTGAACTGTTAATATATGAGAGAATTTCCTAGACTTTTAAGTTATTAATTTCAATTATTTGTGTGGTGAGTACTAAATTATTTTCTGTTTGTGTTGATCTGTCCATTTCTGTATATAGTTGTCCCTCAGTATATTGAGGGATTGGTTCCAGGTCACCCCCGTCCTCTTCAGATACCAAAATCCACAGATGCTCAAGTCCCTTATATAAAATGGTGTAGTGTTTGCATATATCCTACACACACATTCTCTTCTATAATTCAAATCATCTCTAAATTACCTGATACCTAATACAATGTAAATGCTATGTGAATAGTTGTTATACTGTATTGTTTAGGGAATAATAATGACAAGACAAAAAGTCTATACCTGTTCAGTACAGATGCAACCATTCTTCCTCCCTCTCCCTACCCCCTCCCAAATATTTTTCAACCTTGGTTGAATTCACAAATCCTACATGGATACGGAGGGCTGACTGTATTTGCATATGTTGTTAAAGTGGTGTTTAAAATGTGCAATCTGTACTACAATTCTAAATTTGGGATTGCTTTGAACTAGGATCTTTTT
Source organism: Symphalangus syndactylus (assembly GCF_028878055.3). Classification (NCBI taxonomy): domain Eukaryota; kingdom Metazoa; phylum Chordata; class Mammalia; order Primates; family Hylobatidae; genus Symphalangus; species Symphalangus syndactylus. The sequence continues at coordinate 67,229,837 of NC_072433.2, forward strand.
GTTTGTAAGAAATTTTTAATTAAATGATGGAAGGAACATAGAATGGCTACCCGTGATTTTGATTAGTGTTTAACAGATTCCCACAGCTGCGACTGAATTCCTTTTGTCCTGGATGAGCATGGTCATTTGGGATTACTGATGGTGAAGTTCTAGCTGGTGTTAAGAGAATAAATACTGCTAATCCTAAACCTGGTTTAGTGAGCTGTGGAAGCCTTGACTCTGCTGTTTTCCCTCCTTATGCCTCACTAGCTGATGTATCTGTACTGTAATTCAACGATTTTCAGTTCATTACCTCCAGACATAATGCATGCATACCAGCTAGTGTAACTGGTGAATAATCCTCAGCTTACAGTCATATTTAACAGCTCTGTGACTTGCCATAATTAAAAATAAATGTTAACTCTTCTAGCCATCAAATCATTCTCATGAAATGAATATCTTTATTGTAAAGTTACCTCCATTTGTACATAGCAGGTCTGGTTCTGTTCTCTTCAGGGAGCATCCATTATATGTACCTGCTATGTGCTAGCTACTTTGCTAGTGTGTAGGCTTGTAAGGGATGGGGATGGTGGGACAAAGAAGAGTAGTAAACTTACAAAGTCTGCTGGGGAAGGAGATACAAACATAACTTGAATATAGGATTATGTGGGAACCTGGAAGAGAGGTACTGAGTTTAACTTTGGGATTTCAGAGAAAGGTGGTGATCTTGAATGACGGGTATCCTGGTAAAAATGGGACCAACCTTTGAGGCAGAAGGAATTGTGTTAATAAAGACACAGTGGAGTGATTGACAATGCTGGGAACTCCTGACTTCTAAAGACACCTGACCAGCTGGGCGTGGGGGCTCACACCTGTAATTCCAGAACTTTGGGAGGCTGAGGTGGGCAGATCACCTGAGGTCAGGAGTTCGAGACTAGGCTAGCCAACATGGTGAAACCCCGTCTCTACTAAAAATACAAAAATTAGCTGGGCATGGTGGCGGGTGCCTGTTATCCCAGCTACTCGGAAAGCTGAGGCAGGAGAATCGCTTGAACCCAGGAGGTGGAAGTTGGCACTGGGCCGAGATCGCGCCATTGCACACTCCAGCTTGGGCGACAAGAGCAAGACTCCATCTCAAAAAAAAGAGTAGACAGGTAAAACATGGCCTGTTAGGCAACCGTTACCTTTGTGAGGATGTTGGGGTTCAGTCTTTGAGCAGTGGGAAGCCATTGAGGGGTTTTAACCACAACTTGATCCGGGGAAAGGTTTGGGGCTTTTGGGCCAGTTTCAGACAAAACTTAGCTTTTTGCTAACATGGGGGAAATAGCTCCTCCTCAAGGTTTAAGATGAGTGGAGATAGTTTCCTGGCTCAATAACAGGGACCACTGAGCAAGAAAATACACAGTATATTGCGATATAAAGAGAGCCGGGACGGAACAATGGTTCAAAACTGGGCTTTTAAGCAGGGCACACCTAGCTTTGTTTCTCACTGGGTCATTTTACTAGCAATGACTGCCGGAGCTCTTCGGAGCCTCAGTTTCCTCATCTGGGAAACCAGCACTACAGTAAAACCTTCTACAGGTACCACCGCAGAATCGAGGTAATGAAAGCGAGACCCTTAGCAGAGTGCCTGGTAGTTAAGTGCCCAGCTCAGGATATTGTTTGGGATAAAGGGTCCAAAAAGTAGCTCAGCTCAAAACCGAAAAGACTCACTCTGGAGGAAATAAGAGACGGGGCTTGGTTGCCTTTCCTCCCTTGAACCCCCTACTGCAGCCGGAGCCCGCGCCCCTTAAAGTGATCTCCGGTTGTCCGAAAGGCCCGCTAGGGATCTGGCGAAACGGGGGCGGGGGAGGGCTCAGGGAAGAGGAGAAGCTGAGCCCGGGTCCCAGAAGCTAGGTGGCGAAACTTTGACGCCTTCTATTTAAAGTCGCGGGGCTTGCCCGCCTCCGGCGCCGGGAACACGAGCCGCCCCAGCAGGGGCAGGGCTGAGGAGGGCAGGGGCCAGAGCAGTCAGAGGGAGAACACCAGGCGCGGCGCGGGCGGCTCCGGCCCCGGCCCGGGAGAGGCAATGGCGAGCTGCGATAGCAACCACGCTGGCGAGAGCTTTCTCGGCTCCGACGGGGACGAGGAGGCGACCCGGGAGCTGGAGACCGAGGAGGAGTCGGAGGGCGAGGAGGTCGAGACGGCGGCGGAGTCGGAGGAGGAGCCGGACTCCAGGTAGCGCGAGCCTCTCTCCTCGGCCCAGGGCCTGCAGGGCAGCTAGCAGCACTCTTGCTTGTTTGCTTTAAGTTTTTAAGCTCTGGGGTTCGTTTGCCTCGAGCTAGGCACTTTATCTCTGGGTGCACTGTCGTTTAAAAGAACTTGAAGGTGAAGGTGCTCGCTGTCAGCTGGAGTGACAGGCCCGCCTGCAGCAGAGTTCATTACCCCCGCCCCCAGCTCCTTGTGACTCGCTGCTCTTGTTTATTCCTGAGGATTTACTTAGGTCCTGCCTAACTGCCGAAATGTGCTGGAACGCGTACATCTGGCCCGAGGCACAGGAACAATCGCGAAATCCTGCGCTAGAGGAGAAGGGGGTGGGGTGGAGGCGGTGAAGGCGCACTGGTACCTTCCGATGAACGGCGGTCTCCCCGGGGGGCCTACACTAGGCTAGGCTGCAATAAGGTGACCTTATTTTGATACAAAGGCCCATAAATTCTTTGGGGGAAAAGAAGCGTGAGTTTCAGTAATCCCTGTTCTTCAAGTCCTGGTCCCAAATATCAGTTTCCGTGAATGCGATGAAGTAATACTATGTAAAAAAGATGCACCTCCCACCCTTCGATCTCCCACCCTCTGTCTCTTTAAGAAGGCCCTAAAATGAGAATAATAGAAATCATCTAATCTCTGTTTGGATTTGCTTCTACCTTCACTTGTTTTCCTTGAGTATGGGTTTTGGGTTTTTTCCTGACTGTGTGTCAGTGAGTGATGTCTCTTCCTCAGTCCGTTCGTAACAGTAGAAAGGCTTTGAAGATGGCAGGTGGGTGTGTAGCATCTTAGAACGCCCAGCTTACCTAATCAAAGCCAGCAGAGCAGATGTTGAAGAAGTAGCCCATAGAGGGGCATTGAGGAGGATGGATGGTCAGACAAGAAGTCCCAAATGTATGTCACGTGTTTATCAAACAACTACCAAGTGGGAAGCAAGCACAGTCCCTGGCCTCAAGGACCTTGTGGAAAAAGTTTCCCTAACTTTTTCCCCTATGGGGAAACGTTTCCCTAACATGGGGAGTGTGAGACTATATAGAGGTGGAAGGAGGACTATGGGTACTGTGCAAGGGCAGAAGAGGGAGTGTTGGGCTGGAGCTGCCTTGAAGTAGTGGGCAGGGACTACAAACAGGAAGAGCAGAGGAGAAGGCACCTGTAGGAAGTGGACCAGGGAGTAGGGGACCTGTGATCCCTTGGCAGTGTTGAGAAGGGGAAGTCTGTCCACCTCAGCTTTTATAACCTTTCCCTTACTGTTGTCTGGGATCCTCATATCCTTGCCCAACCACAATTTACAACCAAGAGAATCTGAAAACTCATTTACACTAAAATGTGAACAGCTGACAATTCACCACTTTGGGGTTGCATTGCCATTTGACAAAGATCAAGGCCTTCAGAAAAGGATGTGATTTGTCTGCAGTAAACTTCAGCCTGTTCTCACTACAGACAGTAAGGTGGATACCAGGGAAAGAGGTCAGAATAAATAGAGTGGAGGGAAACATGAGGGAATATGGAAAATGGAGGCCTGGAAAAAGCATCCAATTTATTTTTTATTGGATGACAAGGGTAACAGGAAGTCAGCAAAACTGGATTTAGGAAAAACACATATCGACAAAAAAGCATCAAACTGTAAAATATTTGAAGAGATTGATTCTGAGCCAAATATGAGTGACCAATGGCTTGTGACACAGCCCACAGGAGATCCTGAGAACATGTGGCCAAGGTGGTTGGAGGACAGCTTAATTTTACACATTTTAGGGAGACATGAGACCTCAATCAAATACATGTAAGATGTACGTTGGTTTGGTTCAGAAAGGTGGGAAAATTGAAGGGCATGAGGGCTTCTAGGTTATAGGTAGGTTTAAGTTTTTTCTGATTGGCAATTGGTTGGAAGAGTTAAGTTATTCTCTTAAGACTTGGAATCAGTGGAAAGGAATGTCTGCGTTGTGATAAGGGGATGTTGAGACCAAAGTTTTGTCATGCAGATGAAGCCAGCTTGAGAGAGAATAGATTGTGTTTCTTATCAGACTGAAAGAGTTGTTCTATCAGTAATTCCAAAAGGGAGGGGGTGTAGTGAGGCAAGTTCCCCACCTCTCTCCATCTCCCCACCTCCACCATCACGGCCTGAGTGAGTTTTTCAGGTAAGCTTTGGAATGCCCTTGCTGAAAGGAGGGGTCCATTCAGATGGCCAGGGGGCTTAGAATTTTATCTTTGGTTTACAAACCTTCATTTTTAAAAATTCAAAAGGCACAAAGTAATCTGTAAACTTTCCTTTACCCTTTCAGGTATGATATATATAGTTATCTATAGTTACCTTTCTGAATTGAGGAAAATTCTCTTTAATTATAAAATGCTTTTGTAGTGCAGGAAAGCTCATTATTTACATACACCAACATGGATATTGGATCAGAGAACTATCCTTCTGATATATCATCCAGTGATATGAATGTGACATGTAGCATCAAGAGGCCTGTGAATCCTATTAGTTGTTCCATAATGGGCAAATCCTGTCCTCTTTGAGCCCAATTTTCTCATCTGTAAAATAATAAGAATTCCTAATTCATAAGGTTGTCATAAGGATTGCATAAATTATGTGAATGTGTGTAGGAGTGCTTGGTTCTTAGTAGGTTCCCATTAAGCTTTAGTTTCTTTTATTCCATCAAATGAGTCATTATTAGGAGGAAGGCTCTACCTTCTGCCCACCATTCATCCACGAAGGGAGAGATGGTCTCAGCTTTCAGTATAAATAATGATCCTATTTCACTTTGTATTCATTCATTTACTAAACATTCGTGGAGTGCCTACTATTAATATTTGCCATAGACAATGTAAGGTGCTGGGGATACAAAAATAAGAATCCATTACTGTCCTCATGTTCACATTCTAGCTGGAGAAACAGAAAAACATAATTATGTCGTTAGCTGTTAGAAGAGATTTAAGGAAGAAAAGGTGTGTATGAAGCACCTTAAAGTCTTGGGATCCATACTACCTGGAAGGGTTGGAGAAGGCTTCATCATTGGAGCAGTGTTTTGAATCACAATAAAATGCCTCACAGTGCTTGTAGTTTGTGGATATCAAAAAAGATTTTTATGTTTCTAAAACTTCATGGGAGAACTTTTGTGAAAGGCAGATTATAAAACTCACAGGATTTTAGAGCTAGCAGAGGCTTTAGAAGTATCTGTTCCCAACCGATCTGATTTTAGATTCAGAAACTGTCAGGAGTCGTTTGTTGAAAGTCACACAATTTTTTTTTTTTTTTTTTTCTTGAGGTAGGATCTCACTCTGATTGCCCAGGTTGGAGTGCAGTGGCGTGATCATGGCTCACTGCAGCCTTGACTAACGAGGCTCAGGTGATCCTCCCATCTCAGCCTCCTGAGTAGCTGGGACTACAGGTGTGCATCACCAGGCCTGGCTAATTTTTTGTATTTTTATAAGAGACAGGGTTTTGCCATGTTGCCCAGGCTGGTCTTGAACTCCTTGGCCCAAGCAATCCATCTGCCTTTAGCCTCCCAAAATGCTGGGATTATAGGCATGAGGCGCCGTGCCCGGTCAGCCACAGAATTTTTTGGAATAGAATTAGGAGTGGACCCCAGGTGTCTGGACTCCAATTTAATGTTCATTAATTTATTCATTTGGCAGATATTTATTGAACTCCTACAATGTGACAGAGACTTCCTAGGCACAAGGAATACAGCTGTGAACGAAATGAATAATGTCTCTGCCCTGCTAAAACTCACTCCAGTTTGGAGAGACAAATAAATAAAACATATAGTATGTCAAGTGGTAATAAATTATGAGGACAAATATAGCAGGAGAAATGGGTGGGGTATATTTGGATGAGGTCGTGAAGAAAGCCTCTCTGATGAGGTGACATTTGAGCAGATACTGAAGGAATGAGTTTCTAGGCAAAGGGATGACCAGGTGCAAGGGCACTGAGGCAGGGATATGTGTCTTATTTGAGGAACGCAAGTTGGTCAGGATGCTGGAACAGAGTAAGGTAACGGGGCGAGTGGTCAGAGTCAAAGCTGAGAGATAGTTGGGTTGCAGATCACGTAGGGCTTTGTAGCCCATGGTAAGGACTATGAATTTTATTCTGAGTAAAATTGGAAGCTATGTTCTGTCTACTGTACCAGTCAGGATAAAAACAAACAAACAAACAAAAAAACAAGGAAAGCACAGTGATTGCAATATTCCTTTAAATAATAAGCACCTATACATTTGTATTTTCATTTGACTAATATTTATTAAACACCATGTGCCAAACTCATGGTTTCCTGTATGGAGAGGAGACAGAAGTAAATAGGACTGTTATTTTTGTATTTCTCTTGCTGTAGACCAGTGAAAGCCAACTCTTTCAGCCTTTCCCACAGATCACTTAGAAACTTTTAAGCATTTTTATTTTGGGTCATTCTCTGTTGATCAATTTTCGTTTCTCTATTTAAGCACAGAGGATTTTTGCCACAGCAGTACCCAAAACTTAAAAATCACCTTCAATTGCAGCTTTGCCAGTGCTTCTATAAAACAGATCTGTCTAAGCTGACAGAATTAAAATTATTAGTGACATTCACATTTAACTAGTCCTTGTAGGAATAAACCTTTTGGAAGGTGCAAGGAATTTGTAAATGGTTTTCGTTATCAGTACAGAGCACTCTGTTTGCATATATCTATTTATATGGTGTCTCCCACAGATGTGCTTACCTAGGTGTTTTGACAAGTGTGTTATTTGAGCCAGCCTTCTTCTGAGGTCAGTGGAAAGAGCTCAGAATGGGAGGGGTGACTGCTCAGGATGCCAGAGGCTGAGGGAGGATAGAAGATAACAGAGTCACTTGTAGCCAGAAACTGAAGAGCTATTTAAGTGTTGGCTGCATGGATATTATATGTCCTTGGTAAGACTTTGACTCAATGAAGAGTTAAACTCAGCAAGAGTTGGAATTATTATTATTTTTTCTTTAAAAAGGCAAACTTACTAAAAAGTGTAGGACATACTGATAAAATTTTACACAATGTCCATAGTCCCTGGATATTCTGAAAGCAGGCTTAATGAAAACCTAATTTTTTTTAGTCATTAAACCAAATTCCCCTTCCTACCAACATGACTTAAGAGAATCAAGTACAAGAGACCAGTTGTGGCTGTACATGAAAATAAGCTTTGATGTAGTCCAGCATTATCCTATAGAAATATAAGGTGAGCCACATATTTAATTTTAAACTTTCTAATAGCCACATTTTAAAAAGTAGAAAGAAACAAGTGACATGAATTTTAGTAATCGTTTAACCCAATATCCAAAGTATTACCATTTCAACATGTAATCAGTGTAAAACTTATTAGCGATATCTTACATTATTTTAATACTAAGTCTCTGAAATTTGATGTTTTTTAAATACTTACAGCACATCTCAATTCATCCTGCCTAACCACATTTCAAGTGCTTCATAGCCACATGTGGCTAGTGGCTATCACACTGGACAATGCAGGTCTGATAATACCTAGAAATCTGTTAGCTTCATTGGAATCTGGAGAACTGCTGCATTGGTAATAAATTCTATATGCCAGGCCCTGTGCTGGATACCAGGGACACAAAGAGGATTGGATGACACAGTTGTTTTCCCTCAAGGAGCTCAGTCTGGTGAGTGGAAGCGGTTAATTTCAATGTAATATCATAAGCACTACACTAAGGATATTAATAGAGGAATATCCAAAGACATTCTTCCTAAAATGAGATTTAGAAAGATTTCTGTAGAGTGACACTGCAGTTGGGCAGAAAGATATTCCAGGCACAATATGTGGTTAGGTATTCCTTTAGTTCCTGGTTCCAGCTCTTGTGCTGCTAATTGCTGCTGTGTCTAAACTTTCTTGTTGTTATCCAGAATCATCTCAGGATTTTTTAGGGTTGAGAATATTTGTTGATTGGATAAGTGAGTGGTGTGAATAAATAAATGAATAAATGAGTGCGTGACTAAAGGGCAAGCCTTCCAGACTTCTACAAGAAGCAAGTTTAGTTAGAATATTGAACTTGTTAGATCAGGTAAGATTTTTGTTGGTTGTTGACAGTTCATTTACCAGGGATTGACAATGCCCAGTGAATCTGGAAAGACAGTAGCTTGGAGGGAACAGTGATAAGTACTGAAGGATTGTTCAATTAAGGTGTCTGCAGTCATCAGTGCCCCCTTCTGTGACTTGTCAGAAAGCCACCCCTAGACTGACCCTTCAGCCAGATCACAGATGGAAAAATAAGAATAGGCTTTGCTTTTTGCTCAGAAAATTTTTCTATTAAGACAACCAAAGTGGATTCAGTTCCAAAATTCTTCATCCTAATCTGATAAAGTCCAAGATATGTGGGAAGATTAATTGATGCTACTATTCAGTCCACCAAACTAAATACTCAGAGCCCTCTCAGGGAGCTGTTAATGTGTTTTCTTCCGGTAAGTATGCCTCCTTTTAAGAAAAATTCACTTGCTAAATAGAAATTTACATTCACTGTTGTATACCATAAATATATACAATTTTGATTTAAAAAAAACTTTTAAAGAAATTTACATTCACTACAAATTTCCTCCTAATGGCTGATTTTACTAGGGCACTTAAATTGTTGGTTTATAAATAAAATTAATTTCTTCCATTTAAAGAAATGTTTTTATTGGCTGGACACGGTGGCTCATGCCTGTAATCCCAGCACTTTGGGAGGCCGAGACGGGCAGATCACCTGAGGTCAGGAGTTCGAGACCAGCCTGGCCAACATGGCGAAACCCTATCTCTACTAAAAATACAAAAATTAGCCGGGCATGGTGGCATGTGCCTGTAATCCCAGCTACTTGGGAGGCTGAAGCAGGAGAAGCTCTTGAACCCAGGAGGTGGAGGTTGCAGTGAGCTGAGATTGCGCCATTGTACTCCAGCCTGGGCAAAAAAAGCAAAACTCCATCTCCAAAAAAAAAAAAAAAATGTATTTACTGTAAGAAAAGAGGCTTTTTCATTCGAATTTACTGTGGGCCCACTGTGTGCCGGGCAATATAAACACGTAGTGAACAAAACAGGTAAAGTTATTAATCTTCAAAGTTTAGCCTCTGGGAAGGGCAGGTATTAAATAAAAAATCTCATAAGTAATTAGCTAAAGCAAATGCATTGGTACAATGAATCAGAGCTAGGAAGCTGAGGTAGGGGCCTGCTAGGACCCTCAAGTCCTAGTCTCTGAAGCCTCCTTGCTCATTCCCCTGGGAGTTTTCTGTCAGCCTCTGGGTCCCTCTTGTTAGTCCTTCTCTATCTGCCTAAAGCAAAAGGTTTCACTGTCCTCTAAAGAGAGTCTGGCAAGACAGCCTGGCTGCTGATGACTCTTATCCTAGAAGGAACTTCAGACATCATCTCCCTTACCCTCGTGCTTCTGATGAGTGAACAGAGGCCCAGATAAGAGGAGGGAAACCATCGCTTAGTCAAGGAACATCTAATCTCTTCCAAGCACTATCACTTGTTATTTTGAGTTGTTTTTACAGTAGCTCTCTGATATAGGCATTGTTTTCATTCCCATGTTGAGTAATTTACCTAATTTCAGACAGCTGGTAAGTAGCACTGCTAGGATTCTAACTCCAGTCTACTGGCAGGGCCCGTGCTGGAACCATCATCGTTTTCAGGGCTCACCTCAAGATTATGTCATATATATATTATACACACCTGTTTTTATTAGCCAGCTTATTTATTTTATATTTGAGTACAATTTTGCTATTTTTAAATAATCATTTCAATTTACTTCAAACTTTTTTAAAGGCAGAAGCATCAAAGACCCGAAAAATCTGCATAGTAGCTAATCTTGACTAGCATCTTAGCAATATTAAGTTTCCTGATGTGTAATAAGGAGAGTAGATCTTATGTTTAAAAATAGACATTAGGCAATCCAGTGTGATTGCGTTTTCATAAGGCCAAAGATAGTAGCAGCGAAATAACTTCCTTAGATGCTGCATGAGATCATGTAACAAACTTGCAACAGTTATTTACCATAATATGTATAAAATTCAGATCCTCTGTTTAAAAGACAATTTATATTAGTTTTGGGGTCATGAACTTTGAAGTTTTTCTATTTATTTATTTTTTCCCAAGAGGGCATGAGAAGAGATTGAGACAACTGACTTCGGCTCTTCTTAGAATTTTTGGAGCTCCAGGAAGAGCTTCAATAAATCCCCTAGTCATCCATCACCATTTTGGGCATAAATCAGGTTACATTTCATTAAAAAAACAAAAAACAAAAACAAAAAAAACACCTGATAGAACTGAGAAGACCAAGATTATCATCCTGGCTGTGCCACTTACTAGTTGTGTGACATGGGGCAGGATACTTCACCTCTCTGTGTCTTTACCACAGCTTTCCCACTTTCTCCCTGACTGGCCCCTGTCTACCTCTCTCAGCTCATCTCAAGCCACTGTGCCATTTTCACAACATTCCAGCCAGCAGGCTGATGAGCCTGTTCCTCATCCAGGTCTTTGCTCTTGCTGTCTGCTGTCTCTGGAATGCTTCTTTAAATCCACTATTAAGGTTTTGGTGGAAATGACACTTTCTAAAAGAGGCTTTCCTCAACTGCCCTGTCACATGGGCTTAGTTCACTCCCTTCGTGTCTTTCATGGTCACATCATTATTTCACATTGCTCTTCATAGCACCTATTGTTATCTGAAATTTTATTTATTATTGCCACCACCAGAATGTAAACTCCATGAGGGAAGGGGCCTTGCTTCTCTGTTGCATTGCCAACAGCTGGAAGGAACACAGTGCCTGTTACACAGTAGGTGCCTAATAAATGGTGGTTGTGGCTGGAGGTGGCTCAAGCCTGTAATCCCAGTGCTTTGGGAAGCCGAGGCGGGTAGATCACTTGAAATCAGGAGTTTGAGACCAGCCTCAAGAACATGGTGAAACCCCATGTCTACTAAACATACAAAAATTAGCTGGGTGTAGTGGCATGTACCTGTAATCCCAGCTACTCGGGAGGCTGGGGCAGGAGAATCACTTGAACCCAGGAGGAAGAGGTTGCAGTGAGCTGAGATGGCACCACTTCACTCCAGCCTGGTTGAGAGAGTGAGACTCTGTCTCAAACAACAACAACAAAAAAAAAAAAAAAAGAAGAAAGAAAGAAAGGAAAAAGAAATGGATGTTGAATGAATGAGTAGTTGGGTTTCACCATAACATTTTATCCCTAGGATCTCAGCTCCTTCTGTCTGATGAACACCATTCATATTACCACCCTCCTAACAAATCATCTGTTCTTTATTATCCTTGTGCCAAGATAATAAAGGGCATGGAGAATGAAAACTGAGCAGCGGTCGTTGAATCTGGCAAAATGCAAGTCCATAGGGAGAGATGAATAACTAACAGAAATGCAGACACCTTTGAGAGGGTTAATAGTTTTTTTTTTTTCTTTTTTCAAATATATACAATATTTGTCACCCATACTTTTTTTTTAAAATTATTATTATTATACTTTAAGTTTTAGGGTACATGTGCACAATGTGCAGGTTTGTTACATATGTATCCATGTGCCATGTTGTTTTGCTGCACCCATTAACTCGTCATTTAGCATTAGGTATATCTCCTAATGCTTTCCCTCCCCCCTCCCCCCACCCCACAGCAGTCCCTGGTGTGTGATGTTCCCCTTCCTGTGTCCATGAGTTCTCATTGTTCAATTCCCACCTATGAGTGAGAACATGCGGTGAGAGGGTTAATAGTTTAAGCCTATCAGCATCTGCTTTAAATTGAATTCATTTTTGAATAGATCCTTTCAAATACAGGATCTAGGTTACTTTTCTGAGAGAAGAGGACACTAGAAAGTGGCAAGAGGGAAGTGGGTGCCTAGAAGAGGAGAGGGCACCCAGAGCCGACTGGGTGCGATAGTTGTGCCTCAGTCTATCCTGCTAATAGGAGTGAACCGAGGGTATCACCCAGGAAACTGCAGAAAACTGGCTACAAACTCGTGGCCTCAGTCACTGATAACTGCAGGAGGGGGTGACATTCTTATTTCCCTGACTCCTCAGAGAATCCGATACAGAAGGGGAAGAGGAGCATGGACAGAGTTAACCATGTTGACTTATAAACTAGAACTGCCTGAAAACCAAATGTGGAGTTAAAGCATCTGATAGAGTTAGGACCCCTAGTGCATTTACATACTCGACTCCTTGAAAGAAAATTCTAGTGGAGTCCCTGGGCACCATCCTAGGTGGTCAGGGAGATGCAGGGTAATACAGCCTTTGTGGCTGGAGGGCCAAGCCCAAGAGAGGAATGCTGGCATCTGAAGATCAGGCCTTATTTATCTGAATGACTGACTGGAATCAGTGGTCTACTTTACCTTAGAGGGAAATGGCAAGAAATGGCAACCACTCTTGTATTTTTCTTTCTCTTTCTGTTCCAGTTCATACTTGCTGCTCAACCTGCTACAGTTTTCACTTGTCAATCTCATAAGTTTCCTTTGACTGAGTTTGCATAGTTTAACCCTTTAGAGTCATGAATTCAGAAACCCAGGCTTTAGTGACAACACTGCCACCGAACAGGTTTCAGTTTGCTAGGAAAGCCTTATGTAAGTTATTTTCTGTAGGTGAGGGGTGCTGCTTTGGGTTCCAGAATCTTCGCCAGTTAGGGTTTTGATTTGCAATAGAAGTAAACTGTGATCAATTTAAGCAGAAAATTGGTTGGTAGCTCATAAATCACGGGAAGGTTGGAGAACTAGTCATTAAACAGGAACAGCCCCTCAAACCATGCCTTAAAACTGGTCTGATGAATTATTTCAACTCAATTTTAAAAAGACAACCCAATTTAAAAATAGGCAAAGGATCTGAATAGAAGTTCTCTAAAGAAAATATACAAATGTCCAGTGAGCACATGAAAAGATGGTCAACATCATTATCCATCAGATAAATGTCAAATAAAACCACAACAAAACCTAAGTGTCTATTAATGGATGGGTGGATAAGGAAAATGGGATATATAGACACAATGGAATATTATTCGGCTATAAAAAACAGTGAAATTCTATCATTTGCAGTGATGTGGATGGATCTGGAGATCATTATGTTAAGGGAAATAAGCCAAGCACAGATAGACAAATATCACATGTTCTCAGTCATTGGGAGCTAAGAAAGTAGATCTCATGAAGATAGAGAGTAGATTGGTGGTTATTACAGGCCAGGAAGGGTAGCAGGGAGGCAGGGATGAAAAGAAATTGATTAATGGGTATAAATATACACTTAGGGCTGGGCGCAGTGGCTCACACCTGTAATCCCAGCACTTTGGGAGGCTGAGGCAAGCACATCACTTGAGGCCAGGAGTTCAAGACCAACCTGGCCAACATAGTGAAACCCCATCTCTACTAAAAATACAAAAAAAAAAAAATTAGCCTGGTGTGGTAGTGCATGCCTGTAGTCCAGCTACTTAGACAGGAGAATCACTTGAAACCAGCAGGTAGAGGTTGCAGTGAGTCGGGATTGCGCCACTGCACTCCAGAGCAAGACTCTGTCTCAAACAAACAAACAAACAAATAAACACTTAGAACAAATAATACCTGGTGTTTGATAGATCAGTAGGGTGATTGTAGTTAACATTAATTGACTGTACATTTCAAAATATCTAGAAGAAAATAAATGTTCCTGGGGTAAAGAAAAAATAAATGTTTAAGGTAATGGATATCCTAATTACCCTGATTTAATTATATAAATGTCTCAAATGATCACATGTACTGAGAAAATATGTACAGCTATTACATATATCTCAAAATAAATTAAAATCTCACACACACACACAAAACCACAATAAGATACCACTTCACACTTTCTAAGATGGCAAAGACAGATGTTGGGAGAGGATGTGGAAGTATCAGAATCCTCATATAACACTGGTAGGAATGTAAAATTGTACAACCACTTTAGAAAACAGTCTGGCAGTTTCTCAAACAGTTAAACATAGAGTTACCATATGACTCAGCAATTCCACTCCTAGGTATGTACTCAAGAGAAATGAACACATTTGTCCACATAAAAATCTGTACATTAGTATTCATAGCAGCATTATTCATAATAGCCAATAAATGGAAACAACCCAAATGTCCATTAACTAATGAAGAGATAAAGAGGCCAGGCGTGGTGGCTCACACCTGTAATCCCAGCACTTTGGGAGGCCGAGGCGGGTGGATCATGAGGTCAGGAGATGGAGACCATTCTGGCTAACATGGCGAAACTCCATCTCTACTAAAAATACAAAAAATTAGCTGGGCGTGGTGGCTGGCGCCTGTAGGCAGGAGAATGGCATGAACCCGGGAGGCAAAACTTGCAGTGAGCTGAGATCTTGCCACTGCACTCCAGCCTGGGTGACAGAGCAAGACTCCATCTCAAAAAAGAGAGATAAAGAAAATGTGGGCTGGGTGCAGAGGCTCACACTTGTAATCCCAACCAATACCTTGGGAGGCCAAGGCAGGAGGATCATTTCCACCCTGAGCAACATGGTGAGACCCTGTTTTTACAAAAAAATTAAAAAATTAGCTGAGCATGGTATAGCTCTAGCTATTCTGGAGTCTGAGATGGGAGGGTTGCTTAAGCCCAGAAGTTTGAGGCTATGGCAAGCTATGATCTGCCACTGCACTCTAGCCTGGGCAGCAGAGCAAGACCCTGTCTCAAAAAAAAGGGTTATATTCATACAATGGAATATTATTTGGCCATAAAAAGGAATGAAGTACTGATACATGAATGGACCCTGAAAACTTTATACTAAGTGAAATAAGTCAGATACAAAGGAAAACATATTATATGGTTTCATTTATATGAAATGTCCAGAATAGGCAAGTCTGTAGAGACCCAAAGTAGATTTGTGTTTGCCTAGAGCTGGAAGGGAGGTGTAGAAGGGATTAGGGGTGATGCTTTAGGGGCGTGGGGTGTCTTTTTGGGGTGATGAAAATGTGCTAAAATTATCTGTGGTGATGATTGCACAACTCTGTAAATATACTAAAAGCCATTGAATGGTACACTTTAAAACGGTGAATTTTATAGTATGTGAATCATACTACAATAAAGCAGTTTTTAAAAAATCATCTGGTGAGGAAACTGTTGCTGTGGCTGGGGCACTAGATGTCACAATTTGTGCTATTGCCACATCCACACCAGCAGTTCCACATTGCAGCAACTGGGACCCCTGCTACTGCCAGAGAGAACAAGGAGCTACACATCTATTTCTTTCCTCAGTAGCTCTCAAGTCAGTCTAAAAACGGATGTGAAGGTCTTCACTAGGAGAGTATCTAGTGCTGTCAGCTCTGTTTCCCCAGGCGCCCCAAGGTGGGCAATTCACCAACTGGGAAGGGAGATCATTTGCTCAACTGTCTTTTTGGATGTCAGATGTCTGCTGGATCAGCAGGGGGCCCCGGGCTAGGCTTTTTTCTTCAGATTTTATTACCTGACCCTCAGATCATTTAACACAGGATGCAGTATATTTTGCTATTTCTGTGGATATACAACACTTTGTTTAAGCAATAGAATAAACTAGTTAATATTTCCCAAGGAAATTTAATTGAAAATACAACATAGGTCAGTGAACAGTTAAAACCATATGAGGTTGAAGTTTTCCCCCATTAAATATCAGCTGAATCTGAGTATTCAGTTTATTCCAGCATGGACGTTCCGTTTTACAATAAGAACAAAGAAGTCTTTCACTGTGGTCTCAATATGACCTGTCTTACACACCTTGGTATTTCTGCTTTGGGGTTTCAAAACTCCTTTGAAATCCTATCACTGTTTGCTTTTATCAGGAAGTTTATTCCTTCTAAAGCCTTTTGGTCTGTATGCCTAGGGTCATCCTCCTTTGGAGAATTGTCATCATCTCACAGGTGGGCTATAATAGAGTGTATGTATGACCCTGGTTCGGGGAGAAATCAGACTCCGGTAGTGTCACATTTTCTTCTCTGGTAAGTTGGAAATGGAGGCAGAAATTCTCTTTAGTTAGCTTGGAGGTTTGGAGGATGTTGGAGATCTAGTCAACTTTATTTTGATCTTTTCTTGAAAACGATTAATTTTTCTATCAGTCAAAAAATATTCTAGGGCCGGGAATGGTGGCACATGCCTGTAATCCCAACACTGAAAGGCTGAGGCAGAAGGATCGATTGAACCCAGGAGTTTGAGGCTAGCCTTGTCAACATAGGGAGACCCCATCTCTACAAAAAATTTAAAAATTAGCTGGGCATCATGGTGCGCGCCTGTAGTCCCAGCTACTTGGGAGGCTGAGGTGGGAGGATCATTTGAACCCAGAGGTCAAGGCTGCCATGAGCTGTGATTGCACCACTGCACTTCAGCTTGGGCAGCAAAGTGAGACCATGTTAAAAAAAAAATTCTAAATGTACCTCTGTGAAACTGTCCAAACTGTCCAAGACATGGTAAAGAAGAATATTAGCTAAAATTGCTGAGCATAATTTGGTTTCTAAGATCGTGTCCAGGAAAAAGAAAAAGGTATTTAATGCAAAATAAAAACTCTCTGTCAAGGCAGGAATCCCAGAGTGTAGAAGGGTGGGAGGTGACAATCCGTAGGGAAAGGATATGACCCCCACTGTGGGTCTGAATGCTGTATCACACTCAAGTGTGTTTCTGAAACCTTAAAACAGTTCACCCAAAGTAGAGCGACCAGAATCCTATGAGCAGACCCTGTGTGCACGGGTCTGAAAGCCATTCAAACTGGTCCTATCACCCAGGAGAGGCTCCATCCTTCATCAAAGCAAGTCATGCCAACAAGCAGAAGTTTTCCTACCCCTTTATTTTCGTTCTCTTGGATATAGAGATGAGAAGAGGGAAAAGCAATAAAATATCTTTTCTGAAAGCCAGGAGTCCCTGCCTTTGTTCTTGGTTGATCTCTTAATCTCTTTGGGAAATAATTTTCTGTTACTGAGGGTGCCATTTGGGGATAGCCATGTTGAGAGACAGGGAGAGAAAGAGAGAGAGAGAGAGAGAGGGAGAGAGAGAGAGAAAATACTTGCAGAGACAAGGAGAGACCAGAGCCAAATTGACACATCAGAGATAGAGTAGCTCCCTTGACTCCTGATGGTTTTCCTGTTTCCCCTTCACTAGGAGGCCTAAATATACCTCTGGCCCCTGGAACCTATGAGAAGTCTCTATTTGTTTAAAATAAAGACCCTCTATTTAACCTAGCCTGAAAGAGTTTGTTCCTTACCACCACAAGTGCCTTAATCCCTTCTTAACATTTCTAAATTTTTCTCCTGGCTTGGCGCAGTGGCTCATGCCTGTAATCCCAGCATTTTGGGAGGCCGAGGTGGGCAGATCATGAAGTCAGGAGTTTGAGACCAGCCTGGCCAATATGGTGAAACCCTGTCTCTACTAAAAATACAAGAATTAGCCAGGTGTGGTGGCGCATGCCTGTAGTCCCAGCTACTCAGGAGGCTGAGGCAGGAGAATCGCTTGAACCTGGGAAGCGGAGGCTGCAGTGAGGCGAGATCGTGCCACTGCACTCCAGCCTGGGTGATAGAGCGAGACTCGGTCTCAAATAAATAAATAAATAAAATAAAATAAAATAAAATAAAATAATTTTCTCTTGCAGGGCTTGGCAACATATGTGCTCTAACCCAGAGCTAGCCAAAAGAACCCCCTAAAACTGGAGTTATGCCCTACATGTCCAGAAATACTATAGATAGACAGACAGACAGACAGATAGATATAGTATTTTTTTTTTTTTTACAATCAGGAATGTTTTGGACATCAACAACCCCAACACTGAAACCCAAAGCTACCATTAGTCCTTAATCACCACAACATGCCTGCAGAAAATTTTTAAAAACCCGCTTCAGAATTGAAAGAATTTTTATTTCCCACCCACACATCTTCCCACTGCAAATATTTTAAACTTGATTGAACAGAGTTACAAACCTGAAGAAAGGTCTATATTGACCTAACACCAACTTAAGCATAGATCATCCAGGAGCTGGTAGAGAAAAGGTCTTGATCAATTTCAGTTTGATCTCACAAATCAGAGTCTAGGACTTTCTTTCAATCTCTCCTGGAGTTCTCTTGGAGAACTGAATACTAGCAGTTCTCTGGAATGCACTGTTGATAGCCACTTGACCTCTTTGAGCCTCAGACTCTGAAAGAAGCAGGTACTACTACCTGCTTCACAGGTACATGTGGGGGTAAATGAGAATGGAGATGCACAAGGACATCGTATGTTCCTGGCACAGGGTGGGACATGGGCGAGTGTCAGTTTTCTCTTCTCTCCCTTCCCCATCATCTACTAGTACCCTGAACTATTGCAGGATCTGGCCAGCAGCGCATAATGCAGCAGGGCTCTTTCTTTGTTCCCAGGCAGATCGGCAGGTCAGGAAATAATAGACACACACAAGATAGTGAAAGCTGGGTCCAGGGGAGTCACTGCCTTCTGGTCCTGTGATGCCGCCAATGCGCTGGATATACCAGCATTTATTATTAAGTTTAGTGAGGGCAGGGGTAGCTTAGTGAGGGATTTAGGGTCATTTGATTATGAGGTGAGATGGTCACATGGGGATGAAGTAATTCTTTAACATAACATCTGTATGCAGAAGTACAGTACATAGAGATAAGAATTTACAATAAAGTGTGTACATCAGTAATTTCTAACAGAGCCTTAAAACAGAAACACAGTCTTTCCATAACCTATGATTAGCAATATATTAATCAGCAGTAACAGTTGCAGCAAAAGCTGGTTACAAACAATCCATAGAAACAGGACTTGAATCTAGACAACCGGTTAGACCAGAAATTCTCAGAAGGGAGTATGCCTTAACCCTAAAGAGGCCTAGAAGAGCCATGGCAAGATGAGGGCGTTTATAGCCCTATCTTATCCACATGGACAGGCACCCCCGCCATGTGTCCGTTTATAGGCTCTCCACAAGGGTCTCATTCCATTCCCAGAGCTATGAACATCTGCTTTTCTGGGATAGGAATCTTGGTGATGTGAAACCTCCCTGACTGCACGTCCATTCATGGGCTCTCTGCAGGGGGAAGCACATCACGCGCTGTTGGCTCATTCTGGCAGTCCAACCCGGCATTGTCTTTACACAATCCTGCATGCAATTTTGTATTTACAATAATCAGGAGCATTTCATCTTTTATTCCGTAGCAGTAGTTTCAGGGGGTCTCCCTACACCAAACATGAGTTGTTTCCTAGGTTTGTGTTGCCATTTCTAGCATTGCTATTCCTCAGCCAGCACTCCTTACCCCGCACCCTTAGTTGAGCTGCACTCCTAGATGTACAAGTAACTCTTCTTAGTCTTTTTGCTTTGTTTTAATTTTAAATCAAAACTAGGTGTGAACTCCAGTGTGGACTGCACCTATCCTCACTAGTGTCTTTTCTCTAATTTTCTTGGTGTGGCTTGTCAAAAAATGTTAAAGCTTTCTAGTTAGTATTTGAATACATTTCAGGGTCCTAAATGACGAGTGTTAAAGCCCCACAGCAAGAATTGTCGGCTTTCAACAGAACAGAGCCAGAATGATGCACCTGCAGCCACTGAGACATACAACTGGAACAGCCCACTCGGCATAACTTTATGAATGGTTCTGGCACTAGAAAGGATTTCATTTTACATTTCTGTTTGTTTAGGGACTGTGTGTAGCTTGCCTTTGGAACACATAATACACACTCAAAGATGCTAAGTTAATGAATAATAAATGATGATGAATCAATGAATTCAATGAATAATGAATGATACAGGGAAGAATAATTAGAAGACATATTAATTTTGCTTAGTTACACTTTCCAGAGGTAATCATTATTAAAGAGGTACCTTTTGCCTTAATTATAGGCTTATTAATAAATTAAAGTGAGTTTACGTATCTTCAGAGTTTCGACTTCACAAGGTTAATTCAACACTGAAAAGGAAGAGAAGAAAAATATTTTCATTTGTCATTTGCCAAGTATGATACGAGATGTTTTACGTATCATTTCAACATAACTACCTTATAAAGTAGATATTAGCCACCTGTTGAACTGATGATCACCTTCAAGCCCCAGAAAGGAAGGGGAAGTAATTTGCCTGAGCTCACACAGTGCCTTAGTCTGTTCATACTGCTATACCAAAATACGTAAGACTGGGTAATTTAGAAATAACAGAACTTTATTTCTCAGAGTTCTGGAGGCTGGGAAGTCCAAGATCAAGGCACTGCAGATTCAGTATCTGGTGAGGGCTCGAGCCTCCTTGCTGAGTCCTCACACAGTGGATGGGCAAAAGGCCCTAGGGTGCTCCCTTCAACCTCTTTCATAAGATTGCCAATCCCATTTGTGAAGGCTCCATCCTTGTGACTTAATCATCTCCTAATGACCCCAGCTATTAATACTATCACATTAGTGATTATGTTTCAATATATGAATTTTATGAGACACATTCAGACCATAGCACATAGCTAGTAAGTAATGAAGCCAGGATTTAAACCTAGGCTGCTTTGAAGTCAAAAATGCTATTTCTACGATTACCTCTTGCTGTTTCTATCCCATGGACTTAGCATTGTGGCATATATTAAGATAATGACACATAGTTTCTGTCTCAAGAAACTTATTGTTAAGTAGAAGACACATGGCAAATACTAATCATAATAATAGAAAGTAACATTTGGCCAGGCATGGTGGCTCACGCCTGTAATCCCAGCACTTTGGGAGGCTGAGGCAGGCAGATCATGAGGTCAGGAGATCAAGATCATCCTGGCTAACACAGTGAAACCCCATCTCTACTAAAAATACAAAAATAAAACAAGCCAGGCGTGGTGGCGGGCGCCTGTAGTCCCAGTTACTCGGGAGGCTGAGGCGGGACAATGGCGTGAACCCAGGAGGCGGAGCTTGCAGTGAGCCGAGATTGTGCCACTGCACTCCAGCCTGGGCGACAGAGCGAGACTCCGTCTCAAAGAGAAAGTAACATTTAAAAAAATGGAGCTGGGTGTGGTGGCTCACTCCTGTAATCCCAGCCCTTTGGGAGGTTGAGGCGAGTAGATCACTTGAGGCCAGGAGTTCGACATTAGCCTGGCCAACATGGTGAAACCCTGTCTCTACTAAAAATACAAAAAGTTAGCCAGGCATGGTGGCTCACACCTGTAATCGCAGCTCCTCAAGAGGCTGAGGCACAAGAATCGGTTGAACCTGGGAGGCGGAGGTTGCAGTGAGCTGAGATCACGCCACCATACTCCACTCTGTCACTCTGGGTGACAGAGCAAGACCCTGTCTCAATTTTTTTAAATTTAATTTAATTTTTTAAAAATGGTAGTTACCAGAGAAGTACTCTACTGGATTCCAGAAAATCTCAAGTATTTTATTTCATAGAAGAAAGTGAGATAAGAGCCGGCTCAGTGACACTTTGGTTTTCTACAAACAGGTATCAAGACAGGGCTCACATGGTACTCAGTGTTGCTAAGAGTATGGGTAAGAATGTGTGGCTCTCATACATACGACTGATAGGAATGCAAATTAATCAGCCTCTCTGGAGGGAAAATTGTCAATATGTGTAAAAAGCCTGAAAAAATTATTTTGCTTTTGAGTCTCAAATTCTACTGCCACATTATTCTAAGAAAAAAAATGTGCTGAAAGATGTATCTGTGTAAGGATGTTTGTCAGTTATTATAGAGAAAACTTGGAAACACTCTAAATGTTCAACAATGGGGTACTGGGTAAAGAAAGTGATATATGATGGAATGCTATGTTAACTATTAAATCGGAAGTTGTGGAGCTGCAGTGATCAAAGTGTGGTTTTCTTTCAGGGCATCCACAAGATCCAAACTATTTTTATAGTAGTTCTAAGACATTATTTGCATTTTCCGCTTTCATTCTCTCATGACTGTATAGAGGATGAAAAGCTCATTGATTTTTTTTTTTTTTCAGATTCCACATTGCAACTAATAATCTTTTAAAAAACTACTACTTTTTAAGTTTTGGTGTGATGTAAAGAACATATCAGCTGGGTGTGGTGACTCACACCTGTAACTACAGCACTTTTTGGCCAAGGTGGGCCGATTACTTGAGGTCAGGAGTTTGAGACCAGCCTGGTCAACATGGTGAAATCCCGTCTCTACAAAAATACAAAAAAAAAATTAGCTTGGCCTGGTGGCATGCGCCTGTAATCCCGGCTATTTGGGAGGCTGAGGCAGGAGAATTGCTTGAACCCGGGAGGCAGAGGCTGCAGTGAGCCAAGATTATGCCACTGCACTCCAGCCTGGGTGACAGAGTGAGACTCCATCTCAAAAAAAAAAAGAAAGAAAGAAAAAGAAAATATCCAGAATTATCTAAAAATTACTCCTCCCTTTTCCAACTACATATCTCTGTGAGGCTAGATTTTCTTTATATATTCCTACTAACAGAACATATTCACATTTTGAATGCAGAAGCAGATGTGAGAATTCAGCTGTCTTCTGCTAGGCCAAACATTTAAAAAATTTGCAAAAATATAAAATAATGCCATTCTTCTCACTAAATGTTTTTGTTTGTGTGTTTTGGAAAATAACTTTTTATAAAATATGTTATTGATGTTGACATGTAGGTTATTATTATAATTTTTAGATGAATTAATAAAAATTTTAAAAGTTCTGTTTTAATTGCTACTACCCTAAATATTGATAAATATAACCCACATGAACAAAAGCTTTTTGAGGTCCTCAATAATTTTTAAGAGTATAAAGTAGTTTTGAGACCAAAAGTTTTGAGAATAGTTGTTGTGGAAAAGTATATTTAATAGCATGAAAAATGTTCAGAATGTATTTTTTAATTTAAAAAAAGCACATTACAAAACATATCATTTGTGTAAAAGAGGCACATCTCCGGATAGACCGAGAATGAAGAATGCCGATATATTAAAAGTGGTCATCTGAGTGCTGGGATTACTGGTTGTTTTAATTTTCTTTTTTTGTGTGCTTCTGTTTTCCTATATATCCTACAGTGAAATTTATATTTGGTAATTAGAAAAAGTTTTTATTTTTACAGATAGGATCTAAAAATCTTGAGCTTTCCCCTGAGTTCAACTGAGGAATGGGGGAAAATGTATTAACAAGAGTGGCCTGTATTATGGTTTTTAAAACATTTTACTGGATCAAATGCACATCATTTTTAATGGGTTTTTCTGTCTTTCTCTTTTGTGGGTGATTAATAAAAGAATATTATGGGAAATTCATCTTAATTTTTAGAACTCCTGAAGAGATGTAAGCGCTATAAAGTCTTATAACAATGATTTTGGGGATGCAAAGTTTTCCAATAATCTCACTTATTCCAATACAGTCCTCTATAAAAACAAAGTTATTGAATCTCCAATTCTGAGGTTTTACAAGTCAGAAATCAAAAGGCTACTGGCAAGTTATTTCCTAATGTATCAATAAGGATTTTACTTAATCTCTTTGTTTTTCCCCCTGTGGAATTTTAGAGACTTCTTTTTATAAGTTCTATTTTACTGTCGATTATGTTTTAGGTAAGAGGTTTCTTGTGTTTTTCTGATGGTGCTGTTTGAGACTGATGATGGGTCCATCAGGTAGGTCGTCTGGGTGCTTTTCATTGACAACTCTGCTGATAGGCAGGCTGCTGCTGATCTGCTTTCAACTTCAGGGGAACCAGGCACCCCTGCCACCAACCGTACCTGGCAGAATTTGTCTAAAGTGGAATAGCCACTAAAGGTGGTACAGAGAGAAAAAGAATGTAAACTACATAGACAATTGCTTGGAAAGTTGAAGAGGAGAGAGGCAAAGTTTAATCGTCAACATAGGTTTTGTTAGCAGACTTTGTAAATTATGTTCTTGAGAAATGAATCTTTCAGGTCGCAAAGGCTACACTGGAGAAAGAAATTAACCACTTTCAAAAAAAGATAAAGATTCCCATACACCCTTTATAGATCGTTGGTTTGAGAATAAAGAAAAAAATGGGGGCTGGGAAATTTTCTAAACATTTTATGTATGCACAAAAGAACATACTTTCTAATACTGTACTTGAAGAAAATACAGAGTTAATGGCGCTAATGAGTTATCATCCAGAGCTGATCCAGCAGAAAATATTTGAGGATTTGTTAGTAACCAAAATATAATGATTAATTTTTCTTGATGAATTATTGGCAGCATTGATTGTGGGCCTAGATCGAAATTCAGTGGAGGAGCACCTGGAAATTAAAGAGAACATGTATGGTTATTGTTCAATCACAATTTTCAGTCTGATCCCCTTCCATCTTCACTCCCTCTTTGCGTATGGTACAGCAGTATCTCAAGGATGCTTCTCTCTGTAGCTGGAAAGTGCTATCACTGGGCCTCCAGAGGACTCTCTCAGGTTTATCCAAACAGGCCCAGGAGAACCAACACACTGCCACCCAATTCTCTCTGCTGGCACCAGGCAAAGGGATCCTGTCTCCTGAAACTCCAGGGCTGGGATGTACTTCACCTATTCCTGTTCATCCCAGCAGCATCTGCTGGAGTGAGGCATTGGTGTTTTATTTATTTATTTGTTGTTTGTTTATTTATTTTTGAGTTGGAGTCTTGCCCTGTTGCCCAGGCTAGAGTGTGGTGCATGATCTTGGCTCACTGCAACCTCAGTCTCCCTGATTCAAGCAATTCTTCTACCTCAGCCTCCCAAGTACCTGGGATTATAGGTGTGCACCACCATGCCTGGGTAATTTTTGTATTTTTGTAGAGATGGGGCGTCACCATGTTGGCCAGGCTGGTCTCGAACTCCTGCCCTTAAATGATCCACCCTCCTTAGCCTCCCAAAGTTCTGGGATTACAGGCATGAGCCACCGCACCCGGCCTATTTTTTTTCTTCTTAAAAAATGACAGAGAAAAAGAGTGTTGTCAAACACTATACTAGGTATATGGACAAACCCCGCTTCCATCTAATAGATGAGCTGGGCTTTACTTTTAAATGTATTACTATTATTATTTTCAAGGCTACAATGTAAGGGCTCTTTCTCTGTTGCAAATTTAATACAAAAAATTGCTGGAAGGCCATGAAGGAAATCC
The DNA here is from genome assembly GCF_028878055.3 of Symphalangus syndactylus. Classification (NCBI taxonomy): domain Eukaryota; kingdom Metazoa; phylum Chordata; class Mammalia; order Primates; family Hylobatidae; genus Symphalangus; species Symphalangus syndactylus. Next base: position 67,254,994 of record NC_072433.2, read on the forward strand.
GATCAGATTTCTCCTACTTTTTGGACCAATTTGCCCTCATACTTCATGTTTTTATGGAGTTATAATTGTGTTAGGAAAAAAAAGTCAGTGTAACAGTTGGGGAGAAGTCTATTGTGGCTCACTGGTTTATTTTAAAAAAGATCCCAACCTGACATATTCTATTCAGATGAAGTGCTCTGTCTCTTAGTAACCACCACTCAACATTCATGGGAATTTGACAGCAGTGGCTGGCTTCTGCTCTGTGCTAATACTCAGTAGCTGTTGAAGAATTCCAGCACTAAACAGTTAAGCCTATTTAACTCCTTTGCTGGGAATCCCAGGAACCTGAACATTCTCATCCTCCATGGTTTTTCACTTGTATCCTTAGCCAGGGTTGGTGTTGCCTATGGTTGAGTGTCTTTTCTCACTCTTGAGTCTGCCTACACCATGGTTCTCAACTATTACATATCTGAAGACATTTTTTATTGTCACAACCTGGGATAGGGTACTAATGGCATCTGGTGGATAGGGGCCAGGGAGGCCACTAAACATTCTCAGCACACAGGATAGTCCCCACCCCGCTGCACCAACCCCCCCTACCTGCCATCACAAAGAATTATCTTAGCTCCTAATGTCAATAGTGTCACTGTGGAGGAATGCCCACCTCCCAAGACCACAAATAATTGAGTTTCGTATGTTTTGGTCTGAAGCAGTCACTAAGTTATGTAACAATGCTGTCACGCCATAGCTTATTTATTTTGGTTCTCTGGACCTGGCATCTCTTTGTCCTTAGTTTTTTATAATAGTGGAGAATTTAGTGGTTGAGTTATATACTTTTCGCTGGCAGATTTGGATGTGTGCTTGCGTTTATGTAATTGAATAACAGCCCCAGCTCATGGCCAAGACCTGAATAGATAGATACTCCCTAAATATCTATAAATTGATTGTGCATGCTAAAGCCCAAATGCCTCTTTTTTTAACTCTGGAGAGAGAAATGATTTCTGCAATTCCGGAGTTCTCAATGGGTCATGTTAACACCTTTACCTACTACTACGTAGATACTTCCTACTTGGAATAAATGGAGTTTATGCATGTGGCCCACATGTAGTATTTTGGTTTGGGAGGAGTCGGGGTAGGAAAGAAGATACTCACTACTTCGAAATCTCCTGCCTTCACATGGATCGCATCTTCATCTTGTCCTGGTTGTAAGAACAGGCACATGTCTTAGTCACTCAATGACTCAAGTTACCTTGGCTGTTAATAACAAGTCTATGTGTATCCCACCGTTAGCTAATTATCAGGACTGTCCAAAGCCCTAGGAAAGACTGAATGATGGTCGTTTTCCAGTCTGCTTGGAGGTTGGAATAGCATGTGGAAGCATCTGCATAATACTAACATATATATCACTGGGTTTTACAACTTTCAGGAAGGTTACAGACTTGAAAAGGTGCCCCAAAGAATAGCCAGACACACCATATGGTTTCACACCCCTCTTCTTTTGCACATGTTGTTCCTTTTACCTGAATTGCTTCTAACCACCTGCATCCTGGTTTCCCTGGAAAACTCATTTTTATCTTGCAAAACCTCACATCAGTCTGTCATACTCTGTGATTGTATTCCAGACCCCTCCTCTCACACATGTATTCAAACAGCATGCCCCACTCTATCCCAAAGTTTAAAGATGTCTTTCTCTGTACCACATCTGATGTCTTTTTTCTTTTCTTTTCTTTTTTTTTTTTTTTTAAGATAGGGTCTCGCTTTGTCTCCCAGGCTGGAGTGCAGTGCCGTGACCATGGCTCACTGCAGCCTTGAACTCCTGGGCTCAAGCCATCCTTCTGCCTCAGCCTCCTGAGTAGCTGGGACTGTAGGCATGTGCCACCATGCCTTGCTGGTTTTTAGAATTTTTTGTAGAGATGGGATCTCACTATGTTGCTTGGGCTGGTCTTAAACTCCTAGGCTCAAGCGATCCTCCTGCCTTGGCCTCCCAAAGTGCTGGGATTACAGGCATGAGTGGCCATGCACAGCCTCACATGGGACACCTTTTGCACATTCTATTGAAGCATATGTCACACTATATGATAACAGTCTGTTTTCAGGTATATCTCTATGCTAGTCTCTAATTTCCTGGAAGGTAGGAATTGTGTTATTCTTCTTTATATTCCCATTGCTTTGCATATTGTGGGTACTTCTTAGAACTTAAAAACAGAATTCCTATTATTTATTTTGCAAGGCTCATTTAAAAAATTTGTGAAATGTTACTAATTAACTGGGTTATCTCCGGTAATGGGACAGAGATAGAGGTGATGGTAATTAAGGGAGACTATGTAGATTAATTTTTTATAACAAGAATGTTTTTATTTACTTTTGTAATTAAAATGAATTATGTATGTGTGTATGGAAGTTTTGTTTGCTGCTGTATGCTCATTGCCTAGAACAGTATAGTCCATGGTTGGTGTTAAATATTTGTTGACTAAATCAAATAATGAATCTAACAGCCAAAGGCAATAATATGTGTGCAGGTATTTAGAGAGTCATTAAGTGATATGCAACTATAATATAGCTTATTATTATTATAATTATTATTATTATTATTTTTTGATACAGAGTCTCGCTCTGTTGTCCAGGCTGGAGAGCAGTGGTGCGATCTCAGCTCACTGCAAGCTCCGCCTCCTGGGTTCACGCCATTTTCCTGCCTCAGCCTCCGGAGTAGCTGGGGCTACAGGTGCTCGCCACCATGCCTGGCTGATTTTTTGTATTTTTAGTAGAGACGGGGTTTCACTGTGTTAGCCAGGATGATCTCGATATCCTGACCTCATGATCCACCTACCTTGGCCTCCCAAAGTGCTGGGATTACAGGCGTGAGCCACCGTGCCCAGCCAACTATAGCTTATTATTACTGTTTCTGGAAACTAGACGCCTGGTGAGTGTCAGAGCAGGGGTTAGAATCCAGGTTTCCTTACTCCTGTTAGCAGATGGTAACAGAAGCAGCTGTAGAGCTGGCAGGGCCTGAAGCTAAAGTAACTTGAGGCATTTCCTTTAAGAATACCAACTTTTATCTTTTTTGCATAATCTGGTTCGAATTGTCAACCCTATTTTTCCAACTCAGACATTTTTGCAGTAGATATAATACGACTTATCACTCACTGGTAATATACCTCTAAAACTGTTCTGTGTTGCTTACAGAGCATTGTGTCAACCACTATAGTTCTGGAGTTCTTAAAGCTTGTGCAAATAACGATGTGCACATGCTGTGTGCTTCTGAGGGAGATCTGTATGGGATCGTGGCGTCGCTGAGTTCTAACTGGTGGATTTCTCTTGGTCTGATTAGGTCCGTAGGTCAGTTTGTGGTGGATACTCACAAGCACGTAGATTATCTATTATATCTGTTCTTACTGTCAAGCGGTGTCCTTTAGTTCCTACCAGCTAATAGATGGTGTGTGTGCCCATTTATTTGTATTAGGATTTGACTAGTAGAATTACTCTCTTTTCTTTGACAAAGTTCTGAAACAATTGACAGATAAAAGAATGGTAGCTAGAGATGAAAATATCAACTTCATCATTTATAGAGCTGATATCAGAGAATGTGGCTTAGATACAGGACAACAATGTGATTTCTACTGCTGAATCTCAGAAATAGACAGATTTATATATCCAGTCACAGGCTGTGGAGAACCACAGCCTCTCTTCATATACTTCATAGCACAAGCAATATTTTATGTTGGTGCAAAAGTGATTGCGGCTTTTGCCACAGTAGAATGGGGAAGAGTGATAAAGAGAAGCTAGGCCAGCAGTGTTGTACTAATAGATGTCCTTCTACTTGAGAAGAAACATCTGAAATGAGAAGTTAGTGTCTCAACTAACAAGTAAATTACTATCATGCATTTTAAGAAATTTTAACGAGCTGAAAGATATGAATCTTTACATCACGTAGTTTACTCCTACACTCTTGTATAGATGACACAGGAAAATGTTCACAAACAACACCTCAAATTAAGCTGGGAGAACACTGATTGTGTCCAGTGATGCTGTTGTACAGGTGAGGGCTTAGGTAAGCACTCAGTTTGTTTTACTGTGGAGCTACTTTCAGTAGCAACATCCATATACATCCTAGATTTCAGAAGATTAAAATAAGGCAACGTTAGTTTATATTTATATCACAAATCTATAGTGCAGACCAAATTGATTAATTTGAAGTGAACTTTTAAGACCTTTTAAAAATTTGCACCAAATGGTAATCTTGCTGTAAAAGACCACACCTAACATAGTGCCTACCTAGTACATAATTTGAGCTCAATACATGCTTGAGTGAATAAATCTTGACTTGAAACAGATGATGCCCCAGGCAAGCAAACCACTCCTGTTAGCAGGCTGCTCTCTAATAATCATACTCACTCTTTTGAGTTGTATTTTTACTAAGGATCAGTTGTGATTTTTCCAGGACCTTTTTATACTAGTTATACTTGTTATTGCTCTAACATGATTTAATTAAATATTGCTTAAGCTGATGAAATATGAGTACAAAAGTAAAAGAGCTGTTGTTCCTCTGAAAACAAAGGTGAATGTTTTAGAAAGACTTTATAAGGAGAGCCACCAAAAGAAACACTAAAGGACATTGATTCCTGCTTACAGAAAGTTTATAGTCTTATAGAGGAGCTAAGATATACATACAAATAACTTGAATGTAGGATGAATGGGAGAATATTACATTAAGATTCCAGAAGTTCAGAGGTAGAAATTTACTTTTGGCTTGCAGCATTAGTGATGGATACATGGAGCAGCTGATATATGAGCTGGTCTCTAAAATAAATAAGAGATAAAATATACAAAGATGATTCATTCTAAGTGAAGAGAAAGATATCAGCAAAGGCATGAAGGGTGAAGCCTATGTTTGGCTGGATTATAGAGTTAATGAATGGGAAGATAACCAGGTTTCAAATAGTAGAGGGCCCTAACTTCCAGGCTTCTAAAATACCTGGTCATTGTGATAACAGGATCCTTATTCTTTCCATCCACAATGATGTTGAATGGTCTTTAGTCTATCTACAAAATGAACACTTTCTATTATGGCATAATTATGCTATGTAACAATTTATTCATTCATGGTTTCATGAAATTTTTTCTTAACTCCCTAATGGCATAAAAGTTCTTTTAACCTAAGCTATTTTATATTATAGTTTGCTGAACTTTTATTCAGCAATACATATTTTTTTCAGCTAAAGACATTAATATTAAATTAATTCTTGGTGAAATATTAATTGTAGAGTTAATGATTGCTTTTAAGAATTCCATTTTTTAAAAGACTCACATAAAATGCTAACAGTTTGTATTAAAAGATCACAAGCTTTATTGGTGTTTTATGGCTTAAAATATATCTTTCAAAGCTTGTAATATAAGCAGGATCATATATGACTTCCCCATTTTAATAACAATTGATATTTAATGCATCTTAAAAGACTTCATGAGAAAGATATCCAACCCATTACATTTTTTTGTTTTGTACACTTCCTGTTAGTGCACTGTGATTGCTTGAGAGAATAAAGCATCGTGCAAATCTAAGGTATTTTTCATAATGATATTCCTATAAAGAACTTTGATGTTACTTTAACTGCTGATCAGAGGAAGGAACTGCAAGTTCCTAGAATACAAATCTTGAGCTCAGTAGAAACAAAGTATAGTAATATAATCATGCTGCATAATGACATTTTGGTTAATGACAGACTGCATCTACAACAGTGGTCCCGTAAGATTATAATGCCATATTTTACTTAGTTTTTCTATGTTTAGCTATACAAATACTCACCATTGCATTACAGCTGCTTACAGTATTCAGTACAGTAACATGCTGTGTAGGTTTGTAGCCTAGGAGCAATAGGCTGTACCATATAGTCTTTCTGTAATAGACTCTACCATCTAGGTTTGTGTAAGTACACTCTGTGATGTTCACACAATGATGAAACTGCCTAATGATGCATTTCTCAGAATGTATCCCTGTTGTTAAGTGACACATGTTATACAGACTTAACCTTCAGATAAAAATAGAGAACCCATTCACTTCTTCAGAAGTGTAGGGGTTTTTTTAAGGAAAGAATGAGAGAATCAATTCAAAACAAAGATATTGATGAAGAAATGTGGGAAACTGTTATTTTGGTAGCTCCTCTGTGATGGCTACCCATTTCCCTCTTTAAAAGTTCAATTTGTACGTGTGTGTTACCTCCCTCATATTTTTTCACTTATAAAATGAGAAATATTATAAAACCACAAGGCTCTTTCCACTCATGATTCTAATAACTGAATTTTCAATAAGTTACTGGTTTCTGAGCTAAGATGAAATAAGTGTGCCTAGGAAGGTTGATCACAGCCTAAACAGGAAACAGGAATTTTTGGCATGGTCATCATATTCCAGAACCTGATCCTTCATTTTGAAAAATCAGATGTTATATTTTTTAGCACATTTAATGAAATTCATTTTTTGAGAACTGGTTTATACTAATACAACTCACAAAAAGCACATTTAGAAAAATATGTCCATTTAACAGTTGGAGATAAGAAGATCACCAGCAAATGTATTAAAGCACCATTCATAAATTATCTCATTTCCTTCCTACCATGCAAAGGGACATGAACACACAATGAAAATATAAATTAGAGTTTATCAGGGAAAATTCAGAAATGGAGAAGTAGTAGAGCACACACAATCCTATAAGCTCTCATCTCACAAAGAGTAATGCTTGCTCAGGGCATAGCTGGACTACTATGGGAAGGGAAGGGCTTCTGTAGAAGAATGATGCTTATGTAATGCTTAACTTATTTATAGGGATGGCAGATATGGAAATAAAAGACAAAATTGAACTTTGTCAGAGAACTGAAAGCAATGAAAAGAATGGAAATTCGAAAACTGAAAAATACAATAATAAGAAATGACACATTTGATTATGTTTAGTAAGCAGTTTAGACACAGTTGAATACAGAATTAGGAATGCTGGTTGATAAATTGGAAGAAACATCCAAATGAAGCACACACAGGATACAGTGAAATGTTTCAATTTGTGAAAAACTGGCATCTCAGATGACAAGAGAGGCAATGAGGCAGAAGCAATATTTGAACAGAGTATGGCTGAGGATTTCTCGAAAATGCTGAAGGACATTAATCTACAGATTCCAGAAACCATGCAAACTCCAAGCAGGATAAGATGTCTAAGAATATGATAGTAACTTCTGAAAACTGAAGACAACCACCAAATCCCAAAAACAGCTGTAGGGAGGTAGTGGGGGAAAAAAGTCCAAATCATCTTCAAAAAAGCGACAGTTACACTGACAGCCAACTTATCAATACAAACAATGGAAGACAGAAGACAATGGAATGATATTTTTTAAGTGCTAAGATAAAAATAACTGCCAATCTAGATTTTTTTTTTTTTTTGAGAAGGAGTTTTGTTCTTGTTGCCCAGGCTGGAGTGCAGTGGCGCAATCTCAGCTCACTGCAACCCCTCCCTCCCAGGTTCAGGCAATTCTTCTGCCTCAGCCTCCCAAATAGCTGGGATTACAGGCATGCACCACCACGCCCAGCTAATTTTGTATTTTTACTAGAGACAGTGTTTCTCCATGTTGGTAAGGCTGGTCTTGAACTCCTGACCTCAAGTGATCTGCTGGCCTCAGCCTCCCAAAGTGCTGGGATTACAGGCGTGAGCCACCATGCCTGGCCCAATCTAGAATTTTATATCCTGAAAAAATAGTCTCCAAGAATGAAAATGTAAAAAGACTTTTAATGAAAAAAGTAGGAAGAGCTTGTCCCCAGAAGATTCACACCAAAGGAAATACTAAAGGGAGGAGGAAAATGGTTCCAGATGGAATCTTAGAGATACAGGAAGGAATGAAGCACAATAAAAAGTTTCTGTATCTAAGTAAATCTAAATAGATATTGACAATAAAAATAATTATATCTCACGTGGCTTAACATTTAGGTTGAAAATACATAAGGACATGTAAGTTGAAATTAAAGGATTCATGGTCTTTGTGTTGTCTGGGAATAGGTAAAAATATCAATTTATATTAGACATTAATGAGTCAAAGATGTATGTTGTAATTTCCAGGGTAATCACTAAAATAATAGTCAAATAGAATGTAGCTAACAAGCTAATAGAAAAGGAAATGGAATAATAAAAAAATTCAATCCAAATTAAGGCAAGGCTGAGTGTGGTGGCTCACTTTGTGAAGCTAAGGTGAGAGAATTGCTTGAGTCTGAGAGTTTGAGACCAGCCTAGGCAACATATTGAGAACCCCCATCTCTGTTTTTAAAAAATAAAAAAACAAAATAAGGCAAGATAGGAGAGAAAAAGGAATATAGAATAGGTAGGACAAATAGAAAATAAATAATAAGATGGCAAATTTAACTCTAAACATATTGGCAATTATATTACATTTAAATGGACTAAATGCTCCATTTAAAAGTCAGAGAGCTCTATTTAAATGATCAGAATGGATTTTTTAAAAACTATATGCTGCTTATAAGCGACATATCTAAAATATAAAGATATAGGAAGGTTCCAAGTAAAAATGCAAAAAGATATATCATGCAAATGATATATATGGATGGATAATGCAAACATTAACCAAAAGATAGCTGGCATAATGCTATTAATATCAAAGCAAAGCTTTAATAGTATCAAACTAGACTCTAGAAAAAAATCTTTATTTACAGATAAAAGGGACATTTCATTATTATTAAAAGTTAAAATTTCCAGAAAGATATAACTATTCTAAATGTATTATTACCTATTAACATAGATTCAAAATGTTTAAATCAAATATTTACAGAACCATAAGGAGAGACAAACCCACAATTGTGTTAGAAAATGTTAAGACATTTCTCAGTGTTAGAACAGGCAGACAAAAAATATTACTAAGGCTAAAAAAGATCTGAATAACACAATAAATAAGCCTGACTTGGTTAACATATATAGAACACTGTTGAAAAACTGCAGAACATATGTTCTTTTCATGAACCCATAAACATTTTTCTTAAAATGGCCATATAGCCATAAAGAAAGTTTCAACAAATTTTGAAGTATAACTTCATACAAAATAAATTCTCTGATCACAATGCAATTAAACTAGAAAGTAAACAAAAAGATAACTAGGAAATCCTCATGTATTTTGAAATTGCAAAATACATTTTCAAATAATCTATGGGCCAGATAAGAAATCACAAAGGAAATTTTAAAACATTTTGAGATTAATAACTTTTAAAATGCTATATATCAACCTTTAGGTTATACATCTAAATTTGTGCTTAAAGAGAAGCACATGTCTTGACTTCACATGTTAGAAAAAGGGAAAGTTTGAAAATTAATGACATAAGAACCTATCTCAGCCATGTGCAGTGGCTCATGCATGTAATCCCAGCACTTTGGGAGACTGAGGTGGGCAGATCACTTGGGGTCAGGAGCTCGAGACCAGCCTGGCCAACATGGTGAAACACCATCTCTACTAAAAATACAAAAAATTGGCTGGTATGGCGGCACCTACCTGTAATCCCAGCTACTTTGGGAGGCTGAGGTGAGAGAATTGCTTGACCCAGGAGGCGAAGGTTGCAGTGAGCCAAGATTGTGCCACTGCACTCCAGCCTGGGTGACAGAGTGAGACTGTGTCTCAAAAAAAACAAAACAAAACAAAAAAAACTATCTGAAAAAGGTAGTATAAATATTAAATAAAAAATTGAGATGACACAACCAATATCAAGAATGACAAAAAAATGAGTAAAATTTTAGGTCTTACATACATTTAAAAGATCCTAAATGGATATTATGAACAGCTTTAATTCAATGATTTCTAAACATTTAGATGAAATAGATAAATTCTTAGAAAAGTACAAAATAAAAACTAAAAACAAAAAGAAATTCTGAAGTCATATAACTATTAAATATTAAATTGCTAACTAAAAACCTTACCACAAAAAGGACTCCAGGTCCAGACTGCTTCACTAACAAATTCTACCAAACACTTAAGGGAGAAATAATGTAATATTTTACACACTCTTCCACAGGAGAATAAAGGAGGGAACAATTCCCAGTTTGTTCTATGAGGCATTATAATCTTGCTGCAAAAACCTGACAAACACATTATAGAAAAGGAAATTACATAGGCTGGGTGCAGTGGCTCACGCCTGTAATCCTAACACTTTGGGAGGCCGAGGTGGGTGCATCATGAGGTCAGGAGTTTGAGACCAGCCTGGCCAACATGGTGAAACCTCGTCTCTACTAAAAACACAAAAATTAGCCGGGCACAGTGGCAGGCACCTGTAATCCCAGCTACTCAGGAGGCTGAGGCAGGAGAATCGCTTGAACCCTGGAGGCAGAGATTGCAGTGAACCAAGATCACACCACTGCACTCCAGCCTGGGCGACAGAGCGAGACTCCATCTCAAAGAAAAAAAAAAAAGAAAGAAAAAGAAAAGAAAAGGAGATTACAGGCTGGCCATGGTGGCTCACACCTGTAATCCTAACACTTTGGGAGGCCAAGGCAGGAGGATGGCTTAAGGCCAAGAGTTCAAGAACAACCTGGGTGACATGTCAAGGCTCCTGTCCTACAAAAATTAAAATATTAACCAAGTGTGATGGGGCACACCTCTAGTTGCAGGTACTTGGGATGCTGAGGAGAGACGATTGCTTGAGCCCAGGAGTTTGAAGTATCAGTGAGCTATGATCTTGCCACTGCACTCCAGCCTGGGTGACAGAGCGAGACCCTGTCTCAAAAACAAAACAATAAAAAAAAAAAAAAAAAGAAAAGAAAAGGAGATTACAGGGTAATATCACTCATTAACATGGGAGAAAAATTTCTAAACATAGTATTAGCAAACAAGAAAATCTTGCATTATATAAAAGTATAATATATCACAGCCATGTTGAGTTCAGTTCAGGAGTTCAAGATTGGTTTGTTATTTGGATATCAATCACTGTAATTTATCACATTAACAGGCTAGTAAAGAAAATATGATCATTTCCATAGTTTTATAAAAAATTTTTAATCGGCCGGGTGTGGTGCCCCAGGCCTGTAATCCCAGCACTTTGGGAGGCCGAGGTGGGTGGATCACCTGAGGTCAGGAGTTTGAGACCAGCCTGACCAACATGGTGAAACCCCATTCCTGCTAAAAAAAATACGAAATTAGCCAGGCGTGGTGGTGCCCACCTGTAATCCCAGCTACTTGGGAGGCTGAGGCAGGAGAATTGCTTGAACTTGGGAGGTGGAGGTTGCAGTGAGCCAAGATCACACCATTGCACTCCAGCCTGGGCAAGAAGAGTGAAACTCCATCCCCCACCCAAAAAATTGTTTAATAAAACTTAACATTCATCATTTTAAAAAACTGCCTTAGCAAATAGGAATAGAAGGAAACTTCCTTCATCAGATGAGGGTTATCCTCCAAATGAAAGGGGAGCCTGTGACATCTCTGGTATCAGTCTGTTTGCTTGATCTAACTCAGATCAGCTGAACCTTCTCCTTGCCCAACGCTGAAAGTGTGGAGGAAGTGAGCTTCCCAAGTCATTATTTGTCTCACTACACTCCTATAGATAAATCTATGTGGGATGTTAACTGATAATCAGAAGGTTGCTTTGTGAGAATGCAGTCAGAGGGGAATGAATGAGATGATTTTCATAGCCAATATCTTTTAACTATGAAAAGCTGATATGTACATAGATGGGAACACTGAATAGTATGGTGACCAATTTCTCTTCTGTTAATACATTGTTTCTTTAGACTGAGTGTAATACTGCCATGGTTTTACACATGCTAATACTGTATAGTCATTCTCTAGTTCCCGTTTGCTCTGTCATTCAACTTTGGGTCTCTCAGTGAGCCAGACTGTTTATTCATGCTACATTTTTTTATATCCTATGACCTTTTCTTGGAATGACCTCCCCATCCTTACACCATCTCCTATCTTCATTCACTTAGCGGACTCCTATTTCTTCTTCTACAAACCAACTCAAGTATTTTTCCTCTGAAGTTTTCTCTTTATGTTCTAATTGTATCTTGCCTATCTTCTGTAATAGTACTTATCACACTGTATTAAAATGTTCTTAACATTCAACTCAGCAATTCCATTGCTGGGCATAGACCCAAAGGAAAATAAATCATTCTACCAAAAATGCATGTACACTCACGTTCATTGCAGCACTTCACAATAGCAAAGACATGGAATCAACCTAGGTGCCCATCAACGGTGGATTGAATAAAGAAAATATGGTACATATACACCATGGAATACTATGCAGCCATAAATAAGAATGAAATCACGTCCTTTGCAGCAACATGAATGCAGCTGGAGGCCACCGTCCTAAGCAAATGAACGCAGAAACAGAAAACTAAATATCACATGTTCTCGCTTATAAGTGGGAGCTAAATTTTGGGTACACATGGACATAAAGATGGGCACAATAGACACTGGGGACTACAAAAGGGTGAGGGAGGGAGGGGTAAGAGCTAAAAAACACACTGGGTACTATGTTCACTATTTGGGTGATGGGATTAATAGAAGCCCCAAACTCAGCATCAAACAGTATACCCATGTAACAAACCTGCACATTCCCCCTGAATCTAAAATAAAAATGGAGGCAAGGTGCGGTGGCTCATGCCTGTAGTCCCAGCACTTTGGAAGGCTGAAGTGGGCAGATCACTTGAGGCCAGAAGTTCGAGGCCAGCCTTGCCAACATGGTGAAATCTCGTCTCTACTAAAAATACAAAAATTAGCCGGGCGTTATGACACGCACCTGTAATCCCAGCTACTTCCGAGGCTGAGGCAGGGGAATCACTTAAACCCAGGAGGCAGAGGTTGCAGTGAGCCAAGACTGCACCCCTGCACTCCAGCCTTGGCAACAGAGCAAGACTCTGTCTCATAAAATAAAATAATAAATTTTAAAAACTGGAAATTAAAAAAGAATGTTTTGTTGTCTCTCCATATTAGATTTTGAATTCCTTAGAAGAAGGTTCTAAGTGCTTTATATTTGTACTCCTAGTATTTGAACTCAGTGAAAGTTTATTAAGTTTATTAAGTAAAGAAATACATGAATGAATGAAAATGAGTAAGCAACGATTGAGTGAGTGAATCAGTAGGGCTCTCCTGTCTTGTGACCACCATGTGTGTTCTCTCCTCAGCACTCATGAACTCATTCTAGCTGGTAATGAAAGCTTCTCTGGTTGGGCACATAGAATTTACAATCAGTAGTTGACTCTAAATGGAACTTATAATTGAATTTTATAATGCTTCTACATTCATGGGCATTCAAAATGCTGACTTCCCAGATGCATGTCATAACCTTAATTTTTAATTTCATCCTATTTCTAAGTGACATGGAAGAGAGAAGATGTAGGATGAGTTGAAAGTTTTGTGGAATAGCTTTAATTAGGTATGTAGAAGAGCCTGAAAAAACAGTTTAAAATAAGATTCCGTTCAGGACCAAGATACAGTATTAATTCCTAATTAAGTTCAGCAGTTTAATACCCAAGCAAATGAGTGAGGGCAGAGTTGTGTGGAAATGGAGAGACTACTTTTTCCCGACCCTTCACTCATGGCATGTATAGAAAATGATATAATTTATAGCACACTAGGGTGAATGGATCTGGCTGCTTGCTATTGCAGGCTAGTGGCCCAAGGGGTCTGGCTGCCTCAGGCTCCCCGTGGCTGTGCTGAGAACTAAGGAGACTAGGATCTCAGGACAGCCATAACCCCTTTGCAGTAGACTGCTGGGGAAACTCTGAAGCTTAATAAGGGAAGTTGAGTGCACCTGCAAGGACTTATGGTCCTGGTCCCCACCCAACCTAACAAACCAGGAAGGGTTTACAGTAAGAAAGAAAGATATGTGCTATTTAAGTGTCAGAGCTAGGATTGTTTAGGCCAGTGATTTTTTTTTTCTTTTTCGAGATGGAGTTTCACTGTTGTCACCCAGGCTGGAGTGCAATGGTGTGATCTCGGCTCACTGCAACCTCTGTCTTCTGGGTTCAAGCAATTCACCTGCCTCAGCCTCCCGAGTAGCTGGGATTACAGGTGCCCGCCAGTACGCCCAGCTAATTTTTGTATTTTTCGTAGAGATGGGGTTTTACAATGTTAGCTAGGCTGGTCTCAAACTCCTGACCTCAGGTGATCCACCCGCCTCGGCCTCCCAAAGTGCTGGGATCACAGGCGTGAGCCACTGTGCCTGGTCAGGCCAGTGATTCTGAATACATATTGTAGTCGCTTGGCAGCTTTTAAAATCTAAAAACATAGCAATGTGAAGACCAGACCCTTGTACAATTAAATCAGAATTTCTGTGGAGAAGGGTATGGGGCAGTATTAGTATTTTTAAAAAAGTTTCCACAGGTGATTTTTATAACGTTTCAGAGTTAAGAACCTCTGATATATGCAGAGACTGATGATAAAAACAGTTTACTAAGGGACATAAATCTAACTGTAGATTTTTTTCAATTGCCTTAATTTAACACTTATGTTTAGTGTTTTTAACAGAGGGTTTTTTGTTTTTATTGTTGTAGACAGATATAAGCCAGTCAGTAGTTGGGCTTCATCTTGCATATTCCTAGGAGAAAATATGTTTATGAAGTGATGGCAAATGTGGCTGCTGCATTGGTCAGGAATGATAACCACAGAGGAATTTAAACCCAGCCTTGAGCAGTAGGTAGAATTTACAATTGCAGAACTGGGGTATGGTCGGGGCTCTGCATTCTAAATGGAGGAACAGCATAAGTACAAGTGAGGAAGAGGTAGAAGACAATTTCAGAGAAGAGCGCTACAGAGTCTAACATGGGGGCCCAATAGCAAATGAAGGGGCGGCCAAAGCCAGCCGTCTCGGAAGGGATGTGAGACCAGTCCACGGACACAGCCTTTCCACACTTCTGTATCCTGTAGCAGCTGAAAATGATCATGCCCAGGCCCCTTTCATCATCTGTCATCAGGAAGGCCTGACTACAGATGACGTTTATTGAGTGAGCACTAACTACATGCCAGGAATGTTCCCTAAGCATTTCACGTGAGTTAACTAATTTAATCTTCACAACAAGCTCACGAGATAGGTTCTATTATTATCCCTGTTTTATAGATGAGGAAAGTGAAGCACAGTAGGTTGACATTTTTTGTGACCTCTCTCTATTCAATATCCTGTTTTCTCTTTATCATGACTCAGAGTTCCCAAGATCTATTTGCCGAACAGCGAATTGTTGTTAAAACAGGAATTTACCTGTAGGGGTAGGGTGCAGGTAGATACTTGGAAAGAATATCAGATAGGGATCAGAGAGCTAAGGATTTTGAACATCTTTTTTTTTTTTTTTTTTTTTTTCTGTGGATATGAAGAATTTGCTGAGATTTTAAAGCAGGGGGTGGCATACTGAGCTGTTTAGTAAAGCCAGTCTGGGAGGATGGGGCACAGTGGGCTGACAGTGGGGGAAAATGAGGTACCTGTGATACCAGCTGACCAGTTAGGAAGTTAATGGCAGTGACTAGGAGGGAAGCGGTGAAAAGCTGGGTGAGGTGGCGATCGTGGTAATGGAGAGAGCACAGATACAAGAGTTATTATGAAGATCCCAGTGACTAGAGTGGGCTTGAGTGACTGCTGAGTCCCGAGGAGATCAGGAAGGCAATCCTGATGAGAGAAGGTGGTAAATTTAACTTTAGCTTTTTTGAGTTTGTGGAATAGTGAGTCATTCCAGCCTGGGATGTGTCATTGTATTGGGTATCCTGACTTTGGTTTTTAAACTTTATTTGATATACATCCCTCTTTTTGACATGGATGGCAATATTGATGTCTGTATTTTAATTTCACATTAATCCTTTACCTGGTAAAAATATGTCTATTAATTAATTAATATTGTTTTATTATGATAATATATAATTAATATTGTTATTTGCTGTAGGTTATCAGACCAGGATGAAGAGGGAAAGATCAAGCAGGAGTGTATCATATCTGACCCCTCCTTTTCCATGGTGACAGTCCAAAGGGAAGATAGTGGGATAACCTGGGAAACCAATTCAAGTAGATCTTCTACTCCTTGGGCTTCAGAAGAAAGTCAGACTTCTGGTGTGTGTAGTCGGGAAGGGTCAACTGTGAATTCTCCTCCTGGAAATGTTTCCTTTATTGTGGATGAAGTGAAAAAGGTTCGGAAAAGGACTCCTAAGTCAAAGCATGGTTCACCATCATTACGACGGAAAGGCAACAAAAAAAGAAAGTCTTTTGAATCCCAAGGTATTCCAACAAACAAAAAAGGCAGTCCTTTAACTTCAGCAAGCCAAGTACTAACCACGGAGAAAGAGAAGTCATATACTGGCATTTATGATAAAGCAAGAAAAAAGAAGACCACTTCAAATACACCTCCGATTACTGGGGCAATATACAAAGAACACAAGCCATTAGTGTTAAGACCAGTCTACATAGGAACAGTACAATATAAAATTAAGATGTTTAATTTGGTTAAAGAAGAATTAATTCCTCTACAATTTTATGGAACATTGCCAAAGGGTTATGTAATTAAAGAAATACATTATAGGAAAGGGAAAGATGCATCCATTAGTCTAGAGCCAGATTTGGACAATAGTGGTTCTAATACAGTGTCCAAAACAAGCAAATTAGTAGCCCAAAGCATAGAGGATAAAGTAAAAGAGGTTGTTCCACCCTGGAGAGGTGCACTCTCCAAAGGATCAGAGTCCCTAACCTTAATGTTCACTCACGAAGATCAAAAGAAAATTTATGCTGATTCTCCCCTAAATGCCACGTCTGCATTGGAGCACACAGTTCCCTCTTATTCAAGTAGTGACAGAGCAGAACAAGGAATACAGCTCAGGTATTCACAGTCAGTGCCACAACAGCCAGAAGATGAAGCAAAACCACATGAAGTGGAACCTCCATCTGCGACACCTGACACACCTGCAACTATGTTCCTGAGAACAACAAAGGAAGAATGTGAGCTTTCTTCACCAGGAACTGCAGCTTCAGAGAATGACTCTTCAGTCTCACCATCATTTGCTAATGAGGTAAAGAAGGAAGATGTGTATTCTGCTCACCATTCCATTTCTCTGGAGGCAGCGTCACCAGGTCTGGCAGCATCTACCCAGGATGGTTTGAACCCAGACCAAGAACAGCCGGACCTGACTTCAATAGAAAGGGCAGAACCAGTCTCTGCAAAACTGACCCCTACCCATCCCAGTGTCAAAGGAGAGGAGGAAAACATGCTTGAGGCATCCATTTCTCTTTCTGAACCTCTAATGTTAGAAGAACCAGAGAAAGAAGAAATAGAAACTTCCCTACCCATAGCTATTACCCCTGAACCTGAAGATTCTAATTTAGTAGAAGAAGGGATCATAGAACTTGATTACCCAGAAGGCCCATTAGTTTCCGAGAAGCCCTTCCCACCACATGTGTCCCCTGAATTGGAGCACAAAGAAGAAGAGCTTATTCTACCATTATTGACAACATCAACTCCTGAACATGTTGCTTTGTCTGAGGAAGAAAGAGAGGAAATTGCATCTGTTTCTACTGATTCTGCTTTCGTATCAGAGTATTCAGTACCACAGGATTTGAACCATGAACTACAGGAGCAAGAAGGTGAGCCAGTTTCCCCATCCAATGTAGAAGCTATAGCTGAACATGCAGTTTTGTCAGAAGAAGAGAATGAGGAATTTGAGGCTTATTCACCAGCTGCAGCCCCTGCATCTGAGCTCTCTCTCTCACCATCCACAACTGAGAAGACTTCGGAGAGCCAGTCTCCACTGTTTTCAACAGTTACACCAGAACACATGGTCCTATCAGGAGACGAGGCCTCAGAAAGTGGGTGTTACACACCAGACTCCACATCTGCTTCTGAATATTCAGTTCCATCAGAGGCAACAAAAGAGTCACTGAAGAAAACAACTGACCGTAAGTCCCCGTTAATATCAAAAGGTGTTTCTGAGCACATGATTCCATCAGAAGGGAAGGAAGACACTGGATCGTTTACTCCAGCTGTGGCCCCTGCTTCTGAGCCCTCTCTCTCACCATCCACAACCGAGAAGACTTCTGAATGCCAGTCCTCACTGCCTTCTACTGCCACATCAGAACACGTGGTCCCATCAGAAGGAGAGGACCTAGGAAGTGAACGTTTCACACCGGATTCAAAGTTGATCTCCAAATATGCAGCCCCACTAAATACAACACAGGAATCTCAAAAGAAAATAATTGGTGAGGCATCCCAATTCAAACCAAAAGGTATTTCTGAGCACACAGTTCTGTCAGTAGAAGGCAAGGAGGACATTGGACCATCTTCCCCAGATTTGGTTGTTGCATCTGAACACTCTTTCCCACCACACACAACCGAGATGACTTCTGAATGCCAGGCCCCACCACTTTCAGCCACCCCATCTGAATATGTGGTTCTATCAGACGAAGAGGCAGTCGAGTTGGAGCGGTACACACCCTCTTCTACATCTGCTTCTGAATTTTCAGTACCACCATATGCAACACCGGAGGCACAGGAGGAAGAAATTGTCCACAGATCTCTAAATCTAAAAGGTGCATCCTCACCCATGAATTTATCGGAAGAAGATCAAGAAGACATTGGACCTTTTTCTCCAGATTCTGCATTTGTGTCAGAATTCTCATTTCCACCGTATGCAACCCAGGAAGCAGAGAAAAGAGAATTTGAGTGCGATTCTCCAATATGTTTAACATCACCATCTGAGCAGACTATTTTGTCAGATGAAGACACAGAAGAAGTGGAACTATTCTCTCCAGACTCTGCATCACAAGTTTCAATCCCTCCATTTAGAATCTCAGAAACAGAGAAAAATGAACTTGAGCCTGATTCACTATTAACTGCAGTGTCTGCTTCAGGTTATTCCTGCTTTTCAGAAGCAGATGAGGAAGACATTGGATCTACAGCTGCTACACCTGTATCTGAGCAGTTCAGTTCATCACAGAAGCAAAAAGCTGAAACTTTCCCTTTGATGTCTCCACTTGAAGACTTAAGTCTGCCGCCTTCAACAGATAAATCAGAGAAAGCAGAAATTAAGCCAGAGATTCCAACAACCTCAACATCTGTATCTGAATATCTCATTTTGGCACAGAAGCAGAAAACTCAAGCATATTTAGAGCCTGAGTCTGAAGACTTGATCCCTCCACATTTAACGAGTGAAGTGGAGAAGGGAGAAAGGGAGGCAAGTTCATCAGTAGCTGCAATACCTGCTTCTTTACCTGCACAATCATCTATAGTAAAGGAAGAAACCAAACCTGCATCTCCACATTCAGTTTTACCTGATTCAGTCCCTGCAATCAAGAAAGAACAGGAACCCACAGCAGCACTCACTCTAAAAGCTGCAGATGAACAGATGGCTTTGTCAAAAGTCAGAAAGGAAGAAATTGTGCCTGATTCTCAAGAAGCTACAGCACATGTATCACAGGATCAAAAAATGGAGCCTCAGCCTCCAAATGTTCCAGGGTCTGAAATGAAATATTCAGTTTTGCCTGATGTGGTAGATGAGCCAAAGAAGGGTGTCAAGCCCAAGTTAGTTCTAAATGTGACTTCTGAACTAGAACAGAGAAAGTTGTCCAAGAATGAGCCTGAAGTAATAAAACCATATTCACCTCTAAAGGAAACATCTTTATCTGGACCTGAGGTTTTATCAGCAGTGCAAATGGAGATGAAACATGATTCCAAAATAACAACTACACCTACAGTGCTTCATTCAGCTTCCTCAGGAGTGGAAAAGCAAGTTGAACATGGTCCACCTGCACTAGCATTTTCAGCTTTGTCAGAAGAAATTAAAAAAGAAATTGAACCCAGTTCCTCAACAACTACAGCATCTGTAACTAAGCTTGATTCAAACTTAACCAAAGTAGTAAAAGAAGAAATCTCAACAGATTCATCTCTTGTCACTCCTGTAGATCGTCCAGTCTTAACAAAAGTAGGAAAGGGTGAATCAGGAAGTGGTTTACCACCACTGGTAACATCTGCAGATGAACATTCAGTTCTTGCAGAAGAAGACAAGGTGGCAATTAAAGGTGCTTCTCCCATTGAAACTTCATCAAAACGTTTAGCTTGGTCAGAAGCAGAGAAGGAAATTAAATTTGATTCACCTCCAAGTGTCTCCTCTATAGCAGAGCATTCTGTTTTGCCAGAATTAGAAGCCAAAGAAGCTAAAGCTGGGTTGCCAGTAATCAAAACGTCATCTTTTCAGCATTCAGACGAATCTGAGGAAGCAAGGGTAGAAGACAAACAAGGTTTTTCATTTTCTACAGTCTGTGACTCTGAACGTTTGGTTTCATCACAGAAGAAGAGCTTGGTGTCTACCTCAGAGGTGTTAGGGCCTGAACATGAGCTTTCACTCAGCCTATGGGGTGAGATAAAGAAGGAAGAAACTGAACTTCCTTCATCACAAAATGTGTCACCTGCATCCAAACATATAATTCCAAAAGGCAAAGATGAGGAAATAGCAAGTTCATCTCCTGAGTTGGAAAATTTAGCATCAGGTTTAGCCCCAACATTACTGCTCCTCAGTGATTATAAGAACAAACAGGCAGTGGAAGTATCTTCTACAGCTCCGGGAGACTTCCCATCAGAAAAACAAGACGTTGCTTTGGCAGAGCTGTCTTTGGAACCTGAGAAGAAAGACAAGCCACACCAACTGTCGGAATTACCAAACGCTGGGTCAGAATTTTCTAGTGATTTAGGTAGACAAAGTGGATCCATAGGTACAAAACAAGCAAAGTCTCCCATAACTGAAACAGAGGATTCTGTTTTAGAAAAAGGCCCAGCTGAGCTTAGGAGCAGAGAAGGAAAAGAAGAAAATAGAGAGCTTTATGCATCTTCTACAATGCCTGCAATTTCAGAGCTTTCATCATTGCTTAGGGAGGAATCTCAGAATGAAGGAATTAAACCTTTCTCTCCCAAGATCGTCAGCCTAGAGTCAAAAGAACCACCTGCCTCTGTAGCTGAAGGAGGCAACCCAGAAGAATTTCAGCCATTTACTTTTTCTTTAAAAGGATTATCAGAGGAGGTTAGCCATCCAGCCGACTTTAAAAAGGGAGGAAATCAAGAAATAGGCCCGTTACCACTAACTGGAAATTTGAAGGGAGATGTTTTAGATAAGCTAAGTGAAGAAACAGGCCACCCAGATTCATCCCAGGTACTCCAGAGTATAACAGAACCATCAAAGATTGCTCCTTCTGACCTCCTTGTGGAACAAAAAAAGACAGAAAAAGCACTTCATTCAGATCAAACTGTTAAATTACCTGATGTAAGCACCTCTTTTGAAGATAAACAAGATCTGGGTATTAAGCAGTTTTCATTTATGAGAGAGAATTTGCCTTTGGAACAATCAAAATCATTTATGACAACCAAGCCTGCGGATGTCAAAGAAACAAAAATGGAAGAATTCTTTATTTCTCCAAAGGGTGAAAACTGGATGTTGGGAAAGCCAGAAAATGTGGCTAGTCAACACGAAGAGAGAATAGCAGGATCTGTGCAGCTGGATTCCTCTGGCAGCAATGAGCTGAGACCAGGGCAGCTCAAGGCTGCTGTGTCCAGTAAGGACCATACATATGAAGTGAGAAAGCAGGTCCTGCTGCATTCTGCTGAAGAATCTCATTTGTCATCACAAGAAGCAGTATCTGCTCTTGATACTTCCAGTGGTAATGTAGAGACCTTATCAAGTAAAAGCTACTCTTCTGAAGAAGTAAAGCTGGCTGAAGAAC
Source organism: Symphalangus syndactylus (assembly GCF_028878055.3). NCBI lineage: Eukaryota > Metazoa > Chordata > Mammalia > Primates > Hylobatidae > Symphalangus > Symphalangus syndactylus. Next base: position 67,276,673 of record NC_072433.2, read on the forward strand.
CAAAGTCTTTAGTCCTAGCTGGAAATGTAGAGAGAAACATAGCAGAGGGGAAGGAGATTCATGCTTTGATGGAGAGTGAAAGTTTGCTATCGGAGAAAGCAAACACAGAGTTTTCCTGGCCTTCCAAAGAAGATAGCCAGGAAAAAATTAAACTACCTCCTGAAAGATTCTTCCAGAAACCAGTGTCTGGCCTATCAGTGGAACAGGTGAAGTCAGAAACAATCTCCTCTTCTGTCAAAACAGCCCATTTCCCGGCAGAAGGTGTGGAACCTGCATTGGGCAATGAGAAAGAAGCACACAGGAGCACACCTCCTTTTCCCGAAGAGAAGCCATTGGAAGAGTCAAAAATGGTTCAGTCAAAGGTTATTGATGATGCTGATGAGGGAAAGAAACCAGCACCTGAAGTAAAAATACCCACACAAAGAAAACCCATCTCCTCAATCCATGCAAAAGAGCCTCAATCCCCAGAGTCACCTGAGGTGACACAAAAGCCACCTACACAGCCAAAGGTGGCTAAGCCAGACCTTCCTGAGGAAAAGAGAAAGAGAGGAATTTCATCTTTCAAATCGTGGATGTCCAGCTTGTTTTTTGGATCAAGCACTCCAGATAACAAAGTTGCTGAACAAGAAGACTTAGAAACACAGCCAAGTCCATCTGTAGAAAAAGCAGTGACTGTGATAGAGCCTAAAGGTACAATTCCCACCAATTTTAATGCAGCTGAGAAACCAGCTGATCATTCATTATCAGAGGTAAAACTTAAAACTGCTGACGAACCCAGAGGTACTTTAGTAAAATCTGGTGAAGGTCAAAATGTTAAAGAAAAATCCATTATTTTATCAAATGTAGAAGATTTGCAACAGCCGAAATCCATTTCTGAGGTGTCTAGGGAAGATTATGGGAAAAAAGAAATCTCAGGTGATTCAGAGGAAATGAACATAAACTCAGTAGTTACTTCTGCTGATGATGAGAATCTTGAAATTCAACCTTCTTCACTAATCGGTGAGAAATTGGTTATGGAAGAAGCCAAAACTATTGTTCCTCTTCATGTTACTGATAGTAAAAGAGTCCAGAAGCCAGCAATCGCTCCTCCATCTAAATGGAATATTTCTATTTTTAAGGGAGAGCCAAGAAGTGATCAAAAACAAAAATCACTCCTTTCATTTGATGTAGTAGATAAGGTGCCACAACAGCCAAAATCAGCTTCCTCCAACTTTGCAAGTAAAAATATCACAAAGGAATCAGAGAAACCAGAGTCAATTATTTTGCCAGTAGAAGAATCAAAAGGCAGTTTAATTGATCTCAGTGAAGACAGGCTCAAGAAAGAAATGCAAAATCCTACTTCCTTGAAAATTTCTGAAGAGGAAACAAAACTCAGGTCTGTTAGTCCAACTGAGAAGAAAGATAATTTGGAAAATAGATCATACACCTTGGCAGAAAAGAAGGTGCTGGCAGAAAAACAAAACTCTGTGGCCCCATTAGAGCTTAGAGATAGTAATGAAATAGGGAAAACACATATTACGCATGGATCTAGATCTACTGAACTGGAAGAATCAAAAGCTGATGCTATGCCACAGCACTTCTATCAAAATGAAGACTACAATGAAAGACCCCAAATCATTGTTGGTTCTGAAAAGGAGAAAGGTGAAGAAAAAGAAAATCAGGTGTATGTGCTTTCAGAAGGAAAGAAGCAGCAGGAACATCAGCCTTATTCTGTGAATGTAGCCGAGTCTATGATTAAAGAATCAGATATCTCTTTAGGTCATTGTTTGGGTGAAACTCAATCATTTTCATTAGTTAAAGCTATGTCAGTTACTGAAAAATCAGAAGCCATGCTCTCAGAGGCTCACCCAGAAATCAGAGAAGCAAAGGCAGTAGGAACCCAACCACATCCTTTAGAAGAAAGTAAAGTTTTGGTGGAGAAAACCAAGACTTTCCTGCCGGTGGCTCTTTCTTGTCGTGATGAAATAGAGAACCACTCTTTATCTCAGGAAGGAAATCTAGTATTAGAAAAGTCAAGCAGAGATATGCCAGATCACAGTGAAGAAAAAGAACAGTTCAGAGAGTCAGAGCTATCGAAAGGTGGTTCAGTAGATATCACAAAAGAAAGTATGAAAGAAGGATTTCCATCTAAAGAATCTGAAAGGATTTTAGCTCGTCCTTTTGATGAAACTAAGAGCTCAGCAACACCGCCATATTTGCTGTCATCTGTAAAACCACAAACTCTTGCTTCAGGAGCTTCTCCAGAAATTAATGCAGTGAAGGAACAAGAAATGCCACAATCAGAATTGACTCCAGAAAGGCATACAGTTCATACTATTCAGACATCTAAAGATGACACATCCGATGTGCCTAAACAATCTGTTCTTGTTTCAAAGCACCACTTGGAGGCTGTGGAAGATACCCGTGTAAAGGAACCACTATCTTCAGCAAAAAGCAACTATGCTCAATTTATATCTAATACATCAGCAAGCAATGCTGATAAAATGGTTTCTAATAAAGAAATGCCCAAGGAACCTGAAGACACATATGCAAAAGATGAAGACTTTACAGTGACTAGTAAGCCAGCTGGACTTGCAGAAGATCAGAAGACTGCCTTTAGTATCATTTCTGAAGGCTGTGAGATATTGAATATTCATGCTCCTGCCTTTATTTCTTCAATCGATCAGGAAGAAAGTGAACAAATGCAAGATAAGTTAGAATATTTGGAAGAGAAAGCCTCATTTAAAACCATGCCACTCCCTGATGATAGTGAAACAGTTGCTTGTCATAAAACATTAAAGAGCAGGTTAGAAGATGAAAAAGTTACACCACTGAAAGAAAATAAACAAAAGGAAACTCATAAGACAAAAGAAGAGATGTCCACAGATTCAGAAACTGGTGATTTATCGTTTACTCAGCCCACAATTCCCAGTGAAGAGGATTATTTTGAAAAATATACTTTGATTGATTATAACATCTCCCCAGACCCTGAAAAACAGAAAGCTCCACAGAAATTAAATGTTGAAGAGAAACTCTCAAAGGAAATTACAGAAGAATCTATCTCTTTCCCAGTAAGTTCAGTGGAAAGTGCACTAGAACATGAATATGACTTGGTGAAATTAGATGAAAGTTTTTATGGACCAGAAAAGGGCCAAGACATATTATCTCATCCAGAGACCCAAAGCCAAAACTCAGCTGACAGGAATGTTTCAAAGGACACAAAGAGAGATGTGGACTCAAAGTCACCGGGGATGCCTTTATTTGAAGCAGAGGAAGGAGTTCTATCACGAACCCAGATATTTCCTACCACTATTAAAGTCATTAATCCAGAACTTCTAGAGGAGCCACCTGCACTTGCATTTTTATATAAGGATCTGTATGAAGAAGCAGTTGGAGAGAAAAAGAAGGAAGAGGAGACAGCTTCTGAAGGTGACAGTGTGAATTCTGAGGCATCATTTCCCAGCAGAAATTCTGACACTGATGATGGAACAGGAATATATTTTGAGAAGTACATACTCAAAGATGACATTCTCCATGACACATCTCTAACTCAAAAGGACCAGGGCCAAGGTCTGGAAGAAAAACGAGTTGGTAAGGATGATTCATACCAACCGATAGCTGCAGAAGGGGAAATTTGGGGAAAGTTTGGAACTATTTGCAGGGAGAAGAGTCTGGAAGAACAGAAAGGTGTTTCTGGGGAAGGAGAATCAGTAGACCATGTGGAGACCACTGGTAACGTAGTGATGCAGAAGAAAGCTCCCATCACAGAGGACGTCAGAGTGGCTACCCAGAAAATAAGTTATGCGGTTCCATTTGAAGACACCCATCATGTTCTGGAGCGTGCAGATGAAGCAGGCAGTCAGGGTAATGAAGTCGGAAATGCAAGTCCAGAGGTCAATCTGAATGTCCCAGTACAAGTGTCCTTCCCGGAGGAAGAATTTGCATCTGGTGCAACTCATGTTCAAGAAACACCACTAGAAGAACCTAAAATCCTGGTCCCACCTGAGCCAAGTGAAGAGAGGCTCCGTAATAGCCCTGTTCAGGATGAGTATGAATTTGCAGAATCCCTGCGTAATGAAATGGTTCCTCAAGACATTTTATCAGAAGAACTGTCTTCAGAATCCACACCTGAAGATGTCTTATCACAAGGAAAGGAATCCTTTGAGCACATCAGTGAAAATGAATTTGTGAGTGAGGCAGAACAAAGTACATCTGCTGAACAAAAAGAGTTGGGCAGCGAGAGGAAAGAAGAAAACCAATTATCATCTGAGTTAGTAACTGAAAAGGCACAAAAAGAGCTGAAAAAGTCCCAGATTGACACATACTGTTACACCTGCAAATGTCCAATTTCTGCCACTGACAAGGTGTTTGGCACCCACAAAGACCATGAAGTTTCAACGCTTGACACAGCTATAAGTGCTGTAAAGGTAAATAGATGTTGAACACACAAAATTAATAATATATATATATATATATATATATACACACATTTAATTTGCTTTTACATTTTCTCAGTTTTAAAGATGATTAATATTTGATCATTGATCTTTAAGCAGAATGGTCTGAAAGCAAACTAAGAATATTTCTCCAAGAATTTAGTTAAGGTAGGCTTGACAGACATTCATTGAGTACAGCCCACCCTCCTTATCCTTGAGTTCTGCATGCTTAGAATCAACCAACCGCAGATCAGACATATCCAGGAAAAACACACACACATACACACACACACACACACACACACACACAAAACAGTAAGAGGGGGCTGGGTGTGGTGGCTCACACCTATAATCTCAGCACTTTGAGAGACCGAGGTGGGAGGATTTCTTGAGCCCAGAAGTTTGAGACCAGCCTGGGCAACATGGGGAGACCTTGTCTCTACTAAAAATACAAAAATTAGCTGGGCATGGTGGCGCACACCTGTAGTTTAAGTTACTTGGGGGGCTGAGGTGGGAGGATCAGTTGAGCCTGGGAGGTCAAGGCTACAGTTTGCTGAGATCCCACCACTGCACTCCACTCTAGGTGACAGAGTGAGACCCTGTCTCAAAAATAAAACAAAATAATAAATAAATAAAAGCAGCAATAAAAATAATACAAATGAAAACAATATAGTACAACTATTTACATAGCATTTATACTGTATCAGGCATTATAAGTAATCTAGAGATGATTTAAAGTATAGGAGAGGATGTACGCCAGTTATATGAAAGTACTATACCATTTTATATCAGAGCCTCGAGCCTCTTCGTATTTTGGTATCTGCTGACATCCTGAAACCAGTCCTCTGCAGATATTGAAGACAACTGTATACACTGTGTGCCACACATTTTTCTAGGCCTAGGGGCCAGCAAGAGAGACAACACAGGGTCACTGCCCTTGAGGAGCTTGGTATTTTATGGCAATAGCCCTTAACATTACCAAAAATGCCAAATAATTTGAAATTTAAAAAATTACCTTTGAGCAAAAAATTGCAAAAAGCACAGTTTCCTTCCTATTATCTACAATATCATCCTTTAAAGAGTCACATTTACAATGCATTGAGACATTTCATTGCAAGTTATATATAAATAATACATTAAGACAGTTTAAAATTTTTCTTTGTATTCCCTTTTAATTGATAAAATTCATGTTAGAAGCAGAAATTTTTTTGCATTCTTTCTGGCTATGTCTGTAGGACCCCAGTGTTCCAGATAAGTTAGTCCCAACACGTATCTTCCTGTAAGTGACTATAAATACTCCACTTCCCTGAGATACTATTGGAATGTAGTCTTTGAGACTCTCCTCTACTTTTCCATAGCCCTCCTACTGGTCTCACCATTCTTACCTCTTTAATCCATTCTCCATAGGGCAGCTGGAATTATCTTAAAATTACTAAATAACAATAACAATTGAGGATTTACTCTGTGCCATGCACTATTTTTTGTTTTTGTTTTTGTTTTTTAGAGACAGGCTCTCGCTGTGTCACCCAGGCTGGAGTGCAGTGCTGTAATCACAGCTCACTGCAGCCTTGACCTCCCAGGCTCAAGTGATCCCTCCACCTCAACCTCCCAAGCCCCAAGTAGCTGGGAATATAGTCATGCACTGCCACACTGGGTTAATTTAAAAATTGTTTTTATGCAGACAGGGTCTCCCTATGCTGCCCAGGCTGGTCTAGAACTCCTGGGCTCAAGCGATCCTCCCTCCTTGGCCTCCCAAAGTGCTGGGATTACAGGTGTGAGTCACAATGCCCAGTCTTAAGTTCTTTATATACAGGATATCTTTTAGTCTTTCTAACAGCCCTGTCACTGTCATTAGTTTGCAGATAATAAAATCGTCTCAGAGAGTTTAAATGATTTACCCAAAGTCATGGAAGGCAAAACTGGGGCTGGTACCCAGATCTTTCTGATGCCAGAGCTCATGTTCTTGACTATATATGCATACTGCTTGGCTCAGTACCTTGCTAATGGTAGTGATTTTCAATATGACCATTCAATTAGGTCCTTGTTAAATAATTATCAGACTCATTTTGATGCAATAGGATAACATATTAGAATCTTGGCATTTTTTAACTCCCAAATTAATCCTTCTCAACTTCTCTGATATTGCTTCTAGTTCTCCAGGGTATAATTTTGTTGAAACTTTACTTGTTAAAGTTTGGAGTTAGGGAGTAGGGCACTTCTTTTGTGAAATCTCAGACATCAGATGCATGAGCTACAGTGGAAGTGGGCCCCATTCTGTGGTGACACTTTGTTTTAACTCACAGCTACTGAGCACTGCCAGCAGAAAGAAAACTGAATTTTTTTGGTCTTCTTAATATGTTTTGTTTATCTCTATGAGTTTTAGATATTAAAAAATAATCATCTAAGTATTATCAATTTAAAACAAATTTTATAAGTAGAGAGATATGATGTCTCCTGCCTTAAAATCATTTTTAAAGTTTCTTTTAATTCTTGATCTTCTCTAAACAGTATGAAAAGGAGAAGGTGGGAACCCAGTTGACTAAAGCCAAGCAGCTAGCTTCAGTTCATTAAGTCAGCCATGAAGATTAGTAAGAGTTGGTTGGTTGGCAATTCCTCCTCCTACTCCTCCTTTCTCCTCCTCCTCCCTCCTCCTCCCTCCTCCTTCCTCTTTCTCCTCCTCCTCCTTTTCTTTTTCTTCTTCCTCTTCTTCTTCTTCCTCCTCCTCCTCCTCCTCCCCCTCCCCTTCTTCCTCCTCCTCTTCCTTTCCCTCCTCCTCCTCCTCTTCTTCTTCCTCCTTTTTTCTTCTTTGACAGGGTCTCACTCTGTTGCCCAGTCTAGAGTGCAGTGGCATGATCATCATAGCTCACTGAAGCCTCCTGGGCTCAAGCAATCCTTTCACCTCAGCCTCCTGAGTAGCTGGGACTAGAGACACATGCCATCACACCCAGCTACTTTTTAAATTTTTAGTGGAGACAAGATGTCACTATGTTGCCCAGTCTGGTCTCGAAGTGCTGGCTACCAGTGATCTTCCCACCTAGGCCTCCCAAAGTGCTGGGATTCCAGGCAGTAGCCACTGCAGCTGGCCAGTTGGCAACTTTTTAAAAATAAAAATCAATTTAAAAAATTGTAGCTTGAGAATTTTCTAGCATCTTAAGGGCAGGCATTTGTGCCTGTTCTAGGAGCCAATGGCTGCAGTTACAGATCACCCAAGTCCTTGTGTCTCCTCCCCAGTCCATCCCCATCACGTGCTTATCTTTTGTCTGTTCTTCATTTACTCACTCCCTTCCTGCATTCTCAGTGTTTATTTATCTCCCATTGTGTGTCAGGAACTGTGCTAATCATTGAGAGTGAAAAAAAAAAGGAAGATGGACTTGTAGATTGCCAAAATCAATACAATATTGTGAAAGCCCAATGTTCTGAGAAACTAATCTTTTGGGAGTGAAATGGTGGGGTAGGAAGGGGAATGTTAGCAAAGGTGTCTCTAAAAGGTGACACTTGAGTGAGCTCTAAATGAGATAGAGCTCTTCTAGCAGTCAAGGGCAGGGACAACATTCTAGAGCCAAGGAATACCATATGAAGGCACACAGATGAGAAAGAGTGCAAGGACAAAGTCAGCTTGTGTGATTGGAGCCTGGGGGCTGTAGAGAAAAGGTAAGGGCCATAGAGGGAAGTAGAGACCAGATCCTGAAGAGGCCTCCATCAATGTTGTATCTCCATCAGTCTGTGGTAGTGAATCAGACAGCTGAAGCTCTGCTATTTTTTCTGCTTTGTTATTTTTTAAGTTTAGCAAGATTGGCTGTTGCTAGGTTTATAATTACGGCTAAAGTGGGTACCATGCTCCCCTATCACCCCATACGTTTTCTAGTTGGCTATTACTGCTTGAGTATTTTAACCCTTTGAGGGTCATTAGAACTTTTAGGTCCCTTTAGTAGACAGTTTCTCTCAGTTGGTATGCTAAATTTCGGGCCTTGTGGCACTCTGATCACCTTCTCAGGCCATTGGTGTAAATGTGAAGAAATTACTCAGGTATATTGGACCAGTTTAGCAAAAAGACTCCTCTCTCAGAACATAAAAAAACCAAGGCCTTACTAGAGAGAATGCATTCAAATCCATAGTTCACTAAAACAGGTATGTTTTGAGCTCATCAATTTATCAAGAAAGTCAATTTTTCACTTAAGAAGATATACTGTCTTGGTGTAGTTGTTTTGAGGTTTTCACTCAAAACCTCCTAATTGTTTATCATACAGAATTATCTATAGTCAGATGAGGCAGTAAAGAAAATTTAAGGATTGATCTGTTAGTGGATATAGTATAGTAAATCTCTACCAAACATACTAAATTGATAAGGAATTTGGAGCTCACTGGTTGAAGTTCTCTTCCTAAATGTCATATACTAAGGATATCTTAATTCTTTTCTTCAGGTTCAATTAGCAGAATTTCTAGAAAATTTACAAGAAAAGTCCTTGAGGATTGAAGCCTTTGTTAGTGAGATAGAATCCTTTTTTAATACCATTGAGGTAAGTTAACACACCCATTTTACCTTAACCTGGCTTGTTCACAGCATCAGAAGTAAATGATTCTGAGGTGAAGGGATCTGACTTGGGGATTTTATGCGCATGTGTTGTTTGCCATTGTTGGTTCGGTTCCATTCAAAGCCAGAATGGTTAAAGTCTTCTCTCTGTGCACAATGAGTGAGACTCCTTTCTGCCTATGGATAAAAGATTTGCCCTTAACCACAGACATGCATTTATTAGACACTTACTATAACAGGGCAAATGCTTTACATGCTTTACCTGACTGAATCCTCACAATTATATGAGATAGGTGTTATTATTGTTCCAACTTTATAGATAAGAAACCAAGTCTTAGAGCACATTCCTCGTTTTCATGCCTCTCACTGGGTTAACTCTGCAGAAATGCTCTGAGTCACTGTCCAGTGTCCCATGCCCAGGGCCAGTGAGTGCCTCTCATAGCACGACTATCTCTGATGAGTTCATGCTTTCCTAGCTGCTGGCTCCTTTCCCTTCTGCAGGGAAGAGAGGGACTAGCAATGCTCCATCCTTATACAGAGATGGCCCAGGCACCCTCACCAGTCAGTCAGGACTGGCAGAGGGCCTGAGGCCACTGCAGAGGCTGCTGCACAGTTTCCCTACTACTGGGGCCACTCCACATGCTGGTTTGCTTGTAAGAGGTCTGCTTAATTCATGTTGTAGATCAACTAGTACATGCTAGTTATTTCAGGTGTCCCCTTCCCCAGGTGTCCTTTTTAGAGAGTAAATTATGAGATCATCTTATTACTAGCCCTACTAGTGAGGATAGCCAGGCATCTGGATGTGTCTGGACAGGCAACAAAGTTTCTCCCACTGTGGGATAACCTGCCATCTCACTGGAGGACATTTGGGGAGGTAGCCCCCATTCCATATCTGGGCTTTCTGCCTTGCACTGTGATTTTAGTGGAGTGATGCCTTTCCACCATCTGAAGGCCAGGGATCCTCACTCAACGTGATGCCATTTTCAAGTTTCATCATGTGTGGGTGCAGGTGGGCAAGACTTCCATACGAATATATATATATTTTGTATTATGGTAGCTAAAACTTTCTTGATGATACTGTTACAGTAAATTCTATTGCTTTATTGCAAAACTAATTGTGGGAAAGGGATTGGTAGGTTAGAAATTTGAACTGTGCATGTGATGTCTGATTCTCTGATCAGGATGCCAGAGGTCAATTCTTTAAAAGGCTGGTGTTTCCAAAAAAAAAAAAAAAAGCATGCATTTCTTGTTTCATTCAGAAGTGGGCTTTTTTGCTTGTTTGTTTTCAGGAAAACTGTAGTAAAAATGAGAAAAGGCTAGAAGAACAGAATGAGGAAATGATGAAGAAGGTTTTAGCACAGTACGATGAGAAAGCCCAGAGCTTTGAGGAAGTGAAGAAGAAGAAGATGGAGTTCCTGCATGAGCAGATGGTCCACTTTCTGCAGAGCATGGACACTGCCAAGGACACCCTGGAGACCATCGTGAGAGAAGCAGAGGAGCTTGACGAGGCCGTCTTCCTGACCGTGAGTGCCAAGTAAAATGGGCTCAAACACCTTGCACCCACTCTGGCACATCTACTTTTAAAGCTTCATTTTTCACTATTCCTTCAGATTATTTATATCTCTGTGTGGGATTTATATAACTCTGGCATTTAAACATTATTTGGGCATGCCTGATGCCTACAGAAAAGGCCCAGCAAACCCTGAAAGCCTCAATGCCCAGATCCAGCTGAAAGATCCATGGAGACAGCCCGCAGCATCATCATTCCATTGTGTCCCACTGGATTGATTGGTCACTGTCTAAGAGGGAGGGAAAGAAGCCTTGTTCCTGCCATGCTTTCCCTGTAAGGGCCAGCAGGCATCCTCAGGCTGGCTCCCGGGGCTGTCCTCTTCACTCCCTAAGCTGAAGTGACCACTCATATGGGCTGTTCCCCCTCTGAGCCTGGCCAAGGGGCTGAGAATAACATTTGGGTGTGCAAAAGGATGACATAATGGGGTACCCCTCTCAGGTAATAAATATGTTGGTGTTTTTACAAGGGGTTTCTTGGGGACAGGATTCTTCAAGTAGGTAACTTGTAGACATGGAAATTCCCTTGGGTGCTCCTCAAATTGTACCAGCAGAGACACCTCTGTGCTCCCTGCAATTCCCTAGAATACTCAGTGAGATGCTGGGTCTCCATGAAGCCAAGATTAAGCAGAAATAGTGGAGATGTTTTCCCTGAAGGCAGTTCTAAGCCTAACTGTCATACAGCGGGAAGCACCGCTCTTAGGATGACTGGGAACCTCCCTTTCAAAGTTCCCCATCCTCCTACCCTTTAGAAAACTTTGGAGATACAGCAAGGCAAAATGGAAAAATGTTAGCCTTTTGATTTGCCTCTGGGGACAGCTCTTGCCAGGGCAAATTTGGGTGAAGTGGACGTGGCCATTCTCAAAGAGAACTAAACTCATTACACTGTTTTGTGTGTAATTAAGGCAAAGCTTCTTATTCATAAACTGGGCACTGCTTGCGCAGCATAACGTTAATTAAGTGCTTTTTGTTCCCTGAGAACCTTATCTTTGTTCTATAAGAATAATTTACTTCTCTCTAGAAGAGCAAACTGTAAAAAAAATAAAATAAAATAGAAAAAGATGGCATTTTTCCTACTTATAAAAGTAATATTACTCATTTTTTAAAATTGGAAAATATAGAAAAGCACACAGAAAATATCACTCAGATAAATATTGATTACATTTTTGATATCTATCCCTCATTGAAAACATTTAAGTCATTTTTCCTGCTTTAGAGAATTCTATTCTGGAAGCTAAGCCGTTGGTTGATGAATAGAGAGAAGCAGAGCATAAGCAACTCATTGCCAGTCCCGCTGATCACAGAGACAGAGCCAACTGCAAATGAAACCACCCTCCATCCCTGTCCTGACACTGCCCATCCCACCCACTCCCCCTCCCCCGCACCCCGCCTTCTGAGCACTTATGTCCTTGCTGCCCAGGCTGAGAGAAAAACAACCTCAGGGAAGCTGAGGGGTTATGATTTTCAAACGTGGGTAATCTTAATGCTCCTCGTTGTTTTTTCTTTCTGTTATTAATTAGCTTCTCTCTCTCTCTCTCCCTTTTTCTCTCTTCTTCTCCTCCTCCTCCTTCTTCTCTCTTTCTCCCTAAGTCGTTTGAGGAAATCAATGAAAGGTATATAAAACATGATACAATGATACAGCATGACTGGATGCTTGCTTTTTAATATTTTGGTGCTTTATGGAAAATGAGCTGCCAATTAAAAAATACATTTAGTGGGCTACAGTATTTTCACTTTTAGACACAGTGCTTTTAAAAGCTAAATGACAGCTTTGAAAGAAAACTGCATGTGCTTTAGTTCAATAACAATTATCATAATGTAGATTTTTAACTGCTTCCTCAAGATGTATTCTGCATTTTCAGCCTAATCTAGGCCATCTTTCCTGTCACTGCATATAGAACATTTTGTAGATACTTAGATGCATTGGTTAAATATGAGTATTTGAAAGAATCATTCATATCTGCCTTGAGTAATTTTATGATTTATGTAATTTTAATGGACTGTTCTATCATTTTCTCTTCAAAAGATAGTCATGCATTTATCTTCTCTTTCTGCTCAGCTAACCTAAATGAATCTCCCTCTTTTGATTTTGTTTTGTTTTGTTGGTGTTTTTAACACTTCATCTAAGAGAATTCTTCATTCTTTCCAAAAGCAAAACACTCAACAAGAAAACATGTTGTCTATAAAAACATGTAACATCAGATTTATGTTTATCTTTCAGAGCATCTCATATTATAATTCTCCAACAGATCTGACACATTCTTCCTTTTGCACCATAGCAAGACCTGAGGTCTTTCCTTCTGGTTTGAGCCTAATGTTTTCTCCTTTTAGTGTAATTTTAAATGTAAATTTCTAAATTGTAAATACCGTCTTCAGTTTACTTCCGTCCCAATTCAAATTGTGATACAGCATAGAGTAAAATCAGAAATTTGTATCTATAATGTATTATAATATAAAAAAGGATTTAGATTAGAAATATGATTTTTTTAGGTAATTGAAATCACACAGATGAATCCTATTTACCTAAAACAAATTCTATTCAACAGAATATTACCAGTTAGTTTTTGAAAATAATTTGACTTATTGACATGAATCAATAAGTGTTTTATAACAGTAGCTCTGTTATGAATAGATTTCCCCAAGGAGCTTTTAAAAATGCTGATGCCTGAATCTTCTGAGATTCTGATTTAACTGCTCTGGGGTGTAGCTGAGCATTTTTAAGGCTTCCTAGATGATTCTAATGCATGGCCAGGGTTGAAAGTTCTGGTTTATACAATCTATCCTTTGTCCCAGTAATTCCCCAGACTGGCTGTGCCTAAGTCACCTGTGCAGTTTGTTTAACCAAAGATCCTTGGGTCCCACCCCAGATCCACTACATCAAAATTTCCAGAGTGAGACCAGGCATCTGCTTGTTACCAGTTCTCATAGACGAGTCTAAGACACACCACAGTCAGGTCTGGAAACTGATACCCAGGGCTTATTCCGAGTTTCCTATCTATCTATCTATCTATCTATCTATCTATCTATCTATCTATCTATTTTTGAGCCAAAGTCTCACTCTGTCACCCAGGCTGGAGTGCAGTGGCACGATCTTGGCTCACTGCAACCTCCACCTCCTGGGTTTAAGCAATTCTTCTGCCTCAGCCTCCCAAGTAGCTGGAACCACAGGTGCACTCCACCGTGCCCTGCTAATTTTTTGTATTTTTAGTACAGATGGGGTTTTGTCATGTTGCCCAGGCTGATCTTGAACTCTTCAGGCCAAGTGATCTGCCCACCTCCAGTTTCTTTTATTTAAAAAAAAATATTTTTTCTAAATATTATTGACATTTCTTTTTATCCAAAAAGTACATGGATTTACAGTGCCATTCCATCTATACTGGATAGTGTAGATGCATATTTGCTTATTTATATTTTGTCCATTCATGGAAGTTACTGCTCAGTAAGAAAACTGGGTGAGTGAAAAGTTGAAAAATGCAATAGAATGTTTTTACCTTTCTAACTATCAGAATATTGCAAATATAAATTGACATCCACTTAATACTAAATACTCTTTCTTCGGTTTTGTGCTTAAATGTGTTCATCTGTGTGTCATTTTAATTAGTTTCTATTTCATTGTCCAGTTGACAGTGAATTAATTTTTTGCTAAAGCTGCCTGTCACTTAAAGGAGAGTACACTTGGGCTAACCATTATTTTCCTGTAAAGAAAAAAGACAACAAAATTCTGGGATTTGGTGAAGAAAGATGAACAATTAAAGAAAGCACTGTCAAACATGTGCATGCACACGTGCACACACTTGATGAAGCTGGGCGCCATCACTGAAAAGCTTTCCATGTCCTCAAGAAAACTTCTGTCTCAAAGTCCCAATGTTATTGATGTTCCTTTCTGTAAGAAGTGCTAATTATCTGCAGTTGGCCCTTGAACAACATGAGTTTGGACTGTGCAGGTCCACTTATATGTCGATCTTTTTCAATAAATATATTGGAAAATTTTTTTGAGATTTGTGACAATTTGAAAAAAACTCAAAGATGAACTGCATAGCCCAGAAATGTTGAAAAATTAAGAAAATGTTAGGTATGTCACAAGTACATAAAATATATGTAAATATTAGTCTATTTTATGATTTACTATCATAAAATATACACAAATCTATTATAAAAATTAAAAACATCAACATTTATGCACACAAACACCATATGCAGTTGGGAGAAATGTAAACAAAGATACAGTATTAAATCATAACTGCATAAAATTAACTGTAGTAATACTGTACTACTCAAATAATTTCTACAACTATACTACTACCGTACTACTTTAATAATTTTGTAACCACCTCCTGTTGCTGTTGTGATGAGCTCAAGTGTTGTGAATCTCTGCTTAAAACACTGTGTCACGCTAATCATCTCCCCGTGAGCAGTTAGTCTCTCCAGTAAATTGCATATTGCAGTAAAAAGTGATCTCCTAAGGTTCTTGCCTATTTTTTTTTTTTACCATATTCAGTGTGATACCATAAACCTTGAATAATGCCATGATATCCATAGGAAGTGGTACTAGTGATCCTGGATGTGCTCCCCAGAAACAGAGAAAAGTCATGACATTACAAGAAGAAGTTGAATTGTTTGATCTTTTCATTAGATTGAGGTCTGTAGCCACCGTTGTCTTCCATTTCAGGTGATGCATCTTGTGAAGAGATGATGTAAACTTAAGGTATTAATAAATACAGTACAGTACTGTAAGTGTATTTTCTCTTCCTTAATGATTTTCTGAAGAATTTCTCTTTTCTCTAGCTTATTTGATTTTAAGAATACAATATATAATACGTATACAAAATATGTGTTAATCAACTCTTGAGGTTATTAGTAAGGCTTCCAGTCAACAGCAGGCTATTAGTAGCTAAGTTTTTGGGGAGTCAAACAGTACACATGGATTTTCAATTGTGCAGAGAGTGCCCTAAACCCCGCCTTGCTCAAGAGTCAGCTGTGGTTTATTTTACCTTGCCACTTTTTCTCCCTCCCTTCATGTTATATCTCTAAAGGCAATGCTTGTATATTAAATGATTTTTCTCAACACTAAACATGCTTAAATTAAGGAATGCTGTCAAGCATATTTAGACTCAACATTTGCATATCTTGAAAAACACATTTGCTTAGAAAATGCTGTCTGTTGAGGGGATTCATTTTTTTTCTCCGTTTTGCTCTTTTGTGTTATGATAATGAAAACGAGTTGCAGCCATTGTAAGACCTGCTTCTAAAAGGATGTCTGCTTGCCTTTTCATATGCTGATGTTAAACTGGAATAGGTCAGTGCATAAGGGAAAACTCTAACATTTTGCTCGTGGTACCTACAATCAGAGCTTTTGTGCTACAAAATGTCCTACATTAATACACATCAGTGATGTGTATTTTTAGAGGGCTTAGTGCATGTATGGGGCAGCATTTTTGTTCATTCTGAGCCTATCATTTCTACCCTCTCCATCCCCACAGTCTTAATTTAGGCTCATGCTATCTTCCCTCACTAGACCCTATGGGGTTCTCCCACCTGACCTCAGACCTCTCTCCTCTGCTTACCCTGATCCTTCCTTAGACAATTGCCAAGATAGTCGTCTAAATTTCCCTTTTATAACAATTTTGTGGCTCTCCTTGCCTTAAAAGACAAAATGGAACTCTCAGTGGGTATGAAAGGCTCTTCATAGTCAAGCCACAAACCACTTTTCTATTTCATCTCTAACTGTCTGTGCTTCCCAACTCCCACGGTGCCCTCTGGCCCTCGAATGTGCTGTACTTGGCCACATCTCCATGCCTGGGTTCATGCCCTTCTTCTATCTGCAATGCCCTTACTTGTCCTCTCTTCTGCCTAGGAAACTCCCACTCATTAAGACCCAGCCCAAGTGTTACCTCCTCTTTGAAGCCCCTCTGGAACCACCTCCCCTAAATCAAATGATAGTTAATTTTATTGTTTCTGACAGTAGTAAGTGTAGAAGTCACTCTTTAAATATTCAGTTTTATTTTATAATATTTTTCCTTCATACTGACCATAAATCCATCATCACTGAGATCCTGATATCCTCACCCCCACAAAACTATTGGCCTCTTATGTATTCAAAATATGTTTATTAAATGCCCACCATGTGCCAAGTAATGCATTAGAATACAGTAGTAAACAAAAGAAAGTCCTTTCCTGCATATAAACGGTATTCTGGTGAAGCAGACAGACAAAAACCGAAGAGGCTGTGATAAGTCTGGGGAAGTAAAACAAAGCCTAGTGAAGAATGGAGGGGGCAGGCAAGGCTGTATTAGTAGGGTACTCTCTGAGGAGCTGACATTTGAACAGAGATCTAAATTAAGTCAAGGAAGGAGCTGAGCAAGTGTCTGGGAGAACAAAGTTCCAACAGCAAGTGCAGTGGGTCTGCTGGGAAAACCAAGACATCCATGGAAATGAGGCCGATGCAGTTCCTTGCAGCCGACTGAGTTGCTGGAAGAGAATTCCAGTCCTGTGTGAGACAGGTGCACAGAGGAGAGCTGCTAATCTACTTGGAGGCCTCTCATGCTAAAAATAAATTCTTTTGCAAACTCTGTTTCCTCTTTCCCCTTCAGAGTTAACCTTTTTGTCATTGTTTAAATCCACATTTCATCTGGATACAAATACTTAGACTTAGCATCAGTTGGCATTCCAACTAATGAGGGTGTTGAGTCCATAAAGCTGTTGATTTAGAAATTGTGGCTTGTTTAGTCTTTTACAAATGGTAAGCTTTATCCTCTTATTGCTCCTTCCACAGTACCTAGCACAATGCCTGGGACATAGTAAGTAAACATGTTTTGAATGACAAAATGATTAGAAGCTTAATATCGAGGTTTGAGAACAAGGACATCTACAGTGTGTAAGTTTCTAGATGTGCTCTTAGCATTTTTATCCTTTGAAGCCTCAGTGGGTATGAAAGGCTTTGGATATAAATCCTTCCCCTTTAGGAAATAAAGAAAATAATGACTAAAATGAAGTAATTTTTAGGACCAACTTTATAGGTAAAACACTTAAGACTGTATTGCTTGATAGAATCTTTCTAACTAGAGGATATAGGAATGAAATTTCCAATATTACCAGTTGCCTAAGGATAGATTTTAGACAAATATTTCAAGACTTTAAAGCTTTAAATCCTTTTTTGGATAGAGTGAGAGGCCCTGCCTTATGCAAACCACCACTACCAACACCAGCTTCATTTTGAACAATTGTTTTTCACTTTCATTCTGTATGTTAATAATTGTTTAACTTATGTAGAGCTCTATTCCCCTGATAGGTTGCTTTCTGCAATGGAGAGCACTGCTTCTTTAGAGAAAATGCCTGCTGCGTTTTCCCTTTTTGAACATTATGATGACAGCTCGGCAAGAAGCGACCAGATGTTAAAACAAGTGGCTGGTAAGCATTTTAATATATTAATTACCTAGATGAAATATGGCAGTTTTTGCTTGTTTGTTTTGTATGTAATGATATATACAAAAGATTTTGAGTGTAAAGACATGTAACTGGAAAAAGAAAAGTATTAGTTGTAAGATGTTACAGCTAGACTCTGAAATTGAGCATAGGACGAGCATCCCATTTCTGTGCATTTCCATCTGAAGCTTTATGATTTGCTTGGAGATTGAGGAGGTGGAAGGAGCCATGGAACCAAAGGGTCTCCTCTTTTTTTTTTTTTAATTTAAAAATAAGATTTCTCTCCCTCTCTTCTCATTTGCCTCATACCAGCAGCCAGGTATAAAAGAAAAAAGAAGTCAAATGTTTTCCTACGTGTCAAACAGATTCTCTTTATGAGTGGTTTTCCCCTCTTCAATTCAGTTCTTTTCCCCTTTTTTCAAACTAAACAGATGAGCTTAGAGAGCTATCAGCTCAGCACCATGGTCTGTAGCCAGGAGCCTCCCACTCAGCTGTCAGAAGCATCCTGCCAGCTCTTCACAATATTTTTTAATGTGCTATTTTAACAAACAGGACAATGAAACTTATTTAGATTTTTCAAAGCTGCCATATTTCAGTGAAGTTACCAAGTTTTTCTTACTGTACAACATGCTCAGATGTCCTCCTTAAAAGATGCTATAGTCTTCCAAAATCACCTCAAAGATTACAGCTATTCAGGAGGCTGAGGCGGGAGGATCACTTGAGCCTAAGGGTTCGAATCCAGCCTGGGCAACATAGTAAGACCCCCATCTCCGAAAAAAAACAAACAAACCCAAAAACCAAAAACAAAAAAGATGGCTGTTGTGTTTAAATTGATGGTTAACTTTCATTCCTGTACAAAGAGTTTTAATTTAGTAATTACTAAAAAGGCTACTTACTATATGTCTAAAAAGACAAAAATGACACAACACACAAAAACTAAAACTCCACCAGCCGTTTATAAAATTAAAAACTCAATCATTGATCTTAATGGATTTTCTCTAGAAATGTCTCAAAGTGTTTTCTTGTAATGTCTTTAAGAGGGATTAGACTAGGGCAGTGATTGCAAACTAAGAAAGTTTGATTAACAGAGCTGGTCTTTTGCTTTTAAGGGATTCATTATATGCCATTGTTCATTTAGGAGGATATGCTTTTCAATACTTAATGGGCAAGGAGAGGACATTTAATATATTTTAGAGGTCACAGAGTTAAAAATGTCACAAAGCGTTAACAATTAACTCAGCAAGTGCACATGGCAGTCCCTGTGGCTGGAAGCCTTTTATGGAGAGACTGATCTCGGAGCCATAAATGTTACTTTGTGCATCTGTTTCACAAAACTGGAGCCCTGGGTGTTGACTTGCTGCTAAATAGTTTTTGTGCATTTTGTGACACCTCTCAGAAGTCCTCACCTCTTACCTGAAAAGTTGATCTGATGACCCCCTACCTAAACTAAGCAGATATAATGAGAAAAGGATGTGAGTTTTCCAATGAGAAGTAGCAGCCCATATGATTTATTCCATGCTTACACGATGGCTGGCATTGTGGAGACCGTTAAGCATATCAAATCATCTAATCTCACCACAACCCAAGGAGGTAGGTTTTGTTATTCCCATTTGACAGGTGAAGAAAGGTGAGGAAAGAGAGGAACAGAAAAATGTTCTATTTTCAAGACAACACAGCCGGTTGGAGTGTGTTTGGCAGGGGAGTTTGGCTTCAGAGTCTGCCCCACAGTGAAAAGGCAGAGTGCTGCTGAGAAAGATGAGAGAAACAGATCATGGATAAACAAACACGAATCTAGGCTTCCTTGATGCTGGCACCTGGGGATTTTTTTTAATTGTGGTAAAATACACATAACTTAAAATTTACCATCTTGCCCACTTTTAGTTGTATGGTTTAGTGGCATTAAGGGCATTCACATTGTGGTACAACCATCACTGCCATCCTCTCCAGAACTCTTCATCTTGCACAATGGAAGCTCTATATCCATTAAACACTGACTCTCCACATTCTCCCCTTCTCCTGGCTCTGGCAGCCACCATTTTACTTTCTGTTTCTGTGAATTTGATTACTCTAAGTACCTCATCTAAGTGGAATCATACTGTATTTCTCTTTTTGTAACTGGTTTGTTTAACTTAGAGTAATATCCTCAAGGCTTACCATGTTGTAACATGTGAAACTTTTCCTCCTCTTATCTATTCATCCATTGGTGGATACTTGGGTTGCTTCCACTTTTTGGCTATTGTGAATAATGCTGTTCTCCTGAGGACGTTCCAAAGGCCAGGTTGAGTGGAAATCTGTATCTGGCCACAGATTCTGAAGTCCAGTTTGGTTAACGCTTAACTCCCCGTGTGGTGGCTCTTTTTGGGTACATTTCATCAGGCAGAGGGGTGATTCTTCTACCCAATTCCTTAGCCTATTATAATGAAGCCTTAAACTTTCATTTTGGTATTTTTTGGTATCATACCTTTTTCCCCCCCACACAGAGTCTCACTCTGTCACCCAGGCTGAAGTGCAGTGGCACCATCTCGGCTCACTGCAACCTCTGCCTCCCATTCTTATGCCTCAGCCTCCCCAGTAGCTGGGATCACAGGCATGCATCACCATGCCCAGCTAATTGTATTTTTAGTAGACATGGGGTTTTGCTATGTTGGCCAGGTTGGTGTCCTACTCCTGACCTCAAGTGATCTGCCCTCCTTGGCCTCCCAAAGTGCTGGGATTACAGGCATGAGCCACCGCGCCCGGCGGGCATCACACTTATTCAAGTTTATTACTCTAAAAGTGTAAACAGAGTTGCTAAACTTCGGGTCTCTGATGTTGTTCTACCACATAAGAACTGTAAATCCAGCCATTATTATTAGATTATATCTATGGAATATTCTTATTCCCTTTTCATTTTAGAATTCTTTGAAAAGTAAAAGTGTTTCCTGTTTCTGAAAAAAAGATGTTTTACCTTTAATGCTTTTGGGGGAAGGAGCACATTAAAACAAAATTTCTAACCTACATACTTTGCTTCTTCCTTGAAATTAAGTGATTTTCTTGGATCAATTAATCAGTTTTTAAGTTTGTTAATTTACCCGAGAAAGAGAGAGAAATGTGAAAGATGTTTTCCTTTTTAAAAAGCAGATACAGCTCCATGTATAATACATAGCATAAAAGGGGGAGCATTTTCATTGTTCATGCCTCAAGTAATTCTCAAATACTGCTTCAAAGATGATCGACAATCCTTGAAACATTCTGCTTGGTCGTTTCATAGACCTGGGTAACATGAAAATTTACTGAACTACATTTATCTGGACAGACTCATTTAGAATGTGACATCCATTTCCTGCTGGGAAGACAAGCAATAAATTCCAAGACAGTAGCAGGGTCTCTGACACGTGATCAGCTCCCTGGTGAGGTATTTCTCACCATCAGCCTCTGCCTTAGCATGCAGTTCGCTCCTCAGGTCTTACCTCTGTCTGTGGCCTCTGTGGCTTTCCAGATGATGGGTCCCTCGTTCAGCCCTCATCTTCAGGAGCTTCCTGCCTTGCCCCTCTGTTTCCTGTGCTCCTGCCAAGGCCCCTTTGCTTTCTGAATGTTAGCACTGGTTACCTGTCAGCCACTTTGCTAAGCACTTGATAGATATTATTTGCTTCCTAATGCTATTATTATTGTTTTCTCATTTTAAAGATGGGGAAACTGAGGCTAAGATAACGGAGGGGGCAGATCTGGTGTTTAACCTTGGGCCAGCCGCTCTGCACTGAAGTCCATGAACTTGGCCCTTCTCCTCTTCTGCTTCTCGTTTTTCACAACTGTGTATTTCTTCAGTTCTTTATCACTATTGCATCTTCTCAGTTTGTCTCTTTTTGTTACATTCTTTAGACCCATTTATGTTTTTCTCATTTTTACCTTCTTGCTGAACTGATCTTTATTTTTCTTTTCCTTTGGTGTCCACTTTTAATAAAGTAATCTCATAAAATTTGGCCCATATTGTTAATATTTCAGTAAACTTATCTCTCAGGAAATTGTTGACTGGAAGAAAATAACTACAAAAAATAAATGTAAAAACATGCTATTGGGTCGGGTGCAGTGGCTCATGCCTGTAATCCCAGCACTTTGGGAGGCCGAGGCGAGCAGATCACCTGAGGTCAGGAGTTCGAGACCAGCCTGGCCAACACGGTGAAACCCCGTCTCTACTAAAAATACAAAAAAATGAGCTGGGCGTGGTGGCGGGCGCCTGTAATCCCAGCTACTAGGGAGGCTCAGGCAGGAGAATTGCTTGAGCCCAGGAGGTGGAGGTTGCAGTGAGCCGAGATCGCACCACTACAGCCTGGGTGACAGAGCAAAACTCCACCTCAAAAATAAAGCATGCTATCTTTCCAACTATGGGAATAACCTTTTCCTCTAATTTGTAAAATATGTTCAAAGATTTTATGTCATAAGTTTTGGGGGAGAATTGCATAGAAGCTCGATTTATGGCGTTGCATATACCATTAATGTTTGTATGCATAATCATGAACTTTACAAGTTTCTAGGAGAACATTCAAGGATTTTGTTGTCATTAAAATTCAGAACAACAGAGTTCTACTAGATGTCTAAAATGTATGCTGAATCAGTAGGCTACTTTTTCTCTAGTTTTTATATATTTTAATTTTTAAAAAGTTAATAATTAAAAAAAATTGATAGGGATAGCCATGTTGGAAAGACAAAATGGGATAGTCGTTTCAGAAAGTATATTTTGATATTTTATTTTTACAAGTATTTTTCAGGTTTGAAGATATACCAACTATATCTTAAAATGGTTTCATTTGCCTCTATTGTGAATATAGAATCTATATTGATACAGAATGATACCACCTTGGTTATCTAGTAAAGCGTGTGTTTTGTTTTGAAGGATAAGCAAGTCAGTTGTTGCGTCCTCTAACGTACGTAGGTTTACTGCTCCAACTATAAGACTACAGAAGAGTTTCTCAAGTGATCCCATTTTGGAATACATTTTTGTTTATTTCTGTGTGTGTTATATATGTGCACATGTACAAATGCATAGAAAACACTGTGGAGGGATACACATTCAACTGCAGCAGTGACTGCATCTAAAGAATATGGCTGGGCGTGGTGGCTCACGCCTATAATCCCAGCACTTTAGGAGGCTGAGGCAGGTGGAATCCTTGAGGCCAGGAGTTCAAGAACAGCCTGACCAATATGGTGAAACCCCACCTCTACTAAAAATACAAAAATTAGCTGGGCGTGGTGGTGCATGCCTGTAATCCCAGCTACTCAGGAGGCTGAGGCAGGAGAATTGCTTGAACCCGGGAGGCAGAGGTTGCAGTGAGCCAAGATTGCGCCACTGCACTCCAGCCTGGGTGATAGAGCAAGACTCTGTCTCAAAAAATAAAAAAAAAAAAAAATTGGCCAGGTTCGGTGGCTCATGCCTGTAATCCCAACACTTTGGGAGGCCGAGGTGGGTGGATCACCTGAGGTCAGAAGTTCGAGACCATCCTGGCCAAGATGGTGAAACCCCGTCTCTACTAAAAATACAAAAATTAGCCAGGTGTGGTGGCAGGTGCCTATAATCCCAGCAACTTGGGAGGCTGAGACAGGAGAACCGCTTGAATCTGGGACACAAAGGTTGCAATGAGCCAAGATCGTGCCACTGCACTCCAGCCTGGGTGACAGAGTGAGACTCAGTCTCAAAAACAAATAAATGGAATTAAATTAAAATTAAAATTAAAAAAATAAAAAAGAATATAATTAAGGTTTGGGGTTTGGGGCAACAAGAGAACCCTTCTACTTTTATACCATGTATTTCTGTATTGTTTGAATTTTTTTCAACAAGCATAAGTAACTTTTGCCCAAAAAATTAATAAAAACAGCATTAGTTACAATAAATCTTGTTTATATTCCAGTTCCACAGCCTCCTAGATTAGAACCTCAGGAACCAAATTCTGCCACCAGCACAACGATTGCAGTTTATTGGAGCATGAACAAGGAAGATGTCATTGATTCATTTCAGGTTTACTGCATGGAGGAGCCACAAGATGATCAAGAAGTAAATGGTAGGATCGCTAACACAAATACAAATGCATATGCATATTCATGCATCTTCATGTGAAGTATTTAAATATACACCTGTATTATGACTCTTCCCACAAAGCATTTATAGCCATTTACAAAACAACAACAAAACCCCAACAACCATATAATGAAATAATAACTACAGAAGCAGAATTTGGGAATCAAGATCAGGGAAAACAAAATAGCATAACTATTATAATAGTCAACACGAATATTGTAATTGAGGTTCACATTTGGCTTTGAGCTCTCAGAATAACAGGAGCAATGAAGTGATTCTCATTTTCAGAAAGGAGGTAACATCCCAGAGTTTCAAGGAAAATAAAGTTTTAAACAGTACGAAAGCCTGAAAGACACATGTCACATGTTCCACTTTTAGGGAAGAAGCCATAGAGAGGACAGTGTGCTCCACAGTGGTCTGAATGCACATGAAGCATGGGATGTCATGGGTGGCAGTTTCTCAGGTCTGTCTTTGCTAAAAGCCACCAAAAAGCCACAAGGTTCATTCAGTGTTCACAGTTCCCAAGGCATGGGCCTAGGTATGGTGTAGTCTTCCTGTGTCCCAAATTAATGTGTGGATAGAAATGGAAGTGCTTAGTAGGGTGAATGGATGGTATGTCTTACAGCTGAGCCTCTGTAAGTATCTCTCAGCTCAGAAGGACTTCTTATAAGCCCTGGAAGCCAGGCAGTTTGAGGTTGTGCTTCCTGGTGAATCAGAGCTGGGAGTGCTGCCATTCTGTGTTGCTTGTTGAAGACAGACCCACATACTAGGAAAACAGATGAGCATGTGGCAGGCTTGGCGTCCTAACTCAGGCGCCCATTTTGTAATCAGGAATGAATGGTAATATATTATACTATTACTAATATTTAAGTCTTTTGAAATGTCATGTGATAATTAATTTAGAAAAAAGTTTAAAAAAGCAATTATAGGCATGGTGTAAAGTTGGCTAAATCTGTCTGTAATGTAATGACTCCTGTTTTATTGACCTATTTCCATATGCCTGTCACAGCACAACCAAGTAAATGTTACTATGCCTATTTGCAAGTGAGAAAACTAATGTGAGGTTAAGTAGTTTGCTCAAGGCCTTGCAGCTTGTACGTGACCAGGGGCAGGAGTCAAACACGCATCTGTCAGGCTCCAAAGTTTATTCTTTTGTTTGTTTGTCTCTGTGTGTGTTTTGTTACACCATACTTCATCTCCATCTATTTCTAGCTGTTTTCTAAACACCATGGTTCTCTGAGACCCCTCTTATCAAATAGTTATTGCTTGGAGTACTTTTTTTTTTTTTACTGGGTTTCACCCCCACCCCAAACACTTCCCTATCCTGTGTCTCATTGTTTCTGTGCCCTGAACTGTGTTAATAACAGTTAGCTAATCTGATAATCTAGTCTGTGACACCATGCCATGTTTAGTAGGGTCTCTGGTCACAAATGTTATGTGCACTGTTAGAGAGAGTGGCAGGGTAATAGGATGTATTAGTTCATTCTCACACTGCTATAAAGACATACCTGAGACTGGGTAATTTATGAAGAAGAGGTTTAACTGGCTCACAGTTCCACAAGGTGTACAGGAAGACTGGCAGGGGAGGCCTTAGGAGACAGAATCATGGCAGAAGGTGAAGGGGAAGCAAGCACGTCTTCCCATGACTGGCAGGGAAGAGAGAGAGAGTAAAGCAGGAAGTGCTACACATTTTCAAACAACCAGATCTCTTGAGAACTCATTTATGAGAACAGCAAGGGAGAAGTCCACCCCCATGATTCAATCACCTCCCACCAGGCTCTTCCTCCAACACTGGGAATTACAATTCAACATGAGATCTGGGTGGGGACACAGAACCGAACCATATCATAGGACCTTGCCTAAAAGAATGATTCCAGTGAAAACTGCAGACACAGATTCTGGGATATGGGAGAAATATTCTTCAGTGTACAAGTCCTTATGAGGTTCTTTAAACTGAACTTTCTGTCCAGAAAGTACAGCTCATTGGAAAGGAGAGAGGCAATTGAGAAACCTGCTAAGTTGAAGAGCTCCCGATTTTCTTTTAAAGAAACAGTCTGGGTTCTTAAATGGAAAAGTTTTGAAGCTGTGACATTCAAGAGTAACAAGGGGGGGATAATTGAAATTACCGTAGGCAAAATTTACAAAGAAAATCATATGTTTTAAAGGAGATAAAATTTCAGTGAGAATAATCAAATTGGCCCAAATTGGTAGGTTTGTTCAGAATGGTATTGGATAATGTTTACTATTAAAATATTCAAAGTAAAATATTTTTTAAAATTTTAGAAGGAAAATGTCTTAATTGGACAAAGTTACTTCTTAGAGTAGCTTATGACCTATCAAGGTTATTTAAGTATTTCTATAAATGTGGAAATCTCTAGTGGAAAGAATTCTGGAATCCATGAGAAGGAACCAGGATTTAAAACCTGGAAGGTCATACTGAATACCAAAATAGTTTACTAATCTGTAAAGATGTTTAAAAACCATGAAGTTGTACTTTTTTTATGACATACTCTTCTGAAATATTGGCACTGGTTCTTAAGATTTTCTTGAGAATGTGTTACTGAGATTTAAGCTAACATATACTTTATGTAATTTTAATATTCGCTACTGAAATAAGTTACTTTAATTGTGGTATATGAAGCTCAGAATCTTACTAATATGCTATTATTTTCTGATAAGTGTTAACAAGTATTACTATGTCATCCTAAGTATCTCTTTTCAGAATGCTATTGCTTTCATATATATTCTAAGGAGCTGGTTTTCACATAATGGTATCTGTAAGGTTATCAGTTTGCGTTTTCCACTGAAAGAAAATCATAGATGACTTTCTCCAGTAACTATAACTTTTAATTAACTTTGGAAGACATCTTAGATTTTAATTATGTCTTATGCTAGAGTTGGTAGAAGAATACAGACTGACAGTGAAAGAAAGCTACTGCATTTTTGAAGATCTGGAACCTGACCGATGCTATCAAGTGTGGGTGATGGCTGTGAACTTCACTGGATGTAGCCTGCCCAGTGAAAGGGCAATCTTTAGGACAGGTAAGGAGATGGATGCTAAGGGTGCGTTAGAAGACAACGCTCAATTCTTCACAGACTCTTGAGATCAGCCAGTAAGTGTTTATTAAGCACCTATTGTGTGTTGAGTGTTGTGCAAAGTGCTGGTTATACAACGATGACTAAGACTGGGGTCCTGTTCTCAAGAAGCTCATGCTCAGGTGGTGAGATGGAAAAACAGAGGATCATAGAAAATGTGTGGTAAGGGCCATATCCAGATATACACAGGTTATTATGAGAACACTCCAGAGGGGCACCCAAGTTGGCCTGGGGCAGGGGCAGGATCGGAACTGCTTCCTAGAACTGATGCCTGCAGAAAATGCTTTAAAGGATCAATAGGAAGTAATGCGTTAAAGGAGGATATTCCACTGGAAAAAGACATGAGCAGAGGCATCGAGGCAAGAAACAGTATGGAGTGTGCAGGACACTGTAAGAAGTTTGGTATTATTTCTTAGACTTAAACAAAGGAAAGACAAGATGAGAAAGGCTAACATAGAGAGGCCGTGTTTGCAAGGTAAGAAGCTTGGGCTGTGTGTGGGTGCTGGGAACCCCCAAAAGGTTTTAAGCAGTGGTATTTAACTGGAAATGCATTCTCACGATGAAATCTTTTCACAGGGTATGAAGCCTAAACCAAGGCTGCACTGCCTTTAAGATAATGGTAACCTGCCTCAGGGGAAGAAATAGTTTACTCCTACCCTCTATCCTTTCCTCTTGCCTTTTAAAACAAGCCTTTATTGAGCACCTGCTGAGGACAAGATCATCGCTAACTTGTGTGTACTGGGACAGGGGAAAGAATCTTTATTTTGATTTGCTCGTATATGTATAAAGAAAGTCTAGTGGGATTTATAGGAAGCTACTATTAGGGGCTGTTTGGGGATGGGTGAGAACAGGGCAATGTGGAAGGCAGAGAAGGGAGAGAGAGACATCACCATCTATATTTGATCCCTTTTGGGTTTTTAACACAGAATGCATTTTCTGATAAAAAATTAAAAACAGAATCATGCCAAAGCCATGGAAGATCACATGCTTCTCAGGTCCCAGGAAAGCAAGCTGGCGTTGCTCCATGACTGTCCTGACTCTCTTTCTGCAGCACCCTCCACCCCTGTGATCCGCGCTGAGGACTGTACTGTGTGTTGGAACACAGCCACTATCCGATGGCGGCCCACCACCCCAGAGGCCACGGAGACCTACACTCTGGAGTACTGCAGACAGCACTCTCCTGAGGGAGAGGGCCTCAGGTAAGGGGCCCTCTCCATGGGAGGGACTGCCCAGAGCCCAGGAACCAAGCTCTGGGCCCTAAACTACCCTCTAGCTTCTGCTCACCAGGGGAGAAATGCAGCCTAAAATCCTGCTGAGCTAATGAAGCCGCTGACTTGATTTGCAGCTCTATCACGGTTCATCAATGAACTCCAAGTTTGTAATAAAACACATGCTACAATGCAGAATAACTCCCTTGTAAGAAAAATATATGTGAATTTTAATGATAGAACATTCTTTGAGGTATATTTAACTTCGGTCATTAGACAGGATTTATGCATATTTTATGAGTTTTTTACTAACTATATCAGAATCCGTACCACCTAACTCAGGAAACTAATAGTGAGCTTGTGTATAATGTAAATCCGAATGCCTCCATGATAGATTGGTAACATAAAGGAGCTAATTACATATATATTATCATAGAGACATACCTGCCTCTCCAAAAGCATGAAATATGTAAAGAGATTCTTCTGGGAAAAAAGAAACGTGACGCTCTCTCACTAAGATGCTGAAGCTGACATTCATCAATAAGCGGCTGTGCATCCACTAGGCATTTGGTAAATGTTAACTTATCTACTGAGGTGGTGTTTTCTTAGCCTCCCACCTCCTTGCTGTGGAGCAGCTTCGTGTACCATGATGAATATTCAGATCATTCTTTTTTTTTATTTTTTATTTTTATTTTTTTGAAGTGAACATAAACTCAAGATTTTATTGTCTTCATAATAAAAGATGACACTTAGAACTGGATCACTTGGCCCTTTCTCTTCTTATCTCCTCCCAGTTCAAAATGCTTGCATCTTTATGGAACTCAGGAATAATGGTATAAAACTAGACAGCTTTTTTTTAAATTACACTTTAAGTTCTGGGATATGTGTGCAGAACAGGCAGGTTTGTTACATAGGTATACACGTGCCATGGTGGTTTGCTGCACCCATCAACCTGTCATCTATATTATGTATTTCTCCTAATTCTATCCCTCCCCTACCCCCCCACCCCCCAAAAGGCCCTGGTGTGTGATGGTCCCCTCCCTGTGTCCATGTGTTCTCATTGTTCAACTCCCACTTATGAGTGAGAACATGAGGTGTTTGGTTTTTTAATTCCTGTGTAAGTTTGCGGATGATGAGGGCTTCCAGCTTCATCCATGTCCCTGCAAAGGACATGAACTCAATCCTTTTTTATGGCTGCATAGTATTTCATGGTGTATAAGTGCCACATTTTCTTTATCCAGTCTATCGTTTGGGTTGGTTCCAAATCTCTGCTATTGTGAATAGTGCTGTAGTAAACATACGTGTGCATGTGTCTTTATAGTAGAATGATTTATAATCCTTTGGGTATATACCCAGTAATAGGATTGCTGGATCAAATGGTATTTCTGGTTCTAGATCCTTGAGGAATCGCCACACTGTCTTCCACAATGGTTGAACTAATTTACACTCCCACCAACAGTGTAAAAGTGTTCCTGTTTCTCCACATCCTCTCCAGCATCTGTTGTTTCCTGACTTTTTAATGATTGCCATTCTAACTGGTGTGAGATGGTATCTCATTGTGGTTTTGATTTGCGTTTCTCTAATGACCAGTGATGATGAGCTTTTTTTCATATGTTTGTCGGCAGCATAAATGTCTTCTTTTGAGAAGTGTCTGTTCATATCCTTTGCCCACTTTTTGATGGGGTTGTTTTTTTCTTGTAAATTTGTTTAAGTTCCTTGTAGATTCTGGATATTAGCCCTTTGTCAGATGGATAGATTGCAAAAATTTTCTCCCATTCTGTAGGTTGCCTGTTCACTCTGGTGATAGTTTCTTTTGCTGCGCAGAAGCTCTTTAGTTTAATTAGATCCCATTGGTGGATTTTGGCTTTCATTGCCATTGCTTTTAGTGTTTTAGTCATGAAGTATTTGCCCATGCCTGTGTCCTGAATGGTATTGCCTAGGTTTTCTTCTAGGGTTTTTATGGTTTTAGGTCTTACGTTTAAGTCTTTAATCCATCTTGAGTTAATTTTTGTATAAGGTGTAAGGAAGGGGTCCAGTTTCAATTTTCTACATATGGCTAGCCAGTTTTTCCAACACCATTTATTCAATAGGGAATCCTTTCCCCATTGCTTGTTCTTGTCAGGTTTGTCAAAGATCAGATGGTTGTAGATGTGTGGCGTTATTTCTGAGGCCTCTGTTCTGTTTCATTGGTCTATATATCTGTTTTGGTACCAGTACCATGCTGTTTTGTTTACTGTAGCCTTGTAGTATAGTTTGAAGTCAGGTAGCATGATACCTCCAGCTTTGTTCTTTTTCCTTAGGATTGTCTTGGCTATGTGGGCTCCTTTTTGGTTCCATATGAAATTTAAAGTAGTTTTTTCTAATTCTGTGAAGAAAGTCAGTGGTAGCTTGGTGGGAATAGCGTTGAATCTATAAATTCCTTTGGGCAGTATGGCCATTTTCACAATATTGATTCTTCCTGTCCATGAGCATGGAATGTTTTTCCATTTGTTTGTGTTCTTCCTTATTTCTTTGAGCAGTGGTTTGTAGTTCTCCTTGAAGAGGTCCTTCACATCCCTTATAAGTTGTATTCCTAGGTATTTAATTCTCTTTGTAGCAATTGGGAATGGGCATTCACTCATGGTTTGGCTCTCTGTTTGTCTATTATTGTTGTATAGGAATGCTTGTGATTTTTGCACATTGATTTTGTATCCTGAGAGTTTGCTGAAGTTGCTTATCAGCTTAAGGAGATTTTAGGCTGAGATGATGGGGTTTTCTAAATATACAATCATGTCATCTGCAAACATAGACAATTTAACTTCCTCTCCTCCTATTTGAATACCTTTTTTTCTTTCTCTTGCCTGATTGCCCTGGCCAGAATTTCCAATACTATGTTGAATAGGAGTGGTGAGAGAGGGCCTCCTTGTCTTGTGCAGGCTTTGAAAGGGAATGTTTCCAGTTTGTTTTATTTATTTATTTATTTTGAGACGGGGTGTCGCTCTGTCACCCAAGCTGGAGTGCAGTGGCGTGATCTCGGCTCGCTGCAACCTCTGCCTCCCAGGTTCAAGTGATTCTCCTGCCTCAGCCTCCTGAGTAGCTAGGATTACAGGTGCATGCCACCAAGCCCGGCTAATTTTTTTGTGTATTTTTAGTAGAGACGGGTTTCACCATGTTAGCCAGGATGGTCTCAATTTCCTGACCTCGTGATCCGACCTCCTTGGTCTCCCAAATGCTGGGATTATAGGCGTGAGCCACCACGCCTGGAGCTTCCAGCTTTTGCTCATTCAGTACGATATTGGCTGTGGGTTTGTCATAAATAGCTCTTATTATTTTGAGATACATTCAATGAATACCAAGATTTTTGAGAGTTTTTAGCAGGAAGCAGTGTTGAATTTTATTGAAGGCCTTTTCTGCATCTATTGAGATAATCACATGGTTATTGTCATTGGTTCTGTTTATGTGATGGATTATGTTTATTGATTTGCATATGTTGAACCAGCCTTGCATCCCAGGAATGAAGCTGACTTGATTGTGGTGGATAAGCTTTTTGATGTGCTGCTGGATTTGGTTTGCCAGTATTTTATTGAGGATTTTCACATCGATGTTCATCAGGGATATTGGCCTGAAATTTTCTTTTTTTACTGCGTCTCTGCCAGGTTTTGGTATCAGGATGATGCAAGCCTCATAAAATGAGTTAGGGAGGAGTCCCTCTTTTTCTGTTGTTTGGAATAGTTTCAGAAGGAATGGTACCAGCTCCTCTTTGTACCTCTGGTAGAATTCGGCTGTGAATCTGTCTGGTCCTGGGCTTTTTTTGGTTGGTAGGATATTAATTACTGTCTCAATTTCAGAACTTGTTATTGGTCTATTCAGGGATTCGACTTCTTCTTAGTCTTGAGAGGGTGTATGTGTCCAGGAATTTATCCATTTCTTCTAGATTTTCAAGTTTATTTGCATAGAGGTGTTTATAGTATTCTCTGATGGTAGTTTGTATTTCTGTGGGATCAGAGGTGATATCCCCTTTATCATTTTTTGTTGTGTCTATTTGATTCTTGTCTTTCTTCTTTATTAGTCTGGCTAGTGGTCTATTTTGTTAATCTCTTCAAAAAACCAGCTCCTGGATTCACTGATTTTTTTGAAGGGTTTTTTTTAATGTCTCTATCTCCTTCAGTTCTGCTCTGATCTTAGTTATTTCTTGTCTTCTGCTATCTTTTGAATTTGTTTGCTCTTGCTTCTCTTGTTCTGTTGTGATATCAGGGTGTCAATTTTAGATCTTTCCCACTTTCTCTTGTGGGCATTTAGTGCTGTAAATTTCCCTCTAACCACTGCTTTAGCTGTGTCCCAGAGATTCTGGTACGTTGTGTCTTTGTTCTCATTGGTTTCAAAGAAGTTATTTATTTCTGACTTAATTTCATTATTTACCCAGTAGTCATTCAGGAGCAGGTTGTTCAGTTTCCATGTAGTTGTGTGGTTTTGAGTGAATTTCTTAATCCTGAGTTCCAATTTGATTGCACTGTGGTCTGAGAGACTATTTGTTATGATTTCCATTCTTTTATATTTGCTGAGGAGTGTTTTACTTCCAATTATGTGGTCAATTTTAGAATAAGTGCAATGTGGTGCTGAGAAGAATGTATATTCTGTTGATTTGGGGTGGAGAGTTCTGTAGATGTCTATTAGGTCCGCTTGGTCCAGAGCTGAGTTCAAGTCCTGAATATCCTTGTTAATTTTCTGTCTCATTGATCTGTTTAATACTGACAGTGGGGTATTAAAGTCTCCCACTATTATTGTGTGTGAGTCTAAGTCTCTTTGTAGGTCTCTAAGAACTTGCTTTATGAATCTGGGTGCTCCTGTATTGGGTGCATATATATTTAGGATAGTTAGCTCTTCTTGTTGTGTTGATGCCTTTGCCATTATGTAATGCCCTTCTTTGTCTTTTTTGATCTTTGTTGGTTTAAAGTCTGTTTTATCAGAGACTAGGATTGCAACTCCTGCTTTTTTTTTTTCTTTCCATTTGCTTCTTAAGTATTCCTCCATCCCTTTATTTTGAGCCTATGTGTGTCTTTGCATGTGAGATGGTCTCCTGAATACAGCACACCAATGGGTCTTGACTCTTTATCCAGTGTGCCAGTCTGTGTCTTTTAATTGGGGCATTTAGCCTGTTTACATTTAAGGTTAATATTGTTATGTGTGAATTTGATTCTGTCATTATGATGCTAGCTGGTTCTTTTGCCCTTTAGTTGATGTAGTTTCTTCATAGTGTTGATGGTCTTTACAATTTGGTATGTTTTTGCAGTGGCTGGTACTGGTTTTTCCTTTCCATATTTAGTGCTTCCTTCAGGAGCTCTTGTAAGGTAGGCCTGGTGGTGACAAACAGCATTTGCTTGTCTAGAAAGGATTTTATTTCTCCTTTGCTTATGAAGCTTAGTTTGGCTGGATATTAAATTCTGGGCTGAAAATTCTTTTCTTTAAGAATGTTGAATATTGGCCGCCACTCTCTTCTGGCTTGTAGGGTTTCTGCAAAGAGACCTGTTGTTAGTCTGAGGGGCTTCCCTTTGTGGGCAACCCAACCTTTCTCTCTGGCTGTCCTTAACATTGTTTCCTTCATTTCAACCTTGGTCAATCAGATGATTATGTGTCTTAGGGTTGCTCTTCTCAAGGAGTATCTTTGTGGTGTTCTCTGTGTTTCCTGAATTTGAGTGTTGGCTTGTCTTGCTAGGTTGGGGAAGTTCTCCTGGATAATATACTGAAGAGTGTTTTCCAACTTGGTTCCATTCTCCCCATCATTTGCAGCTACACCAATCAGATGCAGATTTGGTCTTTTCACATAGTCCCATATTTCTTGGAGGCTTTGTTTGTTCCTTTTCATTTTTTTCCCTTTAATCTTGTCCTCATGCTTTATTTGATTAAGTTGATCTTCAGTCTCTGATATCCTTTCTTCCGCTTGATTAATTCGGCTATTGATAACTTGTGTATGCTTCACGAAGTTCTCGTGCTGTGTTTTTCAGGTCCATTAGGTCATTTATGTTCCTCTCTAAACTGGTTATTCTAGTTAGAAATTCCTCTAACCTTTTTTCAAGGTTCTTAGCTTCCTTGCATTGGGTTAAAACATGCTCTTTTAGCTTAGAGGAGTTTGTTATAACCCACCTTCTGAAGCCGACTTCTGTCAATTAGTCAAACTCATTTTCTATCCAGTTTTGTTCCCTTGCTGGTAAGGACTTATGATCCTTTAAAGGAGAAGAGGTATTCTGGTTTTTGGAATTTTCAGCATTTTTGCCCTGGTTTTTCCCTCATCTTCGTGGATTTATCTACCTTTGGTCTTCGATGTTGGTGACCTTCAGATGGAGTTTCTGTGTGGACGTCCTTTTTGTTGATGTTAATGCTATTCTTTTCTATATGTTAGTTTTCCTTCTAACAGTCAGGCGTGTCTGATGCAGGTCTACTGCAGTTTGCTGGAGGTCCACTCCAGACCCTGTTTGCCTGGGTATCACCAGCAGAGGCTGCAGAACAGCAAAGATTGCTGCCTGTTCCTTCTTCTGGAAGCTTCGTCTCGTAGGGGCACCTGCCAGATGCCAGCTGGAGCTCTCTTGTATGACGTGTCTGTAGACCCCTGCTAGGAAGTGTCTCCCAAGTCAGGAGGCATGGGGGTCAGGGACCCACTTGAGAAGGCAGTCTGTCCCTTAGCAGAGCTCAAGTGCTGTGCTGGGAGATCTGCTGCTCTCTTCAGAGCTGGCAGGCTGGAACGTTTAAGTCTGCTGAAGCTGTGCCCACAACTGCCCCTTCCCCCAAGTGCTCTGTTCCAGGGAGATGGGAGTTTTATCTATAAGCCCCTGACTGGGGCTGCTACCTTTCTTTCAGAGATGGCCTGCTAAGAGAGAGGAATCTAGAGAGGCAGTCTGGCTAGAGTGGCTTTGCTGAGCTGCGGTGGGTTCCACCCAGTTTGAACTTCCTGGCGGCTTTGTTTACATGGTGAGGGGAAAACTGCCTACTCAAGCCTCAGTAATGGCAGACGCCCCTCCCCCACCAAGCTCAAGCATTCCAGATCGACTTCAAACTGCTGTGTTGCCAGCGAGAATTTCAAGTCAGTGGATCTTAGCTTGCTGGGCTCCTTGGGGGTGGGATCCACTGAGCTAGACAACTTGGCTCCCTGGCTTCAGCCTCCTTTCCAGGGGAGTGAATGGTTCTGTCTCACTGGTGTTCCAGGAGCCACTGGGGTATGAAAAAAAACTCCTGCAGCTAGCTCAGTGCCTGCCCAAATGGCCTCCTGGTTTTGTGCTCAAAACCCAGGGCCCTGGTGGCATAGGCACCTGAGAGAATCTCCTGGTCTACAGGTTGTGAAGACCATGGGAAAAGCGTAGTATCTGGGCTGGAATGCACTGTTCTTCATGGCTTCCCTTGGCTAAGGCAGGGAGTTCCTCGACCCCTTGTGCTTCCCAGGTAAGGCAATGCCCCACCCTGCTTCTGCTTGCCCTCCATGGGCTGCACCCACTGTCTAACCAGTCCCACTGAGATGAGCTGGGTACCTCAGTTGGAAATGCAGAAATCACCCACCTTCTACACTGATCTCGCTGGGAGCTGGAGACCGGAGCTGTTCCTATTTGGCCATCTTGCCAGCCACCTCTAGACAGCTTTAAATAAAATGTATTATTTAAGCTCTTGTTTATCTTCATGATCAACAACTATTTATTTAGTTATGATGTGAAATTGTATATGACTGAGCAATGATGATAGTTTCAAGTTGAAGACAGGCTTTACAAAATATGATCAAAGGATGAATTATTATCGGGTGGGGGACGTTTTGGTGGGATGTAGGCATTTAAGCAGAAGTGTAAACATAATAAATGTTCAAGAAACAACATCTCTTTTAATGTGCCAACTGCTGGAAGGCAGGCTTCAGTATTAGCAAATAGCTTAGAGGTGAACTCTGGCCAAAACAGAGGGAGAGAGAAAAAAAAAAAAACAACCAAACCAGACTTTTATTGAGCATTTACTACGTGCCAATCACTAGCCCAAGTACTTTAGGTATGTTGCCTCGTTTAATCCTCACAAAAACTCTAAGATAAAACAGACACTTTGAGAGGCTACTCAGCTCGTATTAGCAGTCAGGATTTAAACCTCATTTTGTAAGATTTCAAAGTCTAAGCTGTTAACCCTTGCTTTACGTCACTTAGGGGAGTCCTGGACCTTAACTGTGAAAACTCATTGATGCTAGATGAGAAGAACCCTGTATCAGAAGTGCTGGAGTCCCAGAGTAATCTCTCCCACCATTTTCTACCATCAGTAAGGAAAACCCAGCTCTTTCAGAGGCAAGATCAGCCTGCTAATGAAGGCTCTGAAATGACTCATTCCCTTTATGGCATCTGTCCCCAGTTGGCATTTGCATAAATCACATCAGCACAGTTGGATACTTAAATCAGCAGAAATCTGGAAACCCTGAGACCTAGTAGCCATCTCACTAGGGAACAGTGATGTCATCTCATAAATGTGGCTACAAGGAGAAGGGATGAGGAGATGGCGTTCCATTGAAGGCCTTCAGCTGGCTGGGAACTTGCCTGCTCTCAGTGAATCTTCTCAGCCATCCTATGAGGCAGGTAGTGATCTCCACTAAATCAGACTCAGAAAGGTTAAATAATCTGGCCAAAGTATGAAATGATGGAGTGAGGGTATGGAGTCAGGATTCAAACCCAGGCCTGTCTTCTTCTTTCCACTGATTTTAAAACTGCTGCCCTGAATAGACTGAGGCAGCCCTCAATAGCCTGATGACTGGGTGGTACCGTGCATCCTTAGTTTTCTCTGTCCCATGAAAAACATAGATATAAAGAGAGAATGCACTACCATTCAAATCCCCTCCAGTTAATGTTTTTCCCTTCCCTGATTATCCTGGGGCCTTTGCAACTAAAAAAAAGAAAAAAGAAAAGAAAAGACTCCTTCTGATAACAACAATGCATTCCAAAAAATCCTTTGCAAAAGCCAAAGAAACCACTGACATTTCCATTTGTAGGAAAAAAAAGACCATCCACCAATTTCATGAAGACCAACATCGAGCTTATTAAAACATAAGGCTTGTCATTAGCTTATTCTATTTGAGATCTTGCCAGTCGATTCATTTTCATTTTTCTTGTTGCAGGTAAGCATATTAGGGGCTGGCTAAGCAAAAATTTATAGTAGTTATAGAACAATACAAGGGGTTCTTTGCTGTTGAGTGGTTATAGTCCAGCAAATTTAGAAAAAAAGGGAAATTCCACATGTGAAGCCCTGTTGATAGTTTAATGCTGTGTTGGAGATGGAGTTGCTTTCCATTTAGGTGCTAAGAGGCCCCTCAGTGCCAGGAGGTGCAACGATATGTTCAGTCCATAGCCCAGGTTTGACTCTCCAACCTCTGGATCCCTGCCGAGTCTGACAATAGGTAATTTTTTGAGGGAGGAAAAAATTTATTGGCCACAAATTGCTACCCTGTTCATTTGCTAAGTCTACTGCTGACACACCACATCAGAGCCATCCCCCATCAATACAGGCCTCAATATCTTATTCCCTAGGTTGGCATCAACAGACTGAAATAATTCATCTTTAATCTCAGAGTCCCAGGACTGCAAAACTCATTTTTATCTCTTTGGTTCTTTAATGTAAGAGTTCAAGACAGAAGGAAAATTCTGCTCTTTGGGAGTGGCCATGTGTTGTGGTTCTTTTGACCATCTGGTTTTCACAGCCAACTTTAAAACATTCTTTACACGGTCCGATGCTTCAAAATTCTGTAAAAGATTAACTATTTAACTACGATCTATGTAGTTCAAGCTCTAAGATGTCAGCTGTGGAGAACATGTCTTACAGTAGAATTGATACATAAAGAAGCTCAAAACTTGGTCATCTCTAGTCAATAAATGTAAACAATTCCTCCTTTTTGTCCATTATATTAGAACCCCATTCTTCACTTTGATTCTCTGCACAGCAATGGATAAAGTTACTTTGTCTCTGAGAAAGAACAGCAAGCCAAGATTTGTTTGATCTCACTCCTTTGTTGGCTCCATGAAGGGATCATTGTGTGAAGTTGTCATCTCAGTGCCCATGACAGTGCCTGGCATATTATAGCTACTCAATAAATATGTGTTACTGGAATGAGTAAATATCAATTAGCATCAAAGACATAATAACACTGACTAGTAAGAAAAGTTAGTCTAGCTTTGAGGATAATCTCTGATTTAAAACGGGGGAAAAAATAAATTGTGCCAGCAAAGTAAAGAAGAATGGATGAATTAATTGTAGTGCTTGGATATTTAACCAGGAGATAGGACTAGTCTAATCTGTGGACTGGAAACCTTCCCACGGGTAACTCATAGGGAAGGACTTTACAAGCTTATTTATCCATTGGTTATATAACGTTTACATAGGTTCTGGATTTCATGCAAAAACTCTATAGTACTAAACTAGATCCAGAAATTGATCCAGAGGTCCCTGAGGGAAATTAAGGGGATCAAAGATTACTTCCATTTGTTGTGGCTTAGTGTAACTGAGCCTGGACCGTAAATGGGGTATGAATGGGGAACTTATCTGTGTAGATACTCAATAAAGGTTTGTTTCACGAATGAGTGAATGAATGAATGAATGAATGGGATTAGCCAATCTCTTTTTGTCCTTGCCCACTTCAAGTCATCTAACTGGCTGGATCTCCAGCAAACAAGACAGGGAGCAAGAGCTAAATGAGTTCACATTGCTTTTCCACCCCCAATCTGCGATAAAACAAGCAGGCTTCAAAGCTCTGGTGTGGTGTAGGAAGACAAGTTGAAAGGAAATGAAAAACAAAAAGGCAAAAAAAGATGAGTAATATTAAATCACACGCACACATGGAGAGAGGGCATTGGTTGTCCTCTAGATTGGAGAATCTAATTTTGGTTGCCAGAATAGAAACACATCCATCTTCAGACCTGCAGTCCTTCCCCAGGTATAATGGCCTCTGGCGATTCCAATTTAAGACCAAAGGTGCTAGTTGAACTTTTATGGTGGGCGTTTGAATGGAATGAGCTTACTGTGCCCCCAAGTTACATGACGCAGTGTCTGAAATAGCTGAGCAACTGCCTCCATTCCATAATCCTCACAGAAAACATTTGCATATTTTTGCGTGTGGGCACCGAGGCTCGGTCCCAGCAGTCGGCCCCTGTTGGGTTTGGGGTAGGCGGGAGTGACAATCCCCGGCTTGTGCGCGGGGGCTGAGGGAGCTCCTACTCGCCTTCTTCCTGTTTTTCTTTGAATGCTCTCCTCAGGTTGGGTGGGCTCAAAAGACTTGCAAAAATTTTCCACCGCTCTGCTGTTTCCTCAGCTGTTCTGTCTCTCCTGTGTGGAGAGAAGTCAGAAGAAGTGTGGGTGGAGGAGGGAAAACTGAGAGAAATATAGTACAGGGATTAGCCGTGTGGGCTGCAGCGAGAGAAGCCGTGTATTGAACGACAAATCTGTGAGAGTCAATACGCCAGAAAGTAGCTGGGAGTGAGTCTCCTGCGCCCTGGCCCTGGCTGAGGCTATGGGCTGGGGAGACCCTCCCGGGGCCATCCTCCAGGGCAAGCATTTCCAGGGAGTTGGGCTCAGGGTGCTGGGCCTGTGAACTCATATTCCTCCTTCTTGCAGCTTGTGGGGCCCCACCTGGTGGAGCAGGAACAGAATTGCCTGTCATAGGTGGGTGTTTTCAGCTGGGGACACCCACTGCTCTGTCTGTAGAATAAGGACAAATAAGGGTAAGTTTCCTAATGAACTTAGTGCAGAGTGAGGAATCCCAGCATTTTTCTTTTCTTTAAATCTTTATTCCTAAGCCTTCAGATGGATAGGTGATGACTGACCAGTGGTCAACAGCAAGAGATTGGAGCTTCCTTGCACCCTGTGGCTAAAGGAGGCAGTCATTCCTGCTCATTGCTTCTTCACAGGGGGACAGGAGGGTCACTGACACGATTGGGCCAAAAATTCTCTTGAGTAATTAAGAGCTAGTCACCAATCTGTATGTGAAATTGTTTTCCTGACCCAGTTGTCATATTCCTCTGTAGGGAGCCTTTGGGAGAGGGAGTTATGCGAAGATGATTTTCCATCGCGCCCCCCAGTGTCTTGGCATTCGGCTTTTCCTAAATGAAATCTTTCTTCCCAAATGACCCTTATTTGACTTTGATCATGTACAACACCTCCTAGTTGTACAGTAAAACCTCAGTCAATGGAAACCCAATCAGTTCCTTCACTTCTAACTTAGGCCTGTCAATTTCCAAAAGTATTCTGGTTGTCCACAATGAAAGACCCAGACATAGTAGAACCAGTAAAACAATCCTGTGAGAACAAGTGCCAAATAATGCAGGACTGAGGAGACTGAAAGTGAAGAACTGAAACTCAATGGAACATAAAATTTAAATCTGAACTTACTGGCAGCTAAAGAGAAAACAGGAGAGAGGGGGAGACAGCAAGAGGAAAAAAAGAGATTACATAACTCATCTCTTTTTTTAAAAGGAAGCACATTTCACTAAGAGAGACAATTATATTTCTTGACATTCAGCTCTAAGATGAATTTTTCATGTAGATCTTTATATAAGGGCTATTGAACAAGATAATAGCAATTGTCTTTAAGAGCAGTTTTACAAAAGCTGCAAAGGCATTCTCTATATAACCATTATTTTAAACAGGGTCTGAAAGCATAATGTGAAGTCACCATTCTGGGCAGGCAGTTTTATGAGGATCTCAAGGAATTGTTTGCCTGTGTGACTGTGGAGGGATAAAGGAGGGCCTAGAGAATCCAGAGGAATGAATGTTACTAAGCTCCTGGGATTCTCTGCCTGGAATATGAATGATACCATTCAGCCTTTGGAGGGTAACTATAGAGAAAACAAAAATCTAGAACCTTTCTGCTGGGACCTTTGGCTTGTGCTGATTTTGCAAGAATGTCTAATTATAGGAAAGCCTAAGCCCCATGGTTATCAGCATTCAGCCGCCATGTTACTTTTCTACACTGTTGTGAACTAAGAGTGATGTTAGTTCACACCTGTAATCTCAGCACTTGGGGAGTCTGAGGTGGGAGGATTGCTTGAGGCCAAGGAGTTCAAGACCAGCCTGGGCATTCAGCCCGCATGTTATTTTCCACACTATTATGAACCAACAGTGAGACGCTTACCATCGAGTCTCATGATATCATCATTTATCAAAAGAAAAATCGTTCTGTTCAAAAATTTTTATTTACCAACTTTTTTAAAAAGGAAAATCTTCTCAATCCCGATTTAACCAAGTGTTTCACCTTAAACAAAAAGTTCCGTATTTACAGTTAGTTAAGATTTTATAAGTAGCTTCAAACAGACATGGCTATTCAGTTAGTTTTTTATATTTAATGTTGCTCATGTTCTCAAGTAGTTTTTTTTTCCTTCCCACCCCTTCTTACCCCGCATTATCTTATGATTATTTTTCCCAACCGAAATGATCATAAAAATCAACCAGGATGCTTACTAAACACTTAGATTCGAAGGCCCCTCTTAAGATTCTGATTCAGAAGATCTAATATGCCCGGGCAGGCTTGGGGAACACTGCCTTACTAGCTGGTCCTTTAGGGCCCAGCCATGTACTCTGTTCACAGGTCACACTACGTGGTGTCGACTGGACTGCCTGAATGTTGGTGCTGCCAATGTGAATGTCAGTAAGAGCCAACTGTGTTTTTAAAAAAACAATACCTACTTAGCCATCTGTGGTACACTGCAGTGACGACACTAACTGTAGGCTGCTCCTAGGAATCACGGCACTGGATTCCTCCATATTGTTTGTACGCAGGCCGCCCCGCTCCCCTGGGGAGAAAGCGTGCTTAGATCCAGGGGTTGGACATGGTGGTGCAGAGAACAACCACACCGTGTAATTGCCAACCCCTCAAGTTCCCTCAAGCACATACGTACTCCTTTCCTTTTTTTCCATCCCGTACAAATTGCTGAATTATCAAATTCCTGGAGAAGCTACTTTACAGTGTTCAAATTAATGTCCCCTTTGAGATTGTGCAAGCACATCAACCGACTCCTGAACTTCTGAGCTGGTAATATAGCTCTTAAAAGTAAAATATTTAATTAAATTTGTATAGAGAATATGTATTTATGGTACAAATTAAAAAGATACAAAAGAAAATACAGTGGAAATTAAGTCTCCTTTCTACCTATCCTTTACCTACCCAATTCTCCTCCCCAGAAGCAATTACTGTTACCTGATTCATATTGATCCTTCCAGATAGTCTGTGCACATACAAACATCTATAGTTTTTTAACAAATGGTAGCATACTATATATGTTTCACCACTTTGCTTTTCTTGCTTAAAAATATTCCTTGGTGAGCATCCCATATCAATACATATGAAACTACTTCAATTAAAAAAAACCATTTTAGGCCAGGTGTGATGGCTCATATCTGTAATCCCAGCACTTTGGGAGGCCAAGGTGAGTGGATCGCCTGAGGTCAGGAGTTCCAGACCAGCCTGGCCAATGTGGTGAAACCCCATCTCTACTAAAAAAAATACAAAAATTAGCTGGGCATGGTGGCAGGCAGCTATAATCCCAGCTACTTGGGAGGCTGAGGCAGAAGAATTGCTTGAACTCAGGAGGCGGAGGTTTCAGTGAGCCAAGATTGTGCCATTGCACTCCAACCTGGGAGACAAGAGTGACACTGCATCTTAAAAAAATAATTAATAAAAATAAAAATGATTTTTTTTAAGTTTCATTGTATTGTTTTAAGAATATGATTTAGGCAGGGCACAGTGGCTCACACCTGTAATTCCAGCACTTTGGG
The DNA here is from genome assembly GCF_028878055.3 of Symphalangus syndactylus. NCBI lineage: Eukaryota > Metazoa > Chordata > Mammalia > Primates > Hylobatidae > Symphalangus > Symphalangus syndactylus. The sequence goes on from NC_072433.2 coordinate 67,319,702, forward strand.
AGGCCGAGGCAGGTGGATCACGAGGTCAGGAGTTCAAGACCAGCATGGTCAAGATGGTGAAACCCCGTCTCTACTAAAAATACAAAAATTAGCAGGGTGCAGTGGCAGGCGCCTGTAATCCCAGCTACTCAGGAGGCTGAGGCAGGAGAATTGCTTGAACCCAGGTGGGGCAGAGGTTGCAATGAGCCGAGATCATGCCACTGTACTCCAGCCTGGGCAACAGAGTAAGACTCCATCTAAAAAGAAAAAAGAAAAGAAAAAAAGAATATAATTTAACTTATTTACCAATTGAGAGGCATTGAAGTTGTTTCTATTCTCTTGCCATCACAAACAATGCTGCAGTAAACAACCCTGTGCATATGTCATTTCACAGATGTGCAAATATATTTGTAAATTAAATTATTAGAAGTGGAATAACTGGTTAAAAAGTGTGCACATTGTGAATTTTGATAGATATTACTGAACTGTCTCTATAGAGGTTGTAGTTGTTTATTTGACTCCGACTAGTGGTGTATAAGAGTTCTTAGTTCTTCATACCCTTGCCTAAACATGGGATGATAAAACTTTTGATCTTCTGACAATTTGTAGAAAATGAAATCTTATTTTAGTTTAACTTTGCATTTCATTTATTATGTTGAACATCTTTTCGTATGGTTCAGAGCCACGTACAGTACTTCCTTTTCTATAAACTGTTCATTTCCTAGCAATTTTTTTTCTCTTGGATTGTGGTATTTTTTCTTTTTGATTTGTAGACGCTCTGTTTTTTTAAGGAAGTTAGCTTTCCTATTAAGATATAAGTTGCAAATCTTTAAAATTTTTTTACTGTGCATATTTTTTATAATTGAGTTGAATTTATCAATCTCTTTTGAAAATAGCTTTTAACTTGGGTAGCATATTTTAAAATGCCCCCCTGCCCCCTGCCCCTTCTCTTTCTGTGTGTGTGTGTGTGTGTGTGTGTGTGTGTATGTTTATTCACTCATGTTTTTTGTAGTAGCCAATACAGTAATTTCATTTTTTAAACTAGGTATTTTATCATCTGGAATTTATCTCAGTAGATTGTGTGAAGTAGGAAATCCTACTTTTGTTTTGTTTTTTTAATATGGCTATCTAGCTGTCCCATCAGGAAAACCCATCATTTTCCCTTCTGATCTGAAATACTTCCATTATTATACACTCAAGAGACTGTATGTTTGGGTCTATTCCTGACCTTTATAATCTGTCTATTGATCCATCTGTTTATGCCCCAGGACCATACTGGTTTTATTATTGTAGCTTTATAATTTAGAATTCCTGGTAGATTAGGTTGCTGCTTCCTGACTTTTTTTTTCTATTTGCTAGTTTGTATTTGATATGATCTTTAGAATCAGGATGCGTAGCCTCCTCCATCAGCCTGCTCCTGACAACTTGTTATTTTTAGAGATCATGTTAAATTTATAGATTAACTTAGGGAGAATTGAAATTTTTATGATGTTGCATTTTCCTATCCAAGAACTGATGTGCCTTTCCTTTCACTCAAGTCTTTTTTTTGTGTTTCCCTCAGTAGCATCTTAAAAAATGTTCTTTATATAGATCTTATATCTTTATATATTTTTATGTCTGTCACTATTCTAAATAAGATTTTTTATTTTATCTCCTATCTAGTTGTTATTTGTATATAAAGGCTTTTGATTTCTTGTATCAGTTTTATATCTAGCCATCTTACTGAATTCTCTTATTATGTAAGAGTTTTTCAGCTGATTTTCTTGGGTTCTGTAGATAAATGGTCCCATCATCTGCAAATGGTAGTAATTTTACCTCCTACCTCCCAGTGTTTTTAACCTCATGTTTCTCTCTGACTTAATGGGAATGCTTTTAATATCCCCCTTAACCATTATGTCCCCAATTATTTTTTACTTCGTAAAAATCCTTTTCAATTCCTACCAAAAATGATTCTCACCCCATTGTCCGTCTTAGTCATGGCAAACTTTCCAGTTGCTCCTTGCCAAAACTCAAGAATAAAAGGGCCCAAGCTAGAGAGGCCGTCCTCACAGGCATCAGCTGCTGGGGGCTTCCACTCATTTGCCTCTGAAACAACAGAGAAAGAGACCGTCTCTCATTCTCAGGGCAGCCCAAGGCCTTCTGAGGAGACAGCGAGTCTCCTCTAAGTCATTTCGCTCTGCTTTGTAGCAGTGGAGCTACCAAGGGTGAGATGAGCAGGTTGAGAGGCCTCTGAAGCCTGCTGGGCACAATGCTCTGTGATAAGTTTCAGCTCCACTAGAGCTTATCGTCCACCAGCAATCAACTTCACGGCTGCTGCTCAGAGGCTCTAGGTGCTACGCTGCTCACTGCCCTCGCATCTCTGGGACCTCCACACATAAAGCCATCTCTTTCCATTGCACTATGGCACTTGTAGGGAGGATCCCACACTTAGGGGCCAAAATGAGACCATTTGAGTCAAATTTCTAATTGTCTTTCAAATTTTATTATTGGCTGTAGACTTCCAATCATAGTCACATCAGTCATGTTATTTACTGGTATAAAATCCCTAAGCACCAACTAAGCACCAACAAACTATCATGGCTTCATTTGCTGTCTGATCACTCACCTTAGTTTGGGTATTCTGTGAACTTGAATTCTACTGCAAACTATGCAATGCTTGTTATAAGTCATGTGGACTTAGTTACAATTATGACAAATTTTTGTTTCTAAAATTTAAAAAAAAAATCATAATCTCTGGAAGAGTGCTACTCTTTAGATCTCAAATTCCAGAATTTTTGAAGTTTTCGTTAGGCTAAAAAGCAGGGACAGCTGACATGAAGACTTTGGTGACATCTGAGTGGAGTCGGAATAAGTAGACGAGGAAACGAACTGTTTGTTCTAACCTTTTTTGCTCTGTTCTTGGCGCTTGAGCATAAGATGGCAACTTGTAAACAATAAAACACCACCATATTTCATATTACTTTTGTCTGCGTGCCTGCTGCTTTTATTTCACAGATTCAGTGAGGACATTGTGCACATTTGTCAAATCTGCCTGACCTGTTTCAGGCACTGAAAGCAGGACGGATCCCATATTTTGACTTCAGTACCATGTAAATCTTTATTCTTTAAATGAGCAATGAGACAGAGCATGCAGTTGACTATACATGTGGAATTTTCTCCTTGACAGACTTCATCATCTTAAGGGCAAACACTTACCTAAAAAACAGTGTCCTTGCTATTTAACAACTGTGTTGTTATAAAATGAATCCAGTGTGTTCTCTTTGTCTCTAAAGCTAAAATTTCCCCACGAATCCTTGTCACTTTCCCCCTTCCCACCCCCGCCTCCTCAACAAGCCCTCAGAATAACAGGCAGAGACAGGGCCTGGGCACATGATAAGTGATCAATACATGTTTATTTAGGGAGTGAATGAAGTCTGAAATTCAGTTCAGGCTGACTATGCTTAGTGAGACAATAATTTTGTTACTAATTATAATTAATGTTCATTTAAAACATTTCTTAAGTCATCAATCCCAATAAGATAAGCAATACATCTACCCCAGAATAATATTCTAGATATTAGTCAGAAATTACATTCTCAATCATAGGACATGGTTTCTCATTAATTCACTGAAGCCTAATTAGTTGTCCGTGGACATGGGGCTCAATGTCATTGATCCAGTCTGAGTGTATCTAAGGACAGTCCTCTCCTGAGGGCCTGGTCAGGTGATCAGTTCTAAAATAACAACCAATATGATTCAAGGAGTTTGCACTGACCTTTTCCAGACACAGGCACTAAATAGCAGTTACACAAGCAGGTCCAGGGTGCTCCCCTTGCCCCTGCCTTCTGAGGAGCACACATGAGTTTTGTCCTTTTAGACATGGGGTCGGGGTGGGGTGGTTATTCTGTACAAATGTTTTGCTTTTAAGAAGTTTGAAATTTGTTTGTTTTCTGGGTCAAGAACACTTTTTCCTTTTTCTGGTTCTCCGTGTTATTCTCTAAGACAGGTATTAGGAAATGAAATAAGTCATCAAAAGTAGAAATAACCTGGAAAAATATTCATCTATGGATGAACAGTGACCACTCTTTGATTCTGATGCTTTTGTGGTATATTCATTAATAACAACAACAAAAAAAAACAAAGACAAACAAAAAACCCTACCCTTCTGAGAATGAACATGAAGGCTATTGTACTATTATATTCATTGACAATTATATCTCCTGGGAGCTCTGGCTCTCCAGCACCCAGGTTAGGAACTTTCATTAGCAAGGAATCTAACTTGTAACTCTAAGGACTCTCCAAATGGAAGTTTAAAGAAAGAGCCCTGCTTGCTTTTTTTTTTTTTTCTTAATTCATGCTCTAGGCTATGATATAAAACAGATTAAAGAGAATAGGAAAGAAGCACAAAACTATTCTAGCTTGTTGGCAGATTCAGAGAGCTCCATCTTCAAATCCATCAAATCCATTTGTATTAAGTGGTGGGGCTGTTACAATGTACTTGCCAAGCCCACTGCCAATTAGACACCATTATCGGCATTTTTCTTTTAATTTAAATAGGCAATTTAGGAATAGCAACTTTGAGGATTTTTTTTTTTTTTTTTTTTTTGCAATTAGAATTCTCTTTTCTTGCCAAGATCGAGTTTGCTTTAAAAGATTTCATCTTCTTTAAAGATCTTTGGTTTCTTTTAACTTTGGTGGCTTTAGCGTGATGATCATGTACAAAATCATCATAGATTGGTTTAATATCATCTTAATCCAAAAGTGCCCTCTGGCCAAAAATTGATAAAGAAAAATGATGTATTCTCGGAGATTCACTAACCACAAGAGTAGTCTGTTTTCTGAAATTTTTTAAGTGTCTAGTTCTGTTCCAAAGAGCATTCTGGAAGGCACATAATAGAAATTATTTGATAAAGTAATCTTAGTGGACAATGGCCATTTTGTAGGACCTGGCTTGCTAATCCAGTGTCATAAAAGCGGAAGAAAATAAGTTATTTGTTGCTAATAAAAGATGTTCATTCACTACCAAATTGAAATAGGAATCATTTAGCACGTGGCATTATATTTAAAATTATTATTTTCCTCTTGTATTTAGATCTTTCTCTGGAATCAAAGGCCTCCAGCTGAAAGTTAACCTCCAACCCAATGATAACTACTTTTTCTATGTGAGGGCCATCAATGCATTTGGGACAAGTGAACAGAGTGAAGCTGCTCTCATCTCCACCAGAGGTACTTTCTCCTTTGCACACAGTGAGCTATTTCCAAGCTATTTCTTCCCTTCCACCCCTCAGAGGAGATGTCCTAGAGGGCAACTTTATAAACTCCCAACCTACTGTCAGTGGTAGGTTTTAGTCCTGAGGACCCAAGGTTGGTCAAAGGTCAAGATATTTCTTTCATTTTTCTGCTTTACAGGTTCTCAGCCTTGGCTACCTATTAGCAATCAGCCAGGGTGCTTAAAAAATACCGTTGCCCTGCCTCCACTCCTGAAGATCCTGATTTAATTGATCTGGAGATGGACTCAAACATTTATGTTTTTAGAAATCTTTCTAGATGATTTTTTTTTTTTTTTTGAGACAGAGTCTCACTCTGTTGCCTAGGCTAGAGTGAAGTGGCATGATCTTGGCTCACTGCAACTTCTGCCTCCTAGGTTCAAGTGATTCTCATGCCTCAGCCTCTCGAGTAGCTGGAATTACAGGCACGTCCACCATGCCTGACTAATTTTTGTATTGTTTTAGTAGAGATGGGTTTTTGCCATGTTGGCCAGGCTGGTCTCAAATTCCTGACCTCAGGTGATCTGCCCGCCTCGGCCTCCCAAAGTGCTGGGATTACAGGTGTGAGCCACCAAGCCTGGCCTCTCCAGATGATTTTTATCGGACTCACAATGTGTTATAATTTGTGGATATAGTGTGTGTATGTGTGGTAGGTTGGGGATATTCTTTGAACTCTGTGGACAAGTTACCAGCCTTGTTCTGTTTATTCTTGATGCCTGGCACATAATTTGTGATAGTTAATGTTTGTTGAACGAATGACCAAAAGAGTAATTCAAGGAAGTGATAAAACTATTCAATGACATTTTTGGGAAAATACCTAGATGATGCCAATAAAAAATGTTTGTCTCTGCAATTTTTGTGAAAGGAAGTGAGGAGTGGAAAGAGGACCATTTTATTATCTTATCCTAGACCCAGAGCTGGCACAAGGTTGAGTGGGTGCAACAAGTGATCGGCTTACCCAGCAGCATCTTGTGCTTTTGCCTCATTTGTGAGATAGTCAGGGCCAGCCTGATGTTTATGAAGAGAAGATGCGAGGGCTGTCTTCCCAGCAGTGTTGTCCCCGCAGTCCCAATATGGTGCCTGTCCTTCCATTGTTATAGTCTCTACTTTAGGTTATACCAGTGCATCCCCCATTTTTTTTTTCTCGAGATGGAGTCTTGCTCTGTTGCCCAGGCTGGAGTGCAATGGTGCGATCTCGGCTTACTGCAATCTCTGCCTCTTGGGTTCAAGCTATTCTCCTGCCTCAGCCTCCTGAGTAGGTGGGATTACAGGTGCGCACCACCATGCCTGGCTAATTTTTTTGTATTTTTAGTAGAGACAGGGTTTCACCATGTTGGCCAGGCTGGTCTCGAACTCCTGACCTTGTGATCTGCCCACCTTGGCCTCCCAAAGTGCTGGGATTACAGGCGTGAGCCACCTCACCCGGCCTGTGTCCCCAAATTTTAGTGTGCACATAGATTTCCTGAGGATCTTGTTAAAATACAGATTCGAAGTCAGGAGAGCTGTGGTGGGGTCTGAGAGTCTGAATTTGTAACTAGCTTCCAGGTGATGTAGATGCTGCTGGTGCAAGGAGCACACTGCACAGCTGGTGAGCGCTAATAGAGGGTACACCGTGAGGACGTGCCTATGGCACCACGTAGAGGTAACCAGCCACTGGCATCCACGAAGGCCTTATCATGAGTGAAATTTTCAGCTGTGGATCTGAAGACACTGCGTGGAGGATTTTGACGTCAGAGGAAAGAGACTCTAGGGTCTGAAATGTGGGGCTTAGCCTAGGGACAGCACTGGTCCTCGTGGCAATGTTTTAATCCTATTTTCTCACCTGCAATAGGAACCAGATTTCTCTTGTTGAGAGAAACAGCTCATCCTGCTCTACACATTTCCTCAAGTGGGACAGTGATCAGCTTTGCTGAGAGGAGACGGCTGACGGAGTAAGTAGAAAGCACAAGTGGGCTGATGGCCCAGCAGTAGGGTCTTAGGGTGTGTCGCCTCAGGGTGGCCTCCCCTGAGCATATTCATGGTGCAGTGAACATATCGGAATGTGGTCTCAAATATCAATGTGTGCACATCCACACTGTTCGGCTGTGGTTCCCTACCGAGCGATAGTTCATCACTTGGAGCAAGTGTCAACATTTTTATTGGAAATATAAGCACAGATGCTTTGGTTAAAACATCGGCTATTTTAAGGTATGATCTCTGGTTCAGTGGGGGAAAAAAAGGGTCCAGTAATTCTTTTATTATTTTTCTATAGCAAACCAGATATTTTATCAACCCTCTTGAAAGGGCATAGAAGAGACTGGGCACAGTGGCTCACTCCTGTAATCCCAGCACTTTGGGAGGCCAAGGCAGGCAGATCATTTGAGTTCAGGAGATTGAGACCAGCCTGGCCAACATGGTGAAACTCCATCTCTACTAAAAATACAAAAATTAGCCAGGTGTGGTGGTGCACGCCTGTAATCTCAGCTACTCGGGAGGCTGAGGCAGGAGAATCACTTGAACCTCGGAGGTGGAGGTTGCAGTGAGCTGAGATTGTGCCATTGCACTCCAGCCTGGGAGCGAGACTCTGTCTCAAAAAAAAAAAAAAAAAAAAAAAAAAGGCATAGAAGAGAAGGACATTTTATTGAGTTCCTAGTTTCTGGCCACAGAATCTTGCTTCCATAGTAGCTCCCGCAAAAGGAAGCATCAAAGAAAAGAAGAGGCAAAGGCGGAGGACAGGGTGGAGGAAACTGCCCTGCGATTTGCCTGCAAGCTCTGGGGGTTATTTTGCAGATCAAAATGGCAAAATGGGAGAAGGTCTGTGAAACTCTTGAAAACTGTAACACACGTGAAACACAGGCTGCTGATGGTGCTGATGTGCCCTGGTGTCGGTGGCTGGCAGGTGCTCCCAAGAAGGCACTGAGCCAGCCAGCAGTGACTTGCACCGTTTCCCTGTCACATTGCTACTTGCCCGTCTGTGGCCAAGCTCAGGTGTTACCTGCTCCTAGTTCTGGCCAAGGCTTCTCTGGACCCTGGCACCCTTTGATCTTATCTGTGTAAAAGAACAGATAACTTGTGGGGTCATTTTTCAGCCACTTACTCATCATCATCTTCGAGCAGCAGCCCTGTCTTGTGCATCTTTGAATCCCTCAAATCTAGCATGGGGCCTGGAACATTGCAGGTGCTAAAAATATACAAATGAGTGATTCAGGGAAAAAATAGATTGAAGAAATAGATTGAGCTTTTCTGTCTTTTGGATTCCTCAAAAAATCAAAAAGAAAATAAATAGACTGGAGGAGGGTAAGAGTTCACAGATAATAACCGATGATAACTGTAATGTGTTTTATAGAATTTTATTTATTATTAACCTGAAAATTAGCTCATAAATATCAGGCAGCTGGGCCTTGCTCCAGAGTGAGGGCTTGTCAGTAGCCACCTCTCTGAAATGAGGTTGAGTAGAGACGTGAAAAGTGAAATACATTCCCTTGCATTAATCATTTTCTCATCTGTTAAAGGGGAGAGGGAGAGAGTGCTGACTGAATATTAACACTGCGTAAATTAAAAATGCTTCCTTGCTGTCTCAGCCATTTCCAAGCAAAACTGAGCAATTCTTGCAAACAAGGTCACCCATCAGCAGTTGAAAGTGCTTTTGGTTCATTTCACTGAGGTGCTTATAAAAATAGCTAAGGTGAGACAAAAAAAAACCTTCAACCAACCTCTTACGGGCACCTACTACAATTCAAAGAGGCCAGAATCTTGCAGACTGTTGACCGCTAATCATACTCAGTTAATTTCACACTTGGCTCTGGCCAGCACTAGCTGCCTTGTCATTTAAGAGCTGCATCTCATTTGGTGGCTGTGTCCAGTAAGGTCAGGAGGCATAGAACTCATGGTTAAGGTTTTGGAGATTTCTTTTTTTGCAAGTTTTGGAAGAAAACTATGCAAATTGTTTCCTACCTGCTTCCCTTGTATTTATGAAGAGAAGTCGCCTTAAAGGCAGAGACTGCAGCATTTCTTTTTGTCTTACCATTATTCTAGTTATTTCCTGATTCCCATGTCTTTTAAGAGATGCAGCGTACAACATGCATGTTGTATGTATGTGACTGGCAATAGGTCAAATGCCTGTTGAGAGTTTGGAGAGTTCTGTGATAATCTGGTTAAGGTTAGGGATACAATGAAGAGAGTATCTTTAGTTACATTCCAGCAGTTTCCAAGGGCAGAATCCTGCCTAAACTGTGTGGGTTTGTGAATGTTTATGCTCATGAGATACTGGCCGATGATTCCTGCGCTCAGCATACTCTGATTGACTTCGCCCGCAGAATCCCGTCAGTGCTGGGTGAGGAGCTGCCTTCCTGTGGCCAGCATTACTGGGAAACCACAGTCACAGACTGCCCAGCATATCGACTTGGCATCTGCTCCAGCTCGGCCGTGCGGGCAGGTGCCCTGGGACAAGGGGAGACCTCATGGTACATGCACTGCTCTGAGCCACAGAGGTAAGCGAGCCCTTCCCCTCCCCTCTTCATCAAAATGTTATGCTTGGGTGTCCAGGCAGGGCTTTCTGAGGGACCTGATAAATAGCACCCACATCCATGCTCAACTTCTAAGCCAACTAAGAAAGAAAACAAGAGTCAAGTATATGGAGATGAAACTCTGACTCTGATTACTGAGGAAGCTGATTTTAGAGTGTGTGAATCGTACCTGAAGAGGGTTTCTTATATTAAACCCTATTATGAGGCAGACTTACCCAACCAGAGCCTGGGCCAGGTCAGCTTCCTTGCTCTGCAGAGCAGAGTTGGTGCCTGGAGAAGCAGAGAAGGATGTGCGTCTCCCTGGTAGCTAGTGAGTAAGAGATAGGGAAGAGGGAGGGGCAGCTGGGCTTTGGAGGGGCAGCTGGGCTTTGCATCACAGTTTTTCCTTCTGAACTCACCACAGGGTGGAGAGAGACCACAAGGGTAAAGCTAAGAGGAGTCCCTCCACAGAGAAGGAATCCACAGGAGTGAGGAAGAAGTGGATCTCCAACACCTCCCTCCACATTGGTCCATATCGGGGGTTGGCAAACTATAGCCCATAGGCCACATATAACCCGCTGCCTGTCTGTGTAAATAAATTTGCAGAAACACAGTCATGCTCATTTGTTGATGTATTTACACTACAATGGCGGAGCTGACAGATGTCTGCCAAATCCTAGGATATTTACATCTGTCCCTTTACAGAAAAAGTTTGCCAATCTCTGTTCTGTATTACCTGTATTGTTTGGTTGGTTGATGTGAAAAAGCCATTAGCCTGTGTTAGTCTCAGAGCGATCAGGCAGGCATATTATGATCTGAATATGCTCACAGTATGGTTTAATAGAAAGAACACTGGACTAGGAGCCAGGAGTCCAATTTTAGGTCTGGCTCCATCCTCAATTAGCCTCCTGTTGGCTGTTTGCCATAAGTGGGTTAACCCTTTGAGCATACCTTATATCATCTAGCTCTGCAGGGGACAGTAATGCCTGGCTTGCTACCCCTTGGGGTTGTGAGGATCACATGAAATCAGGTACAGGGAAGAGCTTAGGAACGGTAAAGTATCATACAAATGTGAGGCATTATTCAAATGTAATGCTTTAAAAAGAAGCCTTCAATTCTTGCAAGTTCCCAGAAAAGGCCCACAGATTGGGATTTTGCATATCTCTGGCTGCACATTTCTCCCTGCATCCTACTTGACAGTTTGATTCTCTGAGATGGTTCATAAGGACACCATCTCCAAGCACTACTTAAAGTCACATTTCATCAAGTCAGAACAATTATGATTAATTGATATTCAGTGCTGTGCAATGCATAAGGACCCAGCCCCTACCCAGAGTTTGAAATCACTCAAACTCAGTTTACAGTTAGTAGATTCAGAGCTGAAACTACATATTAATTTCATGAAAATGTCCGTACACACTCAAATCCTTAAAAAACCCACACCAAGGGCTAACCTCCAATAACAAATTCCTAGGCTCTAGAAAACAAAATTGTATATTTTGTTGACAAGTTCAACCTACAGCCTTGGCCTTTGGCTCTTTCAGGCTTGGAGTGGTTGCTATAGATTCTGGGGGAAAGAGTGTGTCCCTTTGTGTGGTCTCAGCACAGAGAGGCAGGGTCCCGGGGCCCTCATGTCATCCTTCGAGGGCTTCACATGGGGCACCCTGGCCTCTGGGACTCTGAGAGTTCTCCTGTGGCAGCCCCTCCTGTCTTCTACTTTTTCTGGTTTAATGATTTTAAATCAACCTATATCACTCTTGATTGTACTCACAGAATCTAGGTTTTCAGATGTCACAATTGGGAAGGAGGCGTGAAGATCATCTCAGGAGAGTCTGCTGGTTTCCTTCCTGTCCATTCCTAAACTTGCCAAGCTAGCTCAAGGCTTCTGCACCTCTTCTGCAGTTTCAGCAGCAGCCACCCAGCCTGCACCCTCAGTTCTAGTCTCTACCCACTCGCAACTGGGAAACATTTCTAAAACATCATTTTCATCATGTCCCTGCCTTTTCTGCTCAGAAATCTACAAACATCTACAGTGGTGTCAGAACTTGGGTGGGACCACCTGCAGGACACAGTGAAGAGGGGCAGCCAGGAAGAATGTGGCCAGGCTGGGGCAAGAAGCCCTCAGGGGAGTTACCACCAGTGTCCAAAGGGGTCTGGGGTGAGTGTGGGCCAGAGGTGGGACTCAAGGGAGTAAGGGTCCTCAGTCCACCAGAAGGAGGGGAGGCAGTTCCAGGATCATGCAGGTGTTTACAGCCAGGCTTCTGGATGATTCTTTTTTGAACAGAGACCAGCCAGGTCTCTGTTCAAAGCCAGCCAGGCAGAGAGTCAGGCCCCACGCAGGCAGGCTTGGCTTCAGGCCAGAGGTGAGGTTAGTGGGATGTGTGCTCAGCCAGAAATGGAGACAGAAGCAGGGCTGGTCAGGTTCTGCATCCTGCAGAACTGGTGGAGACAAGGATTCAGGGTATACCTTTCCTCACTTGGCCTCCCAGGTAGGGATTGGCTCAAGGAATGACCAACGCTGGGCCTGCAGGGACCGGGGGACTTCCAAACAGGGGAGGAGAAATTACTCATTTAGGCATTCAGAACCCTCCAGACCAGCGTTATGCAATGGGACCTTCTGCAATAATAGAAAAATGGTGCCACACATGGCTATTAAACACTTGAAGTGTGGCTGGTAGGACTGAAAAACTGAATTTTAAATTTTGTTTAATTTTAATGGAAGTGGCCACACATGTCTAGTGGCTACTATATTAGACAGGGCAAGTCTAGAGCCTGGCCCCTGACTTACTCATCCATGTAACATCCTAAAAGTCACCCCCGTGTCCTGTCCAAACCCAACAGGGCAATGGTGATGTTCTCTGCCACATACAGACTTCTTCAGCCACCTCACGATCACTGCTGCTGCCCTTACTGTGTGGACTTTTCTCCTTCTTTTTCACCTATTCAAGTCCTGCCTGTCCTTTCTGGCTGAGTGTAAGCCCAAAGCCTTCTGTAAGAGCCCAGCTCACACTGCCAGTCCCCATCATTGCTACTTGAAACGTTTCGTCTGTCTTGCAGGTTCCAGAACGTCATAGTATTCTGGCATCTCTCTCATTAGCAAGGCATTGAAAAGGTCCTTTATCAACTCAAAAGTCTCACTTACCTCCCCACCACTGTGAACCTCTGCCCTTCCACGTGAGCTTCTTTCTGCAATGAAGTTGCCAACTTGCCATCCCCTAAATACTTGCACTTGAGCTTCTGGGCCTTAAGACAGATGTTGCAAGTCTTGAAGATCCTCAGCCCTCCCTGCCAGACCCATCACTTACCCAGATTCTTAGGTCCAAACTGCCCCAGTGTTGCTGTGCTCCCACCCCTCCAGCCTACACATCCACACACCTTTCCCTCATCTCTCTTCTTCCATCTCTCATTCCATTCCTTTCCCTACTTTCAGGGCCCCATTCTCAGTTTCTAAGACTACTAGGAGAAAACCCCAAACCTGTGTTACTTTTTTTACATAGAGCAATTTAGCTTTTCTGGTCAGCAGTTTCTCCTTTCCAGCCTGGCCTTGAACCTTTCCCTTCACAACCAAAACAGCTTCATTAAATGTGTCTAGTAAACACTTGAAGATCTACACCCTGAGAGGCATTCCCAGCTGTGGTCCGAGTTTCAAATGTGGGCAGTTTTTCCTTCTGCCCCATACAGTATGGGATCCCAGAGGGCAAGGACAGCACTTCATGTCCTTCACATGCCCCAGAGCACCTAGTAAAGTGCTGGATACACGGATATGCACAAGGAATAGTTGTTGAGTTGAATTTGTCTGAATTAAAGAGAGGAATCAAAGGCAACCCCGCTGGTGGCAAGGCTGCAGAAAACCTTGAGAAAATGAAAAGGAAAGTTGGTTTGGGAAACGGGGAGTGGAAACAAAGGATGAAGTTGGCAAAAATAATGAAATATTCCTTAAACTTCAGAAAGGCCTTTATGTAAGTTACCTATAAAATTTTAAAACTGTAAAATTAATACATTGTATGGAAGGCAAGCTTGCAGTACTTTTAAAAATACATGGCAGCCTCAAAGGAGTTTTATTCAAAAGAATGACACGCCATGAATGCGGTAGTTAAAACATGTGGGCAGCTGGGAGAGAATTAGAATGTGCAGAAAAATCACAAAGGAGGCATATGTTGGCTATTCTGGGACTGCCTCCTAATGTAGAAGGAGCAAAATTATTAAACATGCTCATCTGTTGGGATAAGCTCTGCATTTTAGCATCTAGAAGAAATCTAGTGAAAGTATTTGGGACAGCATTATTGCAACTCCTTATTGTGAAGTGGAGTTAATAACTGAAGAATTGGTTATTCCCAAGTGACTTTCCTTATCAAATTCTTTGAGATTTCCAGAGTTTTATGTTTCCCATTCTCTTTCATTTCAGATACACATTTTTCTACAGTGGTATTGTGAGTGATGTTCACGTGACTGAGCGTCCAGCCAGAGTGGGCATCCTGCTGGACTACAACAACCAGAGACTTATCTTCATCAACGCGGAGAGCGGGCAGTTGCTCTTCATCGTCAGGCACAGGTTTAATGAGAGTGTCCACCCTGCCTTTGCCCTGGAGAAACCTGGAAAATGTACTTTGCACCTGGGGATAGAGCCCCCGGATTCTGTAAGGCACAAGTGATCTTTGGCTTTCAGAATTTGCAAGAGCAGTGATTTAAATTTTGGGGGGGTCTGCTGTTCATTCCTCTGGGTGCTATACATTATTCAAAAAGTCTCCCACACATTTGCACTAATGATGGCTGCACGCGTAGCAATCAGCACGTGTGCAAAATCAGCAAGAGAACCTTGACTTTACAGAGCAGTGTGTGAGTAAACAGAATGAAAACAACAACCTCCACTCTTCAGTTTATGTAAGTTTGAGTTCTTTCCTAAATTAAAAGGTCTACACTTGAGTTGGGAATCAAAAGAGAGAAATGGACTTCCATCTGTTTTACTGGTAAAGGAGGTCCTCTGATGGACAGGTCAGAGTGAAGGAACGTTGTGCTGGTAAGACATCTCCTCTGACGAAGAGCCGTGGACGCTTTCCACAAAATGTCACCTCGCTGCGCTAAAGGATGATGAATCCTAATCATTAAAGAAAGTGTTTCAGCTGATTTAAATTTATAATGAACTCTTTTGTAATAATGTATACTGTAGAACATGAGTCTTTCCTCCCTAAAATTTTAAGTGTAGAAAAGTGCTATATGTTAGAAATTTCCATTTTGTTAAATAAATGCTTAGAGTCTATAAAACCAGTCGTGTTATGTGAACTTACTCCATGTGACTTACTGGTCTGGCATCTCTGGAGCAGGACAAACTGCAGAGTAAAACTCATTACACTTCAGTGCGGTGCACTACTATTGATTTTCCTGTGAGAATTTTACACACACACACACACACACACACACTTTAAAATCTAATCACTCACAGACCATAGTTATAGTCAATTAACAGAAGCTGGGAATCTATTTTTACTAAAATTAAGTGGTCATTTTAAGATATTATATTGAATCCCTCAAAATCTTTCTAAAATATGTGTGCAAAGTGGATAAATCTAGAATGTATGTCGAGATGATTGTGCTTGTCTTCTATAATGTAAATGTGTTGATGTGTTGATCATACTTGTAGTTTTTAAAAAACACTTCAAAACTTGAATTCAGATGTTTTCTTTTTTTTCTTTTTTCTTTCTTTCTTTCTTTTTCTTTTCTTTTTTTTTTTTTTTTTTTTTTTTGAGATGGAGCCTCACTCTGTTGCCCAGGCTGGAGTACAGTGGCATGATTTCGCCTCACTGCAACCTCCGCCTCCCAGGTTCAAGCGATTCGCGTGCCTCAGCCTCCTGAGTAGCTGGGACTATAGGCATGCGCCACTACAACTGGCTAATTTTTATATTTTCTTTTTCAGTAGAGAACGGGGTTTTGCCAGGTTGGCCAGGATGGTCTTGAACTCCTAACCTCAGTTGATCTGCCCGCCTCGGCCTCCCAAAGTGCTGGGATTACAGGCGTGAGCCACTGTGCCCCGCCCAGATGTTTTCTTGAATTGAGAAATAATATCCTCCTTTCTAAATATATTCTAACATCTCTTGTTCAATAGCTAGAAAATCCTAACTGGATCTGTAACTGCCTTATTAGAGCCCTTGGAGGCCATTACCGCCTTGAGTGCAGTTCCAGCAGTTGCTGGCAAGATGGAGTCTTGGTGAAACTGGAGAAGTAAGTTGCTGCTTTGTGGAGAATGTTAGCTTCACTTTTTCATCCTTGAAAATGTTATCCTCAGGTTCTGACTGCTCAGCCACCCATGGTCATTATTACTGGTTGTTGTTGTTGTTGTTGTTTTGGTGTGAATGTGTAACCACATGAATTTTAGAATGTGTCTCAGTTTGGCTTCCTCCAAAAGTAGACCAACTTCAAGACTCAGTGCCTGTTGTTTACCTAGGAGGTGATTCCAGGAAGAACATTTGAGGAAGCGGGTAAAGTCACTAAAGGACATGTGTTACGAGTGGGTTACTACCACTGTGGGCAGCTGGGCTCTCCCATGCTGGAGGACCCTCTGGAAACCACACAGAACATGCCAGAAGCTGGCACTCAACTCCTGTCCAACCCCTATTGTTGAAGGTGGCCTGGAGTCATTCCCATCCCCCACCTTTCCAAGCTGCATTTCCTGGTCCTGAGAAAGCCCTCATCAAGAGTAAATGAGAAACACAGACACCTGAGAAGGTATGGCGAAAACTGTCTAATACAACTGCGCATGCACCCTCGCTAGCCGGGGGTGAAGGGGACCAAGTGCCAGCAGCATCTGCCATCAGGTTGGAAGCAGCTCTGGTATAAAGGAGAAAACCACCATAATGGGAAGAACTAGGTTTGAATCTTGATTGATCCCCGAATAGATAATCGCTTCGGGCAATTCAGATCCTATAGTTACGCCTTTTCTCAGGATAATTATAAACACCAGGTTAAATGAGCATGTGGAATGGCACAGCATTTTGTAGTTTATATGACATGACAAAGGACGCCAGAAATCCTCTAAGTCCAGCGCTCCACTCTCCGGTGAGTGACCCTCCTGCCTCTGACTGTGTGGCAAGGGGACGGTGGAAGGGAGGGCTCTGGGGTCAGGAGATCCATGTGTTAGCAGCCTCTGTCTGCCGAGTGACAGGAGATTTCTTGGTTGGTCCTTGGGCATTATTCTAGTACAGACAAGTAGAACTAAACTAATACAATTTCCACATTGTATTAGAGAATTGTCAAGCAATGTTTTTCTTCCTTGGCCCTTCTCTGATTTTCGTTTCCCTCCTTTTTTTCCTTCCTCTTCATATAACACAGAGCCTCAGAGGGAGGGAAGGAAGTCAGCAAATTTTGGTCAAAATTTCTCCCCCGGAAATCTGCCAATGATGTTTATTAATTTAATAACAGGTACAGCACATGAATTCTCTCTTTTAGTCGTCATCAAAACTTTGCAGAATAAAATTTGTTGCCATTTTATAGCTGAGGAAACTAGTCTCAGAGCAGTTAAATAACTTGTTCATAGTCACAGCTGGCAGGTGACAGAGTGCGGATTTAGATACAGCTCAAATTCTGACCTAAGACTAGAATGATTATATTTTGCTTCATTCCTTACATAGATCATTTCCCCACATATATGTGGTGTGTGAGAATTATGTGTGTGCACACACTTGCATGCATATAAACACTTTCTCTTCCCCCCCGGAACTGACTTCCTTCCTAAGCTTCTGTTTTGTTGTTGGTGCTGTCATAACTCTTGGAAGACATGGGGTTACTTTGATTTTTATTTCAATAGCAATGTGACCTTAATTCATGTATGCCCAGCACTATTTTCACATGGTTGCTTGGGAGTTCAAAAGAGTCTATAATATTCTCTTTGTGGAGAAAATACTTTATCATACATGAAACACAATTCTGCTTCTAGAAGATATGAGGTCAAAATGAAGGAGTTTGTGGGGCGGGGGAATGAGGCTTAACACTGGGGTCATTCTCTGTTTGCATACACACCTGGCAACATTAGATGGACATATTCTTTGTTAAAGTCGGAAATATTTTTCTATTGGAGCAAACCAGAACATGTTCCTGTTGTTTTTCTGGAGGTGTTTCCTCAAAGTCCAACAGAATTAAAGTATTGTACTTCATCACACACACTTACGAAGATGCTGTGCTTAAAGTCCAAACACAACACTCTCCCATCAGAAGCATCCTTAAGGCCTCTGAGGGCTGTATCTGAAGTCCCTTCTCATCCTCACTGTGCTCATTACCCATTAATCGTTCCCAAGTGTTGAGTTGCCGAAAGAACCCACACAGTTTACACGGGACTCAAAACAGTTTACATTGGTGGAACAGCTTTATTACAGGCAGAGGAAACAGTACAGCCACACAGAGGAAGGATAGGCATGGAAAGGGGTCCTGAGATCTCAGGCGCAGTCCCCTCTGGCCTCCCACTACTTGGTTGCACAGTGTGCACATTGCCTCCAGGCCTCTAACTACCAGCAGTGTATGTGTGTTGCAGCTTGATGCCAGGAAGCTCAGCTTCTGTCTGTGGTGGTGATGGTCTGTCATAGAAGGTGAGCGGGTCACAGACACTTTCTAGCTATGTGATAGGCGTAACCTTTGAAACTCATCTTCCTCACTCCTGCAGGCTCCACCAAAACCAGGTGCAACATCAATCCAATGATTTTTATTAAACAGTGCTAACAGGCAGATACATCCTGCTCTGAAACAACTGATGGATCCATAATATAGAATGTCACTTATTGCCAATTAATAGGTTCCATGGGCTGGGCACGGTGGCTCACACCTATAATCCTTGCACTTTGGGAGGCTGAGGCGGGCTGATTGCTTGAGCCCAGGAGTTTGAGACCCGCCTGGGCAATAGGGTGAACCCTGTCTCTACTAAAAATACAAAAAAATTAGCCAGGTATAGTAGCACTCCCTGTAGTGCCATGTTCGTGCCACTGCAATCCAGCCTGGGTATCAGAATGAGACCCTGTTTCAAAAAAAAAAAAAAAAAAAAGGATGCCGTGTCATTGTCCAAGTCTCAGTAGCTCTCTAGACATGCAAATTGCCAATTAACGTCAGGTGAAATTAACTCACACTAAGCACTTCTTGGCTTGAATTCCTGAGCCCACCTGCTAAGGGGTATTTCAAGAATACTATTAGGAAGAGCTGAGTGCCTCTGCTGCCAATAGCCATCCTTTTTAGGTCCCTGATTTGGTGACTTCTAGGGCTAGGGTGTGAGTCTAGGCACATCCCTGAGCTGAGTGAAGTTGGAGTTGATTTCCACCCCTCACAGTGCTCATGAGGGAACATACATCCTGGGCTGTTTTTAGAGCAGGAGATCAATGCGTCTCATTTTCCTCTACTACCCTCGAAGTGTGCCTCTCTTTCATGTGCCCCTGTTTTGGTCCTAAGTGAACTCTCTTTCTATGCTGAACTTGTTTTTACTATTAATATCAGTAATTTCAGATCCCCAAGTAATATATGAGCTTTATAATAGTTTGAGAATAGTTAAGAGAATGAGGACTATTTGACTTGGAACAAAAACATCTTAGGGAAGGATATAAGAGGTCTTCGAAGATTTGAAGAGCCGTTACACGGAAAGAATTAAGCTCAGTTTGATTTTTCTACTAAGAGCAGTGGGTAGACGTCCCACCAATGGGTAGAAGTTGAGGAATTCAGTTGAAGAGAAGGAAGAACACCCATCAGTGACAGCTGGCTAAGGGGCATGTTGCTTAATGGCTTATGAGCACTCAGGCAGAACGATCAACTGTCTGGAATATCAGAGTGGATTCCTGCTTTAGGTTCTAGACTGATGGTATTTAAACTGTGTTTTTGGAGTACTGGGATTCCATGGAGGTGCCTGAAGGTCAATGTGGGATCCAACAGGAAGGCCAAGTGAGCATAAATTCAAACCCCTATCTCATTTCATCACGGTAGCTCAATTTTTATCTATATTACACATTAGATTCCATATTATAATTTATTTGATAAAATGCCTTCTGTGGTTAAATAATGTTTGAAAACTAGAAAACCTCTAAGATTCAAGTCTGAATATGTGACCCAGGGTGACCCCAAAGCCTACAAGTCCTCCATTCTTTCAGAGTCTGCTTTCTTTTACTATTTAAATACTGATGTGATATTGACTGCAGGACATTCTGTTTCCTATCCCAAACTTCCAAGAATTCCTGTAGGCAATTACATTTTCCTGGTTAACACCTCTGACCTCCTGCTTCCAAATGCTCCTCCTCACCCCTAGCAATCTCATCATTACTTCTTAATGTTCCCCTAGGCCCATTTGGTCTGCATCATCCCAAAATATGGACATGGTGCTCCTTTGATTCCTTAAGGAAGTGCTAACACAAGGCTGCCATCGTTAGTGGTTAACATGGCTTTTGTTGAAGACTTGGGGTGACTGAGGGCAAGTTTTCATACATAGAACTTCATACATAAACATGAAGCTGGATGGAAAACATCCACCATTGTGAGGAGCCCCTTCTGAACTTCTCTTCACCCCATTTTCCTGCATATTGAACAGACTACTCCATTTTATATTATTCTGTAAGTTTTAGCCTCTGCTCAAGCTTTGTTTTTCAGAGCAGGCAATGAAATTAGAAAACACCAGACATAAAAACACCTCTCTTACCAGTATAGACATCTTTTATAATTTTATGACAGCAAAATTTTGCACTCCTTATCTGTGTCTCTGCTATCCTTCCCAAATGTTAGGCTTCTCTCTGCAGAACTAAAAGGCCCATTAAAGCAATTCTCCCAACCAAAGCACATTCCTCTCCCCAAGATGAATTTGGTCATTGCCTCTGAGGATGGTTTTAGAATCCCCTCAGCATCTCCCCTTTTGTGGTTTTCTGTAGAACTAGCCAATGATTGAAAATTCTTTTTCAACCTAACTGAACTTCATTCTGGGTTGCCCCAATACCATGAAGAACTTTACTCTTTGAAGGATTTCAAGGAGAAATGATACCTGTCTAGAGTCAACATGCTACTTTAAGATTTTATAACTTAGGGGGAAGTGGTTAAAATAATTAAGAAAAAGAAAAAGTGGTGAAGGAGAAGCACCAATCATTCAGCACATCTGTAGTTGTGTTCACTAAGGGTTGGGCACCATTTAGGCCTTAAGGAAATGGCAGTCATTAAATCAAACAAAATCCCTGCTCTCAAGGAGCCTGCATTCTAGTGGAGGAAGACAGACAATAAATACAGGTATTGTATGTCAGTTGGGAATAAGAACTAGGAAGAAAAATACATCAGAGAAGAGAATAAAGAATAATAGGAAGTACCAGCTGGGCACAGTGGCTGACACCTGTAATTCCAGCACTTTGGGAGGCTGAGGTGGGAAGGTCAGTTGAGGCCAGGAGTTTGAGAACTGTGTGGGCAACATAGTGAGACCCTGTCTCTATAATAAAATAAAATAAAGTAAAATAAAAAATTTTAAAAAAGTAATAGCAGGTAGGGGATGCTGTATATTTTAGGTATGATAGGAAAGTATCTCTGATAAGATGATATTTGGCTAAGGAGCTAAATGAAGTGAGGGAGCAAGCCCTGTGGATGTGTGTGAGGGAGGAGCATCCCATGCAGGAGGAATAGAAAGCAAGGAGGTCTTGAGGAAGCAGGAGGCGGGTGCCTTAGAGGAAGAGTGAGGATCCCAGTGGGGCTGCAGTGGAACAAGGGGGAGAGAATGGTAGTGGATACAGTCCGAGAGTAGCTGGGGACTGGTTCACAATGGCCTTGAAGGCCAAGTAAAACCTTTCTGTTATATTCTGAGTGGGTTGGAAAGAAGTTATAGTCATGAGGAGCAGAGGCAATGGCAGTCAAAGAATTGGCTTTTCCAGTGTTTGGGTATCATGTTTTTCAATATCAAATGGGGGGTTTTATAAGGAACTCCTGGCCTGGCCTTTTGCCATTTTCAGCTTCTGCAGAGAAGTGCCAAAAGGGCTGTATGGGTGGGAGAGAAGAACGGGAATTCTTTGTCTCATTCTCAGCTCTGTCCAGGATCCCTGTGGCCCTGCTCACTTCCTGCTTTCAAGGGGAGCAGCTGCTGCTGATTGGTTGCTATTAGGACCAGCCTAGAGCCAAACTGGGGGGGAAAAAACCCTGCTATTTTACCTGGGCTGACTTTGGGCTGAATTGAGTCTGTTTGTCCACTATGAAACGTTGGCAACCACCAAGAGTGGAGAAAAATACAAGCACATTTGAATGTTTCATATCTTTTTAACTGTGTGATTTTATAGTTACAGAGAAGATGAGATAATGACATAATCTAGGGAGACTTTCTGGCCAAACAGGCCTCATATGTGTGTATCTATGTATGCATGTGAGTGTGTGTGTATATTTCATATGTGTGAACATGTTTGTGTGTATCTATATGTATATGTGTGTGCACTCATGTGGGGAGGTAGAGGGGTGGGAAGAGGTAAATTATAATGACAATTTAGGGATGGTTTTCCCGTTAAAGAGTCCAAAACAGGACTTGGGAGAGCTTTTAAAGGTTGTCAGATCCATGGTACTCAGTCACATTAATCAAGCTCACAAAAGACTAATTAATAATTCAGAATGCCAATTGCTTAATTTATAGTGAGAGATCAAATTGCCAAGGGGGCTGGGGAATGTGTATCTGCTAGTCAGGGGATCCTCTCGCTAGGACCCTGAGCTCCAGGACCTGCAGGCACCCACATCTGGGGCTGGGCTGCACAGACTGCTTGAGGCTGGCTGGCTACCTGTCAAACTCCACATTCTCAAGAGAACAGATGTATCTTCACAAGGGAAGCCTGTGACAGTCAAAAGGTTGTTTGGTGATCAAGGCAAGGCACGTGGATGGTGTGAATGGCCAATATTATTGAACTGCACGGCCAGCCATGTGGCCCAGATAGTTGGTTTTGCTGGTCGGAGTACTTTCTTCCTGCATCAGCACTGGGCTTCCCTGAGAAATCCTGATACTTTGCTGGGGTCTATCTTTTCAGTCTGACTTCTTACATTCACAATTCCCTAAAAAAAAAGATGTCTGAGGACTATTTCCCAGACTATAGTTTTCTTTTTTATTTAGTGAATACTTGATTAGATTTCTGGGCCCTCCCCCTCCTGCTTTTGATCTGAAAACTATTGTGCCTGTTATGGTAACCCTTGCGGATGATAGAACTTCATTTATTATGTGACGATCCTGCTAACTTAATACTCAAAACCATTCTTGCAAATGCACGTGTCACATTTCACCATCTCCCGTGGGTTGACTACAGGTGGGAGGAGGAGGACATTTTCATTCAAGGATTTGGTGTGATTGATGAGAGAGAGCAGTTCAGAACCAGAACCACTTGAAGATCTGGGCTGAGACACGGCTCTGCTCGTTCACATCTATGTGTCTTTAGACATACTGTTTAGCGTCTCTTAAAGTCATCATTGTAAAAGAGGAATAATACTTGCTATGGTTTGAATGTGTTCTCTAAAGGTTGTATTAAAAACTTAATCCCCAGTACCACAGTGTTGAAAGGTAAGACCTTTAAGAAGTGATTATGTCATGAGGGCTCTGGCCTCATGAATGGAGTAATGTCATTATCTTGGGAGCGAGTTTGTCATTGTGAGAACAAGTTTAGTATGAAAGTGAGTTTGGCCCCCTTTTGCTCTCTTTTGTGACCTCTTTTGCCTTTCTGCCTTCTGACATGGGATGATGCAGCAAGAAGGCCCTCCCCAGATGTGTGAGCCCTCAATTTTGGGCTTCCCAGCCTCCAGAACCAAGAGCTGAATGCCAATAATTTTAATTAATAATTAATAGTAAATTTCTTTAAATTATAAACAATTATATAACTGTAATTCTTTATAATTATATAATTATATAAATAAATATGTAATTTTATATATAAAAATTATATAATTTCTTTGTTATAATTCAGTTATAAATTACCCAGTTCCAGATATTCTGTTATAGCAGCACAAAATCGACTAAGATAGGTGGTTCATTCAGACAACAAATATTAATCAATTACTAAGATGCCAGGCACTGCAGTTGGTACTAGGCATACAGCAGTAACCAAATTTAACAAACATTCATGCCCTCAGGTAGCTTATGTTCTAGTGAGAGGAGCATACAATGAAGGAGATAAATACATAAAGTGTTTAATATCAGAAAGCGACATATGCTGTAAAGAAAAATAAAGCAGAAAAGGGCTGTTATGACAAGTAAATGAAAAAATTAATGTATGTAAATTCTTGGCAGAGTGCCTGGCATAAAACAACAGCAAACATTTTGGCTGTTCTTACTAATTCAACTACAATTATAGAGCTTGGCGTACCCCTCGGAATGGCACAATGTCCTCTCACACACCTCAGCATGTAGTTAGGCTACCCATGACCACTATATTCCCAGTGAAAGTCGAATATTTTTCTATTTTTGCTCAGGGCAAAAATTCAGGGAAAGTATTCAGAACAACACATAAATTATCCTTAATTTCACCACTCGGAGATAACTAGTATTAACATTTGATGTATATTTTCCCAGGCTCTTCTTTTTTCTTTAGACACACATCACACGTTTTTAAAAATGCAAATAAACTCCCTGCTATCTAATCTGCTTTGATCACTTAATGCTGTTATGAATATCTCTTGTCAACAAGCATAGATTCACATCATTATTCTCATGCCCAGGTATAGTCCACTGAAAAGGTCAACCTTAAACCTTCCAACTGCTCCCTCACTGATTGATACATATCCAATTGACATCCCAAGTTTTCATTTCTATGAAAATGCTTTGGTTTTAAAGGCACCAACTTCACTATTTGGCCCCGAGTTTATCTTGATTTTTATCATGGGAAAGTGTATGTTGTTTCCATATTTACTATGAACTTTAATCAGTTTTTGTAAACCCAGCAGGGAAGATTGAGTAGAACTCTTTCATAGGGCAAGCTTGGTGCCCACTTTCATTTACAGTCAATTCAATGTCATCATATTCAACTTACATATATTTTTAACATTCACCATGTTAGGACACCACACTGGCTCCTGCTGGAAGCCAAGATGAGTAAAACATAATTCTTGTCTCCAAGGAGGCCGTGACAGATACACAGACATCTGTGATACGGTATATAGGTCAGAAGAATCATGACGTTTCAAAGTAGAGAGAGAACATATTGGTTTGGTGTTCTCATGAAAGGTTGTGCAGAGTTCAGGGCATTTGGGACATGCTTTTATTGTAGTAGGTGGTGGTGAGGATTAGGGAAGTCAGGACAGAGGCAAGAGTATGAGACAAATGGGAAACAGGATGAGTTTGGGGAACCATCCAATCGGACACAGGAAACAAGTAAGGAAGCAGTGAGCAGCAAACCTGGAAGGTACCTTGAGCCCAGTCGATAATAGCTGTTGAGATAACAGGCAGGAGTGTTTTTACTTAGCACAGTACACGATGGGGAGTTATTAAAGATCTTTGACCTGTGAATAAAGTGGATGAAGTAGGAGTGATTATAGATGTGAGTTGCCAACTAGCAGGAGAGTTATGTGGTTATGAAATTCTGAAGTGGAATATTGGCTAAGGGAAGGGAAAGCAGGGAATAGACCCCAGAAGACTAGGGTATAGAATCTAGAGGCTAGAAGGGGAGATGAAAAGCAAAAGTCCCAGAGTACACAGACTTTTGAACCTGGGTTCCTGGGAGCATGACTGTGCTACTAGCAAAAGAGGCAACAAAGAACACACAGCGGGCTTGTGGGGAGAGACATCATATCAGCTCGGACTAGTTGAGTTTGGGGTCATCCAAGTGGAGCTGTCCATCAAGTCTCAAGCTCATGGACAAACTCAAGGTCAGGGGTCCGTATTTGGGCATTTTCTGCATTCCAAGACTCCCTTACCAGCATTGTGAACTTGCGGAAAAGTTATTTAACCTTTTTATACCTCAGTTTCTTCATCTGTAAAATTGGAACAATAGAAGGCCTACTCATCCCACTGTTAGAGCTGTTGTGAAGAATAAATTATTTAATACCTCCCAGGCACATAGAGCAATGCCTGGCACGTAATATGTACTTAAATGTTTGCTTTATGTGATCAGCATGTTGATTAAGCAGGACTCTTTAGATACAGTCTTAAAAGACATTTTATTTTTGTCTCCTTTGTCCTTTAAAGGTTATTCTGGGGAGAAGTTTTAAATAAAAATGTAGGCAGAGAAACTCAGGAGGACTCAGGTGGCATGCCTTTTTCAGAAGAAACGTCTGGACAAAATCCAGATGGCTGAGTAGAAGTTGACCAGATTGAGGGAAGTGTGTTGTAAGGGCAGGAGGAAGGAGAGGAGAGTGTTTCTGATATACAGTAAAGGTGACGGGGTGAGAGCCTGATGTCTTGGAGGAACTAAAGATGGATCTTTATGGCTGCGGAGGTGCTTGTGGGAGGTGACTCTGGGTGGTGGCTGTGGGAGGGCTGTGGGGTGATTGTGGAGATATCTGTGGGGGTGACTGTGGAGGGTGTGGCTATGGGGCTGGTAGTGGAGAGGAATGTCTGTGGGGGGTGGGTATTGTGTGTGCCTGTAATTGTGGAATTGTGGAGGTTCCTGTGGTGTGAGAGTTCTTCTCTGAATATGGCAGGTCTTAACACAGGGCCTCATACAAAGTGGGCAGGAAATAAATACTGTTGAAAGTGAAGTCTACAAACTATATAGGTTTTTCATTCTTCTTTAACACAATTTCCCTTCTCACAATTTAAAACCATCATGCATCAACTTCCTGCTTTTATTCATTGGAAAATTTCAGGTCCATCTTCAAGTGGTTCTTGACTCGGAAATCAGAGGGAAAGAGCTTTTTTGGGTTCTTCATGTAGAAGCTCTCATGGAGTTTGTTTGCTGCTAACCACGGTTTCCCAGATAGTAACAATTGAAGGCAAGTAAGGGATTGAAGCCTAGGGCTAAGAATTATCCTTTAGATAGGGTGAATAAACTTGACTCTGTTCAGAGCACAAGATATCTCAAAGGTCGTTATCTTTAGAAAAAATGTTGATCGATGTATCTTTCAGGCAATCAACTGTGTTGAAATATAATTTATACTGCTTTTTACTTTCTCTTCTTTCAGTGAATTAAATTATAACCAAGCTTATTTCTTGATTTACATTTCTCCTTAATTATTCTGAGCTAAGCTCTACCCTGCAGAGCTCCAGAAAATGGATAAAATATGCATTTGAGTGTCGAACAGCAGCGGCAGACACCTACACACCAAACCCTGGCTGTGTGGGATGCTGCCATTTTCCCCAAGTCATTTCAGGTCAGAAACACCTCTGCTCCCAAAGAATACTGCTTAGGGACCCACACACACAAGGTCTCTATGCATCTCTTATGATATGAGAATCAGGGAGAAGCTCATTGTTCTGCACCCTCTCGAGAATAAGACCAGGGCTATTTTTCTGCCCCTATAGGCATAGAAAGGATTCTCCAATTATTCAGCCCAGTAGGACCTCTACAGGGCTTGAAGTTCAAAATCAGAGAAGAATTTTGCTTTATTGCAATCCATTTAGCAGAACCTTCTTTTTAAAATAACATTAATACACATCATTGTGGAACATTTGGAAACTAGAAAATTATGAGGCCTAAAATAAAAAAGTACCCTCAATTCCACAGAGTTAGTCTCAGTTGGCATGTTCTTTGGCTTTTGGCCTTTTGCCTCCTCTCTTCCCATAATGCAGATGTAATGCCTAGAAATGTCACAGGCATCTTACAACCTTGAAGACATAATTCACAGGCTGAGCATGAAGGAGCATGAAGGTGGAGCCTGGGTTCTCAAAGACATTGTTGAAGCACCATTCTGGTTCTCTACTGCTACCTCTAAACTTTCTGTTGCTTGAGTTAAATAAACCTCTATTATTTGAAGCCATTAAAATAGCTTTCTATTGAAGTATAACACACTTTTGGAAAAGTGCATCACAAGTTTACAGCACGATGGAGTTTTTCATCGCTAATACACGTGTAGGCAGTTCCCAAACTAAGAAAAAGAACATTATCATCCCTGAGAAGTGACTTCTTGTCACTCCCATTTCTGAAAGTAACCAGTATCTGAAAGTGACCATAGATTAGTTTTGCCTGTTTTTGAACATATATGAACCAAATCACATAGTTTTCCCTTTCTGTCTGGTTTCTTCTGATTAACATTCTATTTGTGAGATTTATTCATGCTACTGTGTATAACACTATTTTTTCCTTCTGCTTGTTGTGTGATAGTATAATTTATAAATACACCACAATATATTTATTTATTCTGCTGTTCATAGACATTTGAGCTGTTTCCAGCTTGGAGCTATTTACAAGTAGTACTGCTACGAGCACTCTTGTACATATCTTTTAGTGAATACATGTACACTTTCTGTGGGGTAAGTAACCAGGAATAGAATTCCTAGGTCATGACATGGGTATGTCCAATTTTAGTAGATACTACAGGTATCCAAATAGTTTCCAAAGTTGTGTCAATTTACACTCCAACCAGCAGTGTATGAGAGTTTCAGTTGCTTCATAGCATTGCTACTACTTCATACAAATTGCCTATTTCATGTTAACTATTCTAATGATATGTAGTAGTATCACATTGTAGTTTAATTTGTGTTTTCTTGATGGTTATGCAAGTTGAACATCTTTGCATATGTATATCAGCCATTTGGATATCTTTTTTAAAATTTCCTATTCAGATATTTTGGCCATTTTTCTATTACGTTATCTGGGGTTTTTTTGTAGGGTTTCTGTATATATTTTGAATATGAGTCTTTTGTTGGACATATGTTTTGCAATTATCTTCTCCCCTTTCTGTAGCTTAATTTTTCACTCTCTTAATAATTTTTGTGATAAACAGAAGTTTTTAAGTAAAATTCAATTTATCCTTTTTTCCCTTTATGGTTAGAAACTTTTGTGTTCAATATAAGAAAGTTTGCCTACCCTAAGGTCATGAAGATAGTTTCATGTGTTTCCTTTTAAATATTTTATTTTAGTTCTCACATTTAGGTTTTATATATTGAATGTATATATACATAAATAATTGATATACATAAAAGCTATATAATTGATTTTTGTGGGTGGTGTGAGGTAGAGGTCAAAATGCATTTTTTTTCCTCATGGAAAAAAATTGATCTGATCCTATTTATAAAAAGACACCTCTTCTCCAATACATCTTAATGTCACCTTTGTCACAAATGCTTCAGCTATTCAAATAGTTTTTTGTTATTACTAGCAGCCAATCATATTTGCTCTATGGTACATATATGTGTATGAGCGTGTATACACATATGTTCTCCTTGATTACTTCAATATTGTTAAAGAATATAGTTTTTAATATGTGATTAATGTTTCCTTGTATTGATGTACCATCATTTATCTAACAAATATTCTGATGCTGAATATTTAAGTTGTTTCCAACTTTTGGTTATTATGAGTTGAAAATGAATGACCTTGTCCATAAATATTTGCACAGGCAGGCCAGGCGCGGTGGCTCACGCTTGTAATCCCAGCACTTTGGGAGGCCGAGGCAGGCAGATCACGAGGTCAGGAGATCAAGACCACGGTGAAACCCCGTCTCTACTAAAAATACAAAAAATTAGCCGGGCGTGGTGGTGGGCGCCTGTAGTCCCAGCTACTCGGAGAGGCTGAGGCAGGAGAAAGGCGTGAACTCAGGAGGCGGAGCTTGCAGTGAGCCGAGATCGCGCCACTGTACTCCAGCCTGGGTGACAGAGCAAGACTCTGTCTCAAAAAAAAAAAATTTGCACAGGCATCTCATCTTCCTCAGAAATAGAATTATGGGTTAAAATGTACAAAATGTTAAAGGCTTTTGGTAGATACTGCCAAATCAGCATAGAGTTAAACACTACCTGAAAAAATGGGGAGAATGTGCACTTGAAGTGCCTAATTCTGCAGCTGAGAAGCCAATAATACCACTTTAAAATATAAATATATTTATTTGACTTTTTTCAAACAACTTTACTGAATTTTTCTACTATTTACCTTTCTAATGACAACCGAAGTCATCAGATTGGAAATTACTTGACCTAAAAGTGAGATTGGCTGTCCAGGGATCCCAAAAACAATTTCAATATAAATGCCTGCCTATTTATTTCTTGTAGTTGAAGCTGAGAATGTGAGCACTGGAGGCAGGCTGTTTTCACATGCCACACATTATTTCTGCTTTCTCTTTTAGTTCATAGATTAGTTTTTTTTTCCCTTTCTTTTGCTATTGTCATTTTCTTAAAGTGACTGTCATACAATTGTTCTTTTTCTTCATTCCCTAAACACTGAGTACAAGCCTGAGTCTTAGCGAATGATTCTCTCTCTCTTAAGGGTACAAGGTTTACATTGAGTCAAAGAGGTTATATACGAACTTTTGGATTTTGGAATTATAATGAGATCATCTCTTAGCAACTACGCTTGAAGCTAATGCCATGTGTTCGTTTGCAATTGTATGTTAAATTGGCTTTGGTCAATCAATGCTAGGTTAAAAAATAGAGGCCATGTAGAACTTCTTGCTCCATTATGATAAATGCTGTGACTCTCAAGGATTCTGCTGTGGACAATGGGATATAGAATTCAATCAATTTGGCACAATGCCGATTGCTTTCTAGACTGAGGAAAGAATTGACAGTTGGATGAAGAAAGATTTTGTGGAGGAAGTGCTAATAGTGTTGACTTTCAGGAAGAAGTCCTATGCTGTTGTAGGCAATCCTGGGTTGGTTACTATGGAAAGTGCAGAGGAGATCACTGGATCAGAGGACTTAGGCAAAAAGCACAAGTGGCCATCCCTGAGGAAGCCAGCAGTTAAAATGTCCCAAATCAAGGAGGACTCTTGCAGCCTATTCTGAGCTCCATCTCAGTTGGTGTACAGAACCTCACAAACCAAGATAGGTATGGAGGGGGACAGGGAGAGGTCCCCTGGCTCTCAATCTTGCTCAGCATTCTGAGTCTGAGCTTTCTTTTGTTGTTTCTTCCTTTCTTTCTCTTTCTTTTCCTCCCCTCCCCTCTCCTCCCCTCCTCTCCCCTCCCCTCCGCTCTCCTCACCTCTCCTCTCCTCTCTCCCTATACAAAGTTCTTCCTGTCTGAGCCCCCTCAGTCAGTTGCCTGGAGTTCTTGACACTGAGGCTCATCAGCCAGGGCCTGTTGGAAGTAAGCAGCACAGACACAGACCTGCACTCTTCTATCATCTCCTCTGGTAAGACATCTCATAGACGACGCTCAGCACCTGGACATGGCATTGGTGGGTGGGATAATGATTACTTGTCTAGACTGTGGCCTGACTAGATGGGGTTATATCTAGTCACTTGCCCAGGGAGGGACCAAGACATAGTCAGGTCCAGCATCTTCTCATGACACGAGACACCCCCACCCTGTAGTTCCAGTCCCACTGCTTTTGATTTCAGTGATGCTGACAAGAGCTAATTGGTTCTATTTAAAGTATGTTGGGGAAAAAGTCCCTGTTTCTTTAGTTAGGATAGTGTAGGTTATACTTCAACAACAAAGCCCTGGACAGCTCAATAGCTCACAGACCAAAGGCTGTTTTCTTACTTTTGCCGTACGTCCATTGCGGGTTGGCTGTGGCTCTGTCTCATGTCATCCTCACTCTAGAACCCAGGCTGATAGAGCAGGCTCCAACCAGAACATCACTATCTCTTGCAAGGTGATGGCAGAAGGCAAGGGGTGGGGGGTGGGCAGTGGAGAGCTCAGTGAACCACTTATTGGCTCTTAAAACTTCTGTTTGAAGTGATACAAGGTTCTTCTGCTCAGATTCCATTGGTCAAAGTAAGTCATGTGGCCAAATCTGCTGTCAGTGGAGTGGGGAAAGATAATCCTCCCCCAGAGAGCAGCATGGAATGTTTGTGAAAAATAATACAGTAGACCACACGTAGTCACCAGAGGTTTAGAGATCATCTCTATGCTGAAGACCCTTAGGCTGGAGGTTCTTAGACTTTTTGTGCATCAGAATTATCAGAATTCCGTAGGTCTGGGATGTGTGCTGAGAACTTGCATTTCTAACAAGTTCCCAAGTGATGCTGAGATGCAGATGCAGCTGGTCAGGAGGCCACACTTTGAGTGGTTTCAGAACCACTGCCTTAGGCTGTTAGGGAGCCCCTGGAGCAAGCACCTCATCCATGCCCTAGGGCGTATCAGCTCCTGTGTGGAGAGGCCTTGCTCACATGCTTCTCTTATTGCTGAGCACTATTTTAACAGAGGGCGACCAGATATTTATTTTCAAAGATGCTGAGAAAAGAACTCTCTGGCATTTTATTTCCAAGCGTCAAATGTCCTGAAGGAGGTCCGGAACAAAGCGATGGGGGCATCACAATCAAGAAAGTTTATGGCGGGAGCCAAGGCTCGGGGTGGGGGAAGCAATTCTGAAACCTGGTGGCTCCATCATGATATAAATGGATTGTAAGTGTCTTTTAATTTTTCTCACACCAAAATGTTATTCAAGAAAAATGAAAATGATCTTTTGGCTCAGGGAT
Source organism: Symphalangus syndactylus (assembly GCF_028878055.3). Taxonomy (NCBI): domain Eukaryota; kingdom Metazoa; phylum Chordata; class Mammalia; order Primates; family Hylobatidae; genus Symphalangus; species Symphalangus syndactylus. Next base: position 67,351,861 of record NC_072433.2, read on the forward strand.
AGACAGGCAGACCAATGGAGTGGAATCAACTGCCCAGAAATTGACCCGATATGAAAACTTGAAATATGATAGAAAGTAGCATTGATGGCAGTAGGAAAGGATCGCCTATTCAATAAATAATACTGGGACATTTATCTATCTGGAAAAAAATTAGATTCTACAAAGTTCTCATTTATACTTAATCCAAGCAAGAACACTTATTTTCCTTTATAACCACAATACAGCCACCAAAATTATGAAATGAATATGAATATATTATTATCATCTAATAATGCTGAGTCCCATTCAAGCTTCATTAATTGTCCCAATAATGTCATTTATAGCAAAAGAATACAGTTCTGAATCATACATTGCATTTAGTTATGTCTCTTTAGTCCTTCTCAATCTGGAACAATTCCCAAGTTTCTTCTTGTTTTTGATAATCTTTTATTTATTTATTTATTATTTTATTTTATTTTTTTGAGATGGAGTCTCACTGTTGCCCAGGCTGGAGTGCAGTGGCGTAATCTCGACTCACTGCAACCTCTGCCTCCCAGGTTCAAGCGATTCTCCTGCCTCAGCCTCCCGAGTAGCTGGGATTACAGATGCCTGCCACCACACCTGGCTAATTTTTATATTTTTAGTAGAGACGGGGTTTTGCCATGTTGAACAGGCTGGTCTCAAACTCCTGACCTCAGGTGATCTGCCGGCCTCAGCCTTCCAAAGTGCTTGGATTACAGGCATGAGACCCCGTGCCCGGCCAATAATCTTTTTTTTAAAATCCTACCTTGGTCCAATAGAATTGACTTTGATAACCTTGACCCTTTAAAGCAAGTTGTTTTGTAGATTCATTTTGTATTTGGATTTCCCTTATGTCTTCATACGATTCCATTCAAGTTATTTCCTTTTTGATGGGAATATTGCAAAAGCAATGCTGTATTCTTTCTCCCTGATGTATTCTATAAAGTGGCACACAATTTTGATTTTGTTTCATTATTGATGTTAACTTTGATCACTCAGTTAAGATGAGATATGATTTTAAACTCACCTATCTGACAAACATCGAAAAGTCTGATAATGTCAAATATTTGCAAGGATATGGAGCAAGAGAAGCTGTTTTACACTGCTGAGAGGAATATAATATGATATAACTTTAGAGAGTAATTTGGCGGTCCCTAGTAATTTAAAAACGTGCATACTCTATAACCAGCAATTCCACTCCTGGATACATTGTTAGAAAAACAAATGCACATGTACCAGGAGACATGTATAAGAATATTCACAGAAAACAACCTAAGTGTCCATCAATAAGACAACAATGCATAAATTATGGGATAGTGGTACAGTGGAATATTATAGAGTACCAAAAAACGAAGAAAGAGAGCAACAACAGGCTGAAAATCGGTCAGTGTGGCTGTCCTTTGAAAAATAAATATCTTGGGCAAAAAAGGCTATAGAAGAATACATAATGAATGATTCCATTTACCTAATACTAAACAATGTTTTGTAAAGCTATCAAGAAAAACAAGGGAATAGTAAATACAAATTCAGGATAATGATAAGCTCTGGGAAAGGAGAGGAATACATACTTCCAGAAGGAGTATGTATTAGTCCATTTTCATACTGCTATGAAGAAATACCTGAGACTGGGTAATTTATAAAGAAAAAGAGGTTTAATGGACTCACAGTTCCACATGGCTGGGGAGGCCTCACAATTATGGCAAGAGGCAAAGGAGGAGCAAAGGCACTTCTTACATGGTGGCAGGCAAGAGAGCATGTGCAGGGGAACTGCCAGTTATAAAACCATCAGATCTCATGAGACTTACTCACTATCATGAGAACAGCACAGGAAAACCCATCCCCATGATTCAATTACCTCCCATCGGGTCTCTCCCATGACATGCGGGGATTATGGGAGCTAATTCAAGATGAGGTGAGATTTGAATGAGGACACAGCCAAACCATATCAGAATATTTGGGGGTTTCAACTATTATTCTGGTTTTTATTTTTATTTTTTTGAGACAGGGTCTCCACTCTGTCATCCAGGCTGGAATGCAGTGGTACAATTACAGCTCACTGCAGCCTGGAACTCCTGGGCTCAAGTGATCTTCCTGCCTCAGCCTCCTGAATAGCTGGGACTACAGGTGCACATTACCACAGCTGGCTAAGTTTTAATTTTTTTTTTTTTTTGAGATGGAGTCTCTCTCTCTGTCACCCAGGCTAGAGTGCAGTGGTGAAATCTCAGCTCACTGCAACCTCTGCCTCCCAGGTTCAAGTGGTTCTCCTGCCTCAGCCTCCTGAGTAGCGGAGACCATAGGCCCAGCTAATTTTTCGTATTTTTTTTTTTCAGTAGAGATGGGATTTCACCATATTAGCCAGGATGGCCTCAATCTCCTGACCTCGTGATCCACCCACCTCGGCCTCCCAAAGTGCTGGGATTACAGGCGTGAGCCACCATGCCCGGCCTAATTTTTAAATGTTTTTGTAGAGACAGGGTCTTGCCATGTTGCCCAGGCTTGTCTTGAGCTTCTGGCTTCAAGCCATCCTCCCACCTTAGCATCTCAAAGTGTTAGAATTACAAGTGTGAGTCACCATGCCTGGCCTTATTTCATTCTTTATAAGGGAAGAGGGGAGAATGGGTTCAGGAAAGAGTTTATGAGGGCTTCAGCTGTTGTCTTATTCTTTATACCTTATACATAGATTGTAAATCTCCTTTTGTTTGCATTAACTATTTTATAATTTTTTTAAAAATATGTAACATTTCACACCCTCAGTTTTCTGTTTTTGCCATGGGCTGATGGAAGTTTCTTCTCGTCTTGGGCTAGCATTTGAAAACCATGCCCTAGCTCACATTGTTGGTGCAGAATCACATCCCCCACCCACCAACGCTGGCACTCATTTTAGTCATTCTCAGACTGACTATTTCTCCTAGTTTGCCCATGATAGTCTTTGCACATACCTGTAAATATGGTTTGGCTGTGTCCCCACCCAAATGTCATCTTGAATTGTAGCTCCCATAACTCTCACATGTTGTGGGAGGGACCCAGCAAGAGATAACTGAATCACCGGGGAGGTTTCTCCCATACTGTTCTCATAGTAGTGAATGTGTCTCACAAGATGTGATGGTTTTATAAGCTGTTTCTCCTTCCACTTGGCTCTCATTCTCTCTGCCGCCATGGAAGACGTGCCTTTTGCCCTCTGCCATGATTGTGAGGCCTCCTCAGCTGCATGGAACTGTGAGTCCGTTAAACCTCTTTCCTGTATAAATTACCCAGTCTCAGGTATGTCTTTATTAGCAGTGTGAAAACAGACTAATACCCCTGTTACCCAGTCTAATTATGAATAATGCTTTCAAAAGTGTTGTGGTTTGGAAGGTAAATTATATCATCAAGTCCTACCTACATGTATATAACATCTTTATCCTCAAGAGGTCAGATGGTCAAAGAACCCACAGACCTCATCCATTTTATAGGTGATGGGAAAGCATCCCTGAAAGAACATGTGATTGAAGTTAGTCCAGCCACTGGCCAGTCTCAAAGCTGGGGCCGGATCTTGAGTTTCCCCATTTCCTCCAAGTGCACTGTTCTTGTGCTGCTTCTGCCTTAACTAAGTCTTAGAGTAGACCTGGAAGATGCTGACCCCACACATAGGAGTGATTTCATTAACATCATTGATTCTCATGTCTAAAACAAGATTTAGGGAGATGGCCTTTTGAGAGTACACAACAGATTGCTGGGAGGTTGGCTGCAATTCAACATGACAAGTGCAGCTTATTTTTTGATTTGTAGTATCTCTGGGTTATAACTCATAAAATAAGTCTTTGGCATATGAACCTTATGCAAAAGTTATCTGCCACAATGAGCTAAAAATCCACAAAACCACAATAAATGCCTCTTGTGTGAGGACCTTTGTCCGTCTCATTCAATATTCTGTCTTTAGCAGCAGTCACCGTCATGGGGGCATCATTTTCCTTCCTGGCATGCGTGAAGATGGTGGCTGAAGACAGAAGGTGCAACATTCTCAAGTTCTCCTTAATAACAAAGAATGCACTAATTCAGATCCCTGAAGGACTTACAGTTTTAGCCTGGATATAAAGAATTCTCTTGGTTTATTATCAACTATGTAGTATATAGTAATTCATTTGTCCAGAGGACCACCTATTAGAAGCTTCAAAAGGTTCCCACTGTTTTTTTGCATTTTGTTATTGAGGTATAATTAACATATAGTAAACTGCACATACTTACAATATACAGTTTGATGAGTTTTGACATACCTGTAAAACTATCACCACAATTAAGATAGTAAACATATCCATCACCCTAAAAGTTTCCTTGTGCCTCTTTATAATGAATCCTCACTACCTACACAACCCTGTCCACACTGATCTGCCCTCTATCAGTACAGATTAGTTTGCATTATCTAGAATTTAATATAAACAGAATCATACAATATACACTCTTTTTTTTTTTTTTTTTGGCCTAGTTTCTTTCATTCCATGGAGATGCCATCCCTGGCATTGTGTGTACCAATAGTTCATTCCTGTTCATTGCTGAGTAGTGTTCCATTGTGTGGCTATACCACAATTTGTTTATTCACTTGTTGATGAGCATGTAGGTTACTTTTAGTTTTGGGCTATTACAAATAGGCTGCTGTGAACATTCACGTACAAATCTACGCATAGACAGATGATTTCATTTCTCCTGGTTAAATACCTAAGAGTAGAATGTCTGGATCATGTGATAGATGTGTGATTAAAGTTTTAAAGGAACTGACAAATTTTCCAAAGTGGTTAAACTAGTTAAGATTCCCACTAGCGGTGCATGAGAGCTCCAGTTTTTCCATATTCTTGCCAACATTTCACTTGGTCAGTAGTCTTTGTATTTTAGAAATTCTAGTGGATGTATAGACGTATAGTTTAAATTTGCTTTTCCCTGATGATTAATGATGTTGATAATCTTTTCGTGTGCCATTTGCTTTTTTTTTTTTTGGTGAAGTGTTTATTTTTAAACTGGATTATTTGGCTGTTATTAAGTTGTAAGAGTTTCTTTTAAATATTCTAGATAAAAGTCCTCTGTCCAAGATATGTTTTTCACATATTACTTTCCCAATCTGTTGCTTGTCTTTTTCGTTTTCATAACAGTATCCTTTTTTTTTTTTTTTTGAGACAGGGTCTCACTCTGTTGTCCAGGCTGGAGTGCAGTGGTGTGATCTCAGCTCACTGCAGCCTCCACCTACCAGGTTCAAGTGATCCTCCTGTGTCAGCCTCCCAAGTAGCTGGGACTACAGGCATGTACCACCACACTCAGCTAATTTTTGTAGAGACAGGGTTTTATCATGTTGCTCAGGCTGGTCTGAGCTTGGTCCTGGGCTCGAGCAATCCACCCGCCTCAGCCCCCCAAAGTGCTGAGATTACAAGCATGAGCCACCGTGCCCAGCCATAACAGGATCTTTTAAAGAGCAAAAGGTTTTTATTCTGTTGAAATCCAGTTTATTGATTTTTTTCTTTAATAGTTCCTACTTATATCCCATTTAATAATCCAAAGTTACTAAGACATTCTCCTGTATTTTCTTCTAGAAATGGTATAATTTTAGTTCTTATGTTTGAGTCTATGATCCATTCTGAGTTAATTTTTGTATATGGTGTGAGATAAATGTTGAGATTCTTTTTTTAACATATAACTACCCAGTTGTTCCAGCATCATTCATTGAAAAGATTATCCTTTTCCACTGAAAATGCCTTGGCATCTTTGTTGAAAGTCAATTGGCCATATATGTATGGATTCTCCATTCTGTTCCATTAATCTCTATGTCTATCTTTGTGCCAGTACCACATGATTTAAATTACGTTTAAACTTTATATATATAGTTTATTTTACTTAATTACTTTATAATGTTTGAAATCGGTTCCTCTAATTATTTTTTATATGAAGCCTACCAAACTTTTTCTTTTTTTTTGAGAGATGGGATCTCACTCTGTCCCCCAGGATGGAATGCAGTGGCATGACATAGCTCACTCCAGCCTTGACCTTCTGGGCTCGAGCAATCCTCCCACCTCAGCCCCCTGAGTAACTGAGACTACAGGCACAAGCCACCATGGCTGGTTCATTTATTTTATTTGTAGAGACGGGGTCTCATTATGTTGGCCAGGCTAGTCTCAAGCTCCTGGCTTCAAGTGGTCCTCCTGCCTCAGCCTCCCAAAGTGCTGAGATTACAGGCATGAGCCACTATCCTGGCCTCCAATTTTTTAGAATTTTGCAAACTTTAATCGAAACCCTATCTAGCCTTTGTCTCTACAGACTGAGAAGTCTTGATTTTTTCTTACGTTTTCCCTATCTAGAGTCTTGATAATTATTTTAGTGGTTCTTTATTCCATTGCTTCTCTTCCGGATGTGTTTTCTTTGGGTGTGTAATGTGTGTGTGTGCATGCATGTGTGTGTATGGATGTAAGGCACAGTGCTTGGCACATGAGTGAGCACAGAAAGAGTAGCTTTTCTTCCTCTTACTGTTGTCATTGTCATTGACGCAAATGCAGTTTGCTTTCCAACATCTTTCCAAAGTATAAAAAGCCATTCACTCTAGTTTTGGTCCCTGCAATTATCCCACGTTAACTTCTTCAATAAATTTAACAATGATTCCTAGGTTCCATATTAGCTATTCTAGTGGATGCATTGAGGTATCTCATTGTGGTTTTAATCTGCAGTTCCCTGATGATTAATGATGTGGATTATAATGATGTTGTACACTTCTTAGGACATAATAGAAAACTCAGATATTATTATTATAATTTAAATTCTTTCTCCCTAATTATATAACTGAACACTTTTCACACTGATTTTTTTTTCAAGGATCTTGCCCATTCACCTGTCTTTGAGAGAGCATTCTGTGGTTTGCCCTGATCAAATTAGCGTTTAATTACCTGAAAAGACACCCGAAAACTGGAGATTTCCTTGTTTTCAGAACCAGTGATTTCCCTGGTTATACTCCCTTTTAGATCTTTAAATAAGAGTTGTCCTACAGTGATCCCAAGACCCTGCTGGGGCCTATTCTCCATTGAGAGATACATTTACTTGTCTCTATCCTTTGTTTGCTTTCTTAAATTTGTGTACTATTCATGACAAAACTTTCCAATTCCTAACCACAACCCCTAAAAATACAATCTTTAAGTGTGTGTGTGTGTGTGTGTGTGTGTGTGTGTGTGTGACTAGGTCAATGGGTTGGGAAAGTTCAAATCATGAACTCACTTAGCAACATGCAACATTAGGCTTATATTCCTGCCTCCCTTGCTTGATGAAACCAGTCAAATTTCAGTTCAAGTTTCAGCAAAATCCCACTTTAAGTGATGATATGACTTTAACTGGAGGAAACTATCTTATAGCATTTTGGAGGAAAAGGAAGGGAGGCTGACAGGCAAAGTTGTTAAATGTTAAATCAAAAGCTGAAAAGTCGTGGAATGCAAAATAATTCAAACTCCAAGTGAGAGAGTTCAGGAGGGACTTCTCAGAATGAAGGGAAAAAAAATGTCAAACCAGCAGTAATTGAAGGAAAAGTCAAATGGAGGGTGGAAGTCTCCCTTCTCAGAAGCAAAGGGCTACTCTGTCTTTATTGCCTCCCCCAGTCTCCCGCCTTTTTAAACTGGGGACGAGGAAGGTGATAAAGCCTAGAGAAGATAGATAGAGGGAGGGCAGGGCAATCTGCTGGCTGAGCAAGAGCTGCAGGGGCAGGGGCCGAGAGGCCCCACCTTGGGCTAAAAGGGTCTGAGAACTGGGCAAAAAGCTGCCAAAAGCAGGAATATGAATTAAGGAGGGTGACCTTACAGACATAGAAAAAATGACCTCTCTCTAAAATCTAGAGAGAAACGATGAGGATATTAGCTAGTTAGGAAAAAAACGTCATTGCAGATTGGGGTATGAAAAGACCTTAGAGATTGCAGAACCCACCCTGTGTTTTATGGATGGCCAACAGCTGAGAAAAATGAGCCATGGGTCCAGACTAGTCTACCAAAGTATAATATGTTTGTATTTGAACTAAAAAAAGATAATGCCCCCAGTCTTCAAAGACATTGTATAGTCCTAGAAGATACGCTTTTTAAAAATCTCGTGGTTTTATGTAACAGTTAGCACCATCAGATCTCTGTTTGAGAAGCACCAGTTTCATTATCTTGCCCTAGGCCACAGCTTGTTTCATGAAATTGGTTTTTTTTTGTTTGTTTTGTTTTGTTTTGTTGAGATGGAGCCTCGCTCTGTCGCCCAGGCTGGAGTGCAGTGGTGCGATCTCAGCTCACTGCAACCTCTGCCTCCTGAGTTCAAGCACTTCTCCTGCCTCAGCCTTCTGAGTAGCTGGGATTACAGGCGTGCATCACCACGCCCAGCTAATATTTTGTATTTTTGGTGGAGACAGGGTTTCCCCATGTTGGCCAGGCCGGTCTCGAACTCCTGACCTCAAATGATCCACCTGTCTCAGCCTGCCAAAGTGCTGGGATTACAGGCGAGAGCCACCGGGCCCAGCCAGAGATTGTTTTAAATGTTGTTTTAAAGTCTTTTGAAAGAAATAATGGCCCTGAGTGGTGGTTCACACCTGTAATTCTAGCACTTTGGGAGGCCAAGGTGGGAAGATTGCTTGAGACCAGAAGTTCAAGGCTGCAGTGAGCTGTGATCACACCATTGCACTCCAGCCTGGGCTAGAGGGAAAGGAAAGGGAAGGGGAGGGGAGGGGAGGGGAAGGGAAGGGAAGGGGAGGGGAAGGGAAGAAGGAAAGAAGGGAAGAAGGAAGGAGGAAAGAAAGAAACAAAGAAAGGAAAGAAAGAAGGTAGAGAGAGAGAGAGAGAAAGAAGGAAGGAAGAGAGAGAGAAGGAAGGAAGGAAGGAAGGAAGGAAGGAAGGAAGGAAGGAAGGAAAGAGAGAAAGAGAAGGAAGGAAGGAAAGGAAGAAAGAAAGGGAGGGAAGGAAGAGAAGAAAGAAAGAAAAGAGAGAAAGATCATCGTGTCTGGTGCTTAATCAAAAGTTCCATACATTTTAATTTTTAAAAAAATAGATATGCTAGTTGAACAGTGTTGTGACATGCAAATTCAATGCTATATACCAGAGGCAGAATGGATCAGGGCCAAGGAAGACAAGGGCCTTCACCCCTGCCGCCCTCATCTCTAGCCTGGGCCTAGCTTGGACTGCTATGAGAGCCTTCGGCTGGACTTCCTGCCTCCTGTCTTGCCCTCTTCCAATCCATCTTCTGCACTATGCCTCAGAGTGACCTCTCTAAAATACAACCTAATCATATCATTCTCTTGCTGAAACTCTTGGTATCAACTCACTGACCACAGCATAGATTTGAAACTCCTTAGCATCCCTGTCCTCTTCTCTGTCCTTCTCTCTAGTAGTTCCCCTCCTAACACAGATATTCAAGCTCTAACGACTGCTTCTTACCTTAACTCATCAGGCCAGCTTCATCTCTGTGTCTTTGCTCGCAGCTCTCTTCTGCCTAGAATGTCCTCCTCCCCTTCCTTCTCTACTTAGAGAACATCACCTCAATGCTCGAGGTTCAAAGCAGGCTGGGCCCAGTGGCTCCCAGCAATTTGGGTGGCCAAAATGAGAGCATCACTTGAGGTCAGGAGTTCAAGACCAACCTGGTCAGCATAGGGAGACCCTATCTCTATATTTAATAAAAAAAAGATTTTCTTCATACTCCCAGTTAAAACCGATCATCCCTATGATGATGTCTCACTCCTTCTTGCACACTTATCATAACACCTATAATATTTTATTGCACTTATTTATATACAAATTTATGTTAGAGAAATCAGTGGTTTTCAAACTTTAATGCGTATAGTTTGCATTAAGACTTATCCAGTGTATAAGACTCATCCAAGAAATTTCTTTAAAATGCAGAATTCCTTGGCTTCACCCTCAAAGATTCTGCTTCAGTAGGCTGGCATCAGAGGGTTTCACAGACACTTCTGAGCCTAAGGAAAGCTTATGCTAAAGAAGGTCTGTCTTTACCTGAGTGAGGCACCATTTTGCCAAGGACAGAGGGCACTGCTGGTTTGTTCCACCCGCTTCTCCCCAATCATTGACTCACAGGAGTATGAGCTTGAGAGGTCCCAACACCCCCTTCTTCCCCTCCTACTCTCTCGGGGGTAAAATATGCAAAACTCATTTATATTCCCACAAGTAGGTGAGAATAACATTCTGGGCCATCACCATTCAATAATGGAAGCTTTGTGCAAAGTAGTGACAGGTGAGAGGAATGATTTCATTTTTCACTTTGACAATTGGGTGAAGCAGATTCCTGGCAGTTCTGCAAAGGTTTTATGCCCACATAGTTACCCAGGGGATCTGCTTAGCAACGAAGAGATGCTGCAAGGAGAAGAAAAAAGCAGCGGCGTCTTGTAACTGAGATGCTGGAGTACAGAGAGGAGAGAGGGGACAGCCCTGCCTAGGGGCTACTGCTTGTTCTCTGGTCTCCAAAGAGATTGGTCCTGAAAGTCCCAGCCTCTCTCCCATACCCAGAGCCCGTGCAGAGCTCGCCGTGCTGGGAGCATCGTTCCCCAAGGGGCCTGGCTATGCTTTACTAGATTGCTTCTTTGTACAACTGTTTTTTTCTAAGTATAAAATTCAACCAATTTGTTGGAAGTTTTGAGGGAGTTCAATAAATAGCATCTTCTTCTATGCCTGGGTTTTGTACTGAGAAATAGACCAAAAAGGAGGCATTTGGCAAAGTAAATATGACCAGTTCCCTAATAAAGCTGATGTTGCAGAATGAGGTTTGTGTCTGCAGGCAAGGGGGCTTTTTAATATTGAACTCCAGAATGGAATTTAACCCCCCAAACAACAGCCCCTCCAATCCTCCCCGTCTCCCACAGGGCAGGGCCCTACCCTCTAATCCTACCACGAGCTAGGACAATCCAGAAAACTTGCTCTCGGCTGGTAGGTTGACTCCCTAGAGGAAGGGGAGTGGCGGGATTTGGGCAATCCTAGCGTCTCTCCTACACCACCAAGCTAGTAACTCCTTCAGCCTCCCAGGGCAGAGTGAGTCAGGGGCCTAGAAAAACCTCAGTGTTACCTTCCCAAGGCAGGAAACATCAGACTTGAATCCAGGCATTTCCCCCAACCCAATCATGTTTACTGCTAAAAGATTTGGGAAATACAAAAAAAGTAAAAGAATAAAATAAAAATTGTAAGATATACTATATTTTTTCTATTCTAAGGCACATATCTCTTACTTTATCATGTTTCTTAAATCAGGATAGGTTTTACAATTGATTCATGTTTAATATTCTATTATTATTTCTTCTTAAAAGACTTTTGTTAAGCATCCAGTACCTCTTTGAGTTGTTAGTATCTTAGAAATAAAGAAATATGGTAAATTTAATTTTTTCTTAAAAGATAGCTATTATACTAGTGCATCTTCCCGTGCCAATAAGTAGTGAAGACTTGATGTATAATAACTACAAAATGTCTCATCATCTGAATGTACTAGAATACACTCAACTCATCTCTACTCCTTGGCATTTAAGTTATTGTTTTGCTTGGTTTTAGTATTGTAGATAAATTTCCTTGTGTCTAAATCATTGCTCCAAATATGATTTCTTCCCCTTAATAACAGGTCCTCCACTTCAGCATATTAGACTTTTTAAATCTCTTGGCTTCCTATGTCCATATTGTCCCTCAAAGAAGTCATCCAGCTTAACTTCTCATCGATATTGCCTGAGAATCCTCTTAGGCAATCGTGCTGAGAATTGTCTCTCAGCACAGTCGGCAGCTCTGAATATGATAGGGCTCTGTTATAAGGTGGCTAGTCTTTTTACAAATTCAAAGATTGTCCATCTTAATATTTATCCTGTCACTCCTTGTCAACCCTCCCTCCTTCAAGTTCAGTCCAGAGCATCCTGGAAGAAAATGAATAAGCACAGAGGACGGGGTCAAGCACACGCATGCTCACTGTTGTCGCCAAGCTTTGCCACCAGATCCAACACAGTACCATACAGTGTGCTGCTAGGCTAGGCTGGCTGACGTGGAGAGTGGTTTTGCCTAGAGAAACAATCCTACAGCCAAAGCAGACAAAGAAGCGCCCACAGACAGCCTTCCCTCTGTCTACACCCATGGCTTCCCCATGGCAAGGAGGCACCACGGAGCGAGCACTGCCCAGGCAGTGGCAGGCACAGCATTTGTCTGGATGCCTGGAGCATGCTGGTTTTGTTCCTCCCTGCACCCCCTTCTCTCTCTGTCTACCCCACTGTTCAGGATTGGAAGGACCTGCTTCCTCTGGAGGCCAAGGAGCATCACTGATGTGGGTGCTGGGCTGTGTCTTGGTCTCCAACCAGCCCTCCAGAGGCGGCAAGGGGAGGTGCAGTCCTGGGTTGGATGGTGCCATGCAGCACATCTTAAGCAGCAGCTATCCTGGAACAGGCAGCACTAAGTGCTGGAGGAAAGACAAGATCTCAATTCTGTTGAGAGCTGCTTATGGCAGTGGTTCCACGGAACCCATTCCCATTCTGACCCATCTGCTCAGTCCTTGGATACAGGCAGGGGACTCTGCTGGGAAGGAGCACCATGGGCTCGCTCCTCAGAACCATGGGCAGAAGTGGATTAGACCGTGGCAAATGCAAACCTGGGTGTTTAGTAGAGAAAAAAATCTTTTCGACTCTTGGCTCTCCAGAGAATAATGTACCAAAACAAAATGGATCCTGAGGGCATCTCTTAGCAGGATGACTTCTACCCAGGTTAAGTAGAAAATTCCAGGAGCTTAATATGCCCAAATGACAACTTATTGTTTACCTGCTTCTCCACTGGGGTAGAGATCCTTTTGGGGTCTTCAGCTCAAGTGATTTAGAGTAGAATTTGGTTGGACTATTCTGGGTTAGATGGCTCACAGATGGGCTAAGCTCCTTCAAGCTATGGCAGTTTATGTTTAAACAGTGTCTAGAATTAAGGGGGCTTATAGGATTTCCCAACCAGGTAATGCACTAGGGTGGGGTTCACTGGTAAAAGAGCCCAAGGAGAATTCCCAAGGGTCACTGTCAGGACAGTGGATTTAGACAGGAGAGGAGGGCAGTTTGAATGGCCAGTCTCTAAGGTCTCAGGGTCTAAGGAAGAGACTTTCTTGAAATAGGGCAGGAGAGCAGAGTGTTTGATTTGCAATCATGGGGCAGATCCCCTCAGAGAGACGACAGCCTTCCCTGGGGCTTTCCTTCAAAGGGACTCAAAGGAGATTTGGAGGGAACTCTCCAAGGGTCAACATCTTATCAGTCCAGTAGGGCTCTGAGAGTTGACCCAGGCATTTTATTCAACCCTGGCAGAGCAGAGAAGATTGGGAAGTTGAGTCAGACATAATCCCATGCCCCATAGATCCTCACAGGAGAGGCAGAAAGGGGGCCCATGCGCTTATTTTTCCTGAGGTTCCATCTGTACAATGAGACTTCCTGCCAGGGGGCAGGGTGGGAGAATAACCTGAGGGTCTCTCCAGCCAGCTGGGGAGAGGAACTTGGTTAAGTCCCCTGAACTGGGTTGGTCTCTGTGTTAGGAGAATGGGAGGAGCCTGCAGAGGCAGCTGGAGGGAAAGTGGCCTTCTGTGTTGGGGCTTCCCCACTATCGACACTGCAGAGGCTGTACCTTCTGCCTACCATTCGAAAGAGACATCATGGAACGTAAAAAAAAAAAACAAAAAAAAACAAAAAACAAAAACAAAAAACTCAAAGGTAATAAGGAAGATTTAAATCCTATAATCAAAGAAAACTAAGAGGTTAAGATGGGCTGAAAGCCAAACATTTTAAACAAGAAAAGACATTTAAAAATAAGCTTTAACATAAGCCAGTTTGTTTAATATTTCAATATAAAAAAGGAAGAAAAAAACTAAAAATAAGTTTGCTTTTTAAAATGAGAGAAATAAAAGGCCTCAAGTTCAAAAAGTAAAATTTAAGAAATTTTTAATCTATGAAGTTGGAAGAAGAGTTAAAATCCCAATGAAAGAACATTGAGTTTTTTTTTTTTTTTAAGACAACATACAACTAGATGAGATTTAAAATAAGATAAATGGCTGGACTCCAATAGAGATTAAAAACCTAAAAATGAAGCTATACATGATTAAAATAAAAACCAAGAGCCATTGAGGCGAAAGTTAAAAACGTGTTAGTAAGTGAAGCTAACAATATCGTAAGAATTGTAAACACTATGAAATAAAAGGAAAAAAAAGTCCAAGATAAAGTGAAAGTGAAGAGTTTTAAAATTTGGAGACAGGGTAAGAGACCAACAGGCGGAGGACAAAGCAGCAGACGACGCCTTCCAGGGCGTGCAGGTCCCAGGCACTCCTGCTTCTCCTGGGGAGTTGCCTCCAGGGCAATGGGGGGTCATTCATTTTGTGGGGTGAAGAGTCAAGAGGCAGGAAATCAAGAGCTCCTCTTCCCCTCCTTGTCCTAGACATCATCCCCAGAGGCTCACGGCTTGGTCTGACTGTCATGGTAATTCTCCTTGCTCCTCCATTCATGAAGGTGCAGAAGGAAAAGAATATTTCAGAGCTGCTGCAGCCATGAGTCAGGGGAAACTGTCTTAGATCCTGCTTAGATCCTGCCCCGCCTCCCCACAGGAAAAAGGAGAAGACATGGAAATGAGTGGAGAGAAAATGAAACATGGATTGAGGGTACACTGTCTAGAACTGTGAACCGTTCACTTCAAACGCCTTCTTTTCGTGTCTTCTGCATCAGAACCTGAATACCAGTGGCAGGAAGTTCATCTTCTGCAAAGTTGCTAAAACTATCCCATATGTAATTATATATTCTTACTGTATTGGCTCAAAATTGTGCAGAATAAAGTGTAACCTAAAGAGAAACCAAAAATAGTTACTTGATTTCCTTTGCCAAATTGCCTTGAAAAATGTAAATGCGTGAAAATTTAAAATTAGGTAATCAGCTAACAAGTATTTGTTGAGTATCCTGTGTTGGGAGCCTGGCAAACTTCCCTGGAAGCAATGAAGACAGACTTCCTGGCCTCAGCTGGGCACAGAGGGCCACGAGCTGAGTGCAGGCTGGTGTTCATTACTGTGACCTACTTTTCATCAGCCTGATAGCCAAACAATATAGTTTGTGGATGCTTGTTCCTCTAGGATCTCTCTTTGGCCCACTACTAAGGCTTCCAGGTTTGTTTGTTTGTTTCTTTTGTTTTTCTTTGAGAAGATATCATTACCGCAAGGAAGTAGGGATTCCACAGAAGTGCTGTGCTTTATATCTACTCGTTAACTTGCATCCTTCTGCCTCAGACCATGCTGCAGGTCTGATTACACAGCCTCAGTGGCAGCAGGTAGGATCCTCTTGTAAGAGCTTGGATGACATTTTAAAATTAATCTCTGACTTTCATGTTTCTGTTTTTTATTGTGTGTCTTAGTTCATTCAGGCTGCTATAATGAAATACCTGAGACTGGATAATTTACAAACCACAGAAATTTATTGCTCACAGTTCTGGAGGCTGGGAAGTTCAAGATCCAAGTGCTAACAGATTCAGTGTCTGGTGAGGGCTCACTCTCTGCTTCATAGATGGTGCCTTCCTGCTGAGTACTCACATGGTGGAGGGGGCAAACAAGCTCCCTCAGTTCCACACAAATTTGGGAAGAACACCCACTTCCTGCACGGTGGACACATTTCATTACCTGCACTCAGAAACCGTGTGCTGAGCCCTTTCCTGAGTTTCTTCTTGGAGCCCTTTCCTCCCTAAGTTTTGGACACAGAGCCATGGAGTCAGCTCCAGGGCTAACACATGACACGGACACCATGCTGTCCTCCAAGAGGAATGTACCCTCTCCCCATTCTTTTCAACAAAAATGATCCTCATTCAGGCCATCTCCTAGCAGGGCCTCTGTCAGTCAACCAGAATGATCCCCAGTGCTGGATCCTATCTGGGAGTTTTCCTCCAAACATAAAATTGACCCTGTGACTAAGAGTGAAGCATTTGTCCATCGTGAGCCTTCGTTTCTTCATCTAGAAAACGTGACTTGCCCTTTTAATGTCAGCAATGAGTATCCAATGAGATGATGACCAAGCACTTTTGAAAGGTGTAAAGTCATAGATGATGCTGAGTTGGGGAAAACCAGGAATTGATTGCTTTGAGTTCTTTCAGCCCAGAGTGGTAAATTCGTGGGAGAGTTGATTTCCATTTCCCGAATTACATCTCCCTGGCCTTGTTTACACTTTCTTTAACAAAAGATTAAACCTTACATGAATTACTTACATATCTTAGTGGTATCTTGCCAAGAGACTTAAAAATGTCACAGATACTGGGGGTGGGGTATGGCGAAGGATTGCCTAGGTGGGAAGGCACTCAGGGAAAAAGAGAAAGAAAATCAGAGGCTACGTGCTGTAAAATAAATCAAAACATGTAGGCCCAGCAGTCCCTATACAGAATAGACTGGATAAATGAAGCTAATTAGTTCACTAGCTTGTGAAGCAAAGCTACAGCAAGGATTGACTGTGGAGTTGGCAGTTATTCCCCCTTGCCCTTGCCCTTGCCTGCAGCCACAGCAGACATTACTAATGGATTATAGCACTCTTCTCTCTGGGCTGACACTTGACCTCCCATTCCTTCTCAACAAAATGCTTAATGGTTTGGATTGGAGTTGGCCTCTTAGATGAAGCTAATTTTTTTAAGCTAGTAGGCTTGAAGACTGTAGTTAGATCAGGAGAGCCCACATAACAAGAGTACATGGAAGCTACATTCATTAAGGAAAAAAAAAAAAAAAGCTTTGTGGCCATATGCTGGATGAAACTGCTTCATCAGGGGTTTGGGCAATTGGTAGGTTTGTGGAAGGACCATGGACCAAGTGAAGACCAGTAGAGGAGGGAGAGGGTCAGAGCCTGCTGCTGTAGGATCCCTGAGCCTACTGCTCATCTCCCCTGAAGCCTCCCCTAGTGTGTGTGTTCAGGTGCACAAGAGAGTGTGCACACACACATGCGTGCACAATTAATCCCCTAAACTGTGACACCTATTTAGAGATTTGGTTGCTTACATTTAAATTTAAATTAATTAAAATGAAATAAATCCAAAAACATAGTTCTTCAGCTGCACTAGCTGCATTTCGATTGCTCAGTAACCACCCATGGCTACAGTATTGGGCCACAGAGATAGAGAGCATTTCCATCAGCACAGAGAGGTCTCTTGGCAATCTAAAGCAAATCCCATGGTATATCTTACTTATAACTTTGCTTAATAGCCCAGCATCACAGGCCCATCCTCTCCTGGTGGGAGTTAGTCACACAGGCTTATTAATAGAAACTCACCTCTTGAATCCCTCCCTCATCTGCGCAGACAGAGGGATCAGGCATGGGGAAAGAAGGAGAAAACACCATTTCAAGAATTGAAATTATTTTTCTCCAACACGAAAGTTACAGGAAGAACAGATGGCACTTTTTGAAAAATGAAAATCTGGGATCAAAGAGAAGGAAAGAGCCAAGAATGAGTCTCAGGGCTGCTGTTGATTTTTCCTGACCGCCCCAGCCAACTCAACGTGATCATTGTTGTTTCTGTTAAACACACAAATGTCCTGAGTTTGAAGATTGCAGAGAGAACTCTTACTTTCATATTCAGTTGAAAAGAAGGTACTATGGTTTGCCCAAACTTTTTATGATTCTATGATTTCCTATTCTGCCTGCCTGTCGGCTGTTTTGTGTATGAGGCAGAACAGATAGCTTTGACCTTGGAGCTGCTCCACAGGAGTTTCTGCAAATGGTTCTTAATAATAAGGTGTTTGCTCATTTGTTCCTAGGTTCTTTTATTTCAAAATAAAAGTGCAGCCAAATTGATCCACGGGGAGTAACAGATTAGGCAGAGAATAGCATCTCTTTAAATTTCTTACTCTAACGTACTGATCCCATCTTCCCGTGAAATTGCCCCACCAGGATGCTGGCAATCACAGACATGGGCAGGCTAGAGGGAGGCGAAGCAGGACCCTTAGTTCCAGGCAGGCACCAGCTGAGGGCCAGAAAAGTCAGCTGAGGCTGAAAGGACGGCCTGAGAGGCCAGGATCCAGAGTCCAGGGGGTCAGAGAGAGGGCAGGCCCAAGCTGTTCCAGCCGCTGGGCAGGCACCTCAGAGGCAGTCACAGGCCATTTCCCCACCAGCCTGGTCCCGGTGGCCTCGAGGCTACAGGAGTCATCTGGGAACGGGTCCTGCCCCTGATTGAGGCAGAGATAAAATCTGGGTCTATCAGACCTGAGGGACTTTCAGGATCATCTTCCTAGGTCCCCACAAAGTGCCTGAAGATAGGAAACACTTGATGTGCTTGTTAAGCACAGAGCTCCGGGGCCTGAGCTTGGTTGCGGGGGTATTTAACAAGCTCCTCAGTGACTCTGACCCGAGGAAAGTCTAGGAAATACTCCTCTACCCAGTGGTTCTCAAGCTGCACCCCACAGAGCCCTGAGGTCTCTCAAGGATTCTTCAACACCACAGGTGTTGCATAAAAGTGGGAAGGAAGGATGAGTGTGTGAAACTCAAGGCCCTCACCCCTACTGCAACCTGATAATGGTGAATCATGGTAGCAAATGCTCACTAAACCCTTCTGTACTAGGCACTATACATGCATTATCTCATTAATCCTTACTGTAACCCTATGAAGTAGGTTTTTGTTTTTTTGTTTGTTTGTTTGTTTGTTTTTTTGAGACGGAGTCTTGCTCTGTTGCCCAGGCTGGAGTGCAGTGGCTCCATCTGGGCTCACTGCAAGCTCCGCCTCCTGGGTTCACGCCATTCTCCTGCCTCAGCCTCCTGAGTGGCTGGGACTACAGGCGCCTGCCACCATGCCCGGCTAATTTTTTTTGTGTTTTTAGTAGAGACAAGGTTTCACCGTATTAGCTAGGAAGGTCTCGATCTCCTGACCTCGTGATCCGCCCGCCTTGGCCTCCCAAAATGTGGGGATTACAGGCTTGAGCCACCGTGCCCGGCCCGAAGTAGGTTTTATTACAATCTCTATTTTATGAATGAGAAAGCTAAGGCTCAGAGGATAAGTAGCTTGTCCAAGGTCACACACCTCATAAGTGGCAGAGCTGGAATTCGAATTCTGAAACTCCTTCCCATTATGTCATACTAACCTTGAAGAAGCTCCACTTATATTTGTTTTATCTGTTATTGGGGGCCCTGTCTACAGAACGTATTCTATTGCTAATACAAATTTGAAAATATTAACTGAAAAACACACACACACCATTTATAAATTTAGGAGAGGAGGCCAGGCATGGTGGCTTACACCTGTAAACCCAGCACTTTGGGAGGCCGGGGTGGGCAGATTGCTTGAGCCCAGGAGTTCAAAAGCAGCCTGGGAAATATAGTGAGACCCCCCCTCTTAAAAAATTAAAAAAAAAAAAAAAGGAAAGCAGACTTTATTTTTTATAAGGTGTTATAGTCCGCAAGGTAGCCATCCCACAGACTGGGAAGCACAGCCTCCAGCCAAGACCAGAGTGACGGGCACTTGGAAGGAAGAGAAGTTGAGGTAGGAGCTTTATGCCAACCTGGTTGGCTAAACACACATATTCAACAGGTTGCAGGAAGTGCTATGTATACTCATGAAGGTAGTCCTGACACAGGCATATTGAAAAAATATGTATATAACATATGACCCATGTTCACCTTGGGATGGAGACTGAACATTGAAATGTATTACAGCTAGGCCCTATATGTCAAAAGGTCTTTTTAGGACATGATGGCACTCAAGTGCACAGCCTCTGTAAGCCAGCCGGGACCAGTCCATGTTTGGTGGTCTTCCTATCAGGAGAAAGTCACAGAAATCAGTCTCTTATTCAATCACAGATACGATACGGCTGGTAGAACAGGGGATCAGTTAGTCAGTGTCTGCGAGCTGGATGGGCTGTAATTGTTTTAATCTTGCTTATCTTGAGTCCAGTTCTTGTTCAGCAGCTACGGGGGGGTGGAGGGGAGGGACCCCGTGGCAGTTAGAACATATTCTTTTTTTTTTTTTTCTGCGACAGCATCTTGCCCTGTCACCCAGACTGGAGGGCAATGGCACAATCATGGCTCACTGAAGCCTTGACCTCCCTGGCTCAATTGATCCTCCTACCTCAGCCTCCTGAGTAGCTGGGACTACAGGCGTGTGCCACCATGCATGGCTAATTTTTTTATTTTTTGTAGAGATGGGATTTTGCCATGTTGCCCAGGCTGGTCTCGAACTCCTGACCTCAAGTGATCCCTCCACCTTGACCTCCCAAATTACTGGGAATACAGGCATGAGCCACCCACTGGGCCCACAGTTTATTCTTTAAGGCGTGTGTGACTTAACCCTTGCCTGGCATAGCCTTAGATCCTGTGTACAATTTGGTATCTTATTGTCACAAAGAGTCTGTTCTGTCAAACTTATGGTCTCTATTTTAACCTGATCGCTGGTCAGTTGTGTTAAAACCATAAAAGAGAGGGGGAATATTGAGGCATGTCTGACCCCCTGCCTCGTCATGGCCAGGAATTCAGTTTTAAGGCTTTTCTAGAGCCCCCTTGGCCACAAGGGGGTTCGTTCAGTCAGTGAGACACTTAGGATTTTCTTTTTAGTTTACAAAACATACCTAGTCTGATCCCTACCTTTTATACAAGAAGAATCAAAGGCCTGGAGAGGTGAAATAATATGTGGTCACAAAGCTGGTAGCTTCCCCAAGAGAGGCTAACTTTGAACCGGCTTCTGTCCCGAGCCAGAGTGTGCCCAAGGTCAACATGGCCTGCGACATTTCCACCTGCAGTCTGGAGGGCCTCCACCCAGATCCCTAAGGCCAGTGGACACCATCTGCTGAGAAAGAGTTATGGCCCCAGCTGAGGGCTGGATCCAGTACTAGGGGCACTTAGCCAAAGGAGAAAACAAATGTCACAGTTTATTGTGAGCAAATTTATCATCTTGTTACGTGGGACCATGACTTCTTTGTCAGCCTGCCTCACATCCCTGCAACTGCAACTGAATCTGATCCTCTTTCACTCCTGTTCTAATGAATGTCCCTGTGGCTTAGGGCCTCCAGAAAGGGTGAAATATTTTTTTTCTCAAGGTGGCTGTATTTCATGTGCTGGTGACATTTCTTTCTTCCCTGAGACTGGTTCATCAATCATTTGGAGATGTTTTGTAACCAAAGGGCAAAAGTATTTCTCAGAGGAGCAGCCTCCACTCCAGCTCCCTAAGCCAAGGCCAGGTGATCAGGGAAGGGTGTGGGGAGCAGCCAGCCCCTGTCTTCCCAAACCAGCCATCTGGGAAGTGAGCATGCTCGCCTTTTGCTCCCCCTGGGGAATGGACGCACCGCAAGATGCCTGTGAGTCCTGCTCCTGGAACATTTGGGTTTTTGCCAGGCTACTGTCCCTCTGAGGGGGAGAAGGAAAGTTTTATAAGTTTCACATGCACTCTTTGCTTGGGGAATCCAGTTGAGCCTCCAAGTTGATGTATTTGATTAAGTATCCAAGACCTAGTGTTTTAGTTAGTTCCCCCTGTCCCCCACCCCAGGGCTACTGTCAAAGCTATCCTTTCATGTTGAGAAATCAATTTTCCTCACTTTGCTGAAATGAGTTCACATAGTGCTCATTTTGGAGAGGACTTCACTCTGCAGGAGGCTTCTTGAATGATGCACCTCTTGACACTGCGCTCTCGGAGGGGCTTAGATTCGATGGGGTTGTCTTGGCTCCTTTTTACGGGGCTCCTGGTGCTCTCAGGTTTCTTTTTTTTTCTTTTTTTTTTTTCCCGAGACGGAGTCTCCCTCTGTTGCCCAGGCTGGAGGGCAGTGGCGCGATCTCGGCTCACTGCAAGCTCTGCCTCCCGGGTTCATGCCATTCTCCTGCCTCAGCCTCCTGAGTAGCTGGGACTACAGGCGCCCACCGCCACGCCTGGCTAATTTTTTTTTTTTTTTTTTGTATTTTTAGTAGAGACGGGGTTTCACCGTGTTGGCCAGGATGGTCTCGATCTCCTAACCTCGTGATCTGCCTGCCTCGGCCTTCCAAAGTGCTGTGATTACAGGCGTGAGCCACCGCGCCCAGCCCTCAGGTTTCTAAAGAAGGCAGTTCTACCAGATAGCCTTTAAGCATCTCTTGTCATTGCATGGCAGATGGATCGCAGAGAACTTCTGCCTGCATTTCTAGCAGTTGTAACATCTCTGATATATCTCAGCAGAAAGTCCCACACTAAGCAGATCTGACCAAGGAAATCTGACATTTGCAGCAAGAGCAGTACTGTAATGCCGCACGTCTGTAGAAAAGTCTGGGAAGCTGGATGAGCAGTTGAAATGAGGGCAGGAGAAGCCGGGACATTGGGAAGGGAGCAGTGCAGCATCAAGGGAGGCAGCACTGAAGGGAGGGTGGGTAAGAGCCTCAGGCTTCCCACCGGCCCAGGTTTGAATCCTGGTGCTTCTGCTTTCCAGCTGTGTCTCCGTGAGCAAGTCTCGGTGACTTCATCTGAAAATAAAAACTACATCATGGAACTGTTAGAATTAAATTAGTTAATAGAAAACACAGTGTTAAATGAATAACACCGAGCCTGGCACATAGTATGTGCTCAATAAATACTAGTTGTTATTATTTACCTCTCCTTGGGAAACCACAGTGGAACCCCTGGCATTGTGTGGGGACCTGACCAGTGAGGTCTGGATTCTCCCTGTGATTTCCCCACCACTTGGGCCACCATGTTTCCAGCGACCTTGGCGAGTGGAGTGGACTGCTTAACCTGCCATGAGACACGGGGTTCAGCTTCCTAAAAGCAAGGAGGCTGGAAGGCAGGTGATTTGCTCAGGGGCGAAGTGCTCCTCAGTCTCCTGCCCTATTCATTCGCCATTTCAGAAGGGATTTTTCTGTTAATTAAAGAGAAGGGAGACCAATTACATTCACCTCTGCTGCAAGGAGAGGAGACCCATCAGTGTCTTTGCAAGCCCAGCCTCATTCCAGCACCTTCCTCCCCAACCTTGTTAGACAGAAGACTGGGTCTCTTTTTCAGTCTCTTCAAAAGGAGGATGAAGGACTCTCAGATAAATACACAAATGGCAGGGATAATTAAATCTGGCAGTGTTTGAGGTAAAGCCCTGGCCTCTTTCTGTCCTTCTACCCCCACAGGCGCTCATTCCTGGCCTGTGCAGTCCTTGAGCAGAAAGAAATAACAAACACTCTAGGCTCTGCAGCGAGGTGCAGCCAACCATGTTTATGATCTGCAGGGAAAGTTCCCCACTAGAGCCTCAAGGGCTGTCCTATGGGCTGGTACCGCTGCCTAATAAAAGACAATTTTCATAATCAGTGTTCAGTGAAAACGTGCCATTTTCATTTATAGAAACAGTGAAGCCACCTGCTTCATAAAGGCACCCTCCTCCTCTTCTTCCTCACCCCGGGGCTGAATCTTCCAGCTCCCTCCCTCAACCAGCTGTGTGTTGTCAAAGCTCCAACCTCCTCCCTGAGAAACAGAAATCTCTCTGACCATCCACCCCAGGTGCATTGCTTTTTATACTCTAGAGTCTAGGATTAGGGGCTCACCCACAAAAATAGCTTCCATGGAATGGTCAGCCTAGCAGGAGCTGGGGGTTCTCCATCAAGTGAGGGTAAATCCACAATGAGTCTCCTTCTGAGCCCTGACTCCCTGATGCACTCCCCGCCGATTCCCACACAGCCCCGGCTGAATCAAGCACTGACAACTGAGAGGGTGGGAGAGGAGAGAAGAAAAGGCTGCTGCAGAGACAGGAGCACAGGAACCCAGAGTTGACAGAGAGCCTGGGAGCAAAGGAAAGGAAGGAAGCAAAACAAAAAGACGGATGCAGCAGAACCTCCATTAGCCAGCCAGCTTGGGGAATGGGGCATTATGGTTAATGGAAGTTTCTAGTTAACTGTGAATGGAGCCAAAATCTTTTTTGTCTTAACCCCTTAATTTAGAAAAGCTTTCCACAAAATGTGACTTCACTTTCTTATCTCTGTTACAGATTGGGACTATGAGATCTTACGGCATCTCAAAGGGCAGAAGTCTGGACAGGAAGACCAATTGCATAGTGGAGGGAAGTATCCTAACCTGGATTAAATATATGCTGAATTCTTCTGTTTATCCTAAAAGCTAAATCCCTGACATAAACTTGCTTTTTCATGTTTTTATGATTTAGCTTTATTTTAGGGATTTAGCTTCATTTTAACCATGGGTTACTGAGCATTTTTGTTAAAGTTTAACGGCATTGTGTACTCCTATTCACTCTTCAAAATCTCAATTCAATATCACCTCCTCCATGAAGCCTTCCTGATTACTTTTTCCTTTCTTCCCTCAGGCCCTCCCAGTTATTTCCCTCTCTAAGGAGCATGCTATGTTTAAATAATTTGTTAACATGGGCTACAGGGGGCAGGTGGTTAAGGGAGGGCTTTCTCTGTGAGTCTGCTTATTAAGAAGCTGAGCTCCTAGTCCTTGCCTTGTGATAATAATCAAGCCCAATTACTTGAGAGCTCTCAGAAGGCAGAAAACAAGTGCTGCTTCACTGTTATATGCACAGGCCACGGCCACAAACAAGGAAGGGAAGGAGGGAGAAAAAAATCGGAGGACAAATTCTGTAAACAGGTCAGAGGAGAGGGAGAGACATTATTTACAGGCTTGGTGATTTCAACTTAATTCTGAGAAGACTTAATCCATGTCTATTTCCCTCTGATCTGTAAAACAAAATGCCTTCTACAATGGTTCTGAGTTGTTTCATAACTCAGGAAGATGATATTTCTCTTTGCTATAAGACAATACATTTCCTAAATGTACTGTAGTGGGTAAGGGTAGGGTGGGAGTTTAAAAAAGAAAATCAGTCAGCAGCTATGAAGAGCCAAATGGACACAGTGTCAGGTCTGTGGAAGCTGAACCTAAGGATAGATCTGAGACCAACGAGTTAAATGGTCAACTCCACTCAAAATTGGCCGAGTCTCTATTCTGTGGGCCCTAATGGAAAGTCACCAAAACAGTTCTTGTGGGGCCAGGACCTATTGCTGAGAGTGGCAAGCCAGGAGTAAAGCAAAAACAGGGCAGGACTGGCCTCATGTCCAGTTGCACAGCCCTGGTTGTGCCATGTCTCTGGGCTGGGAGACAGCTGCCTGGCCACTGGCCCTTGGGCCGTTGAAAACATAGGGCCACGGAAGGAGCAGGCAGGGCTCATATCTGGGGGATTAGCTCCATCTGCCCTGAGTGCAGTGGAAACCTTGCATCCTTCCTCTTCCCTGGGCCTCATCCTGGTGCCTGCCCCCAGCAGTCCCTGGCAGCCTCATGTCCGCCTGGCCATGATGTCAGGTCTAATTTAAGCCAGGGACCTGGTGATCCTTTCCACAGCCCACTGGGAAGGCCTATGTGTTGCTGAAAAACAAACAAACCAACAACTCTCTGCCACCATGGGTTCTACAGACCTGGGGATACATGGCAAAGATCTGTTGTGGAGGTTGTAACTCTTTGTCCTTTAGGATTCCCAAGGTAGACCACGTGTGTGCCAGCCCAGCAGGCAAACTGCCCCGTATGTGTTTGTCCATCAACTTATGTGCAGAGCTTTACTCGCATGCATAACACAGGAAGCCCACGGGACACTTTCCCAGCATGCCCTGCTTCCTCTGCACTCCCGAAAGGAAGACCTGTTCTTGCTTCTTCCGTACTCTCAGGATCTGGCACAGAACCCAACAAAGGGTAGGTTCAAAACAGATGTTTCCCAGATGAATATAATAATTCTATTTTCAGGACTCAGTGATGATGGGATGAAAGTCTGGCTCATGGTCCCTCTGCTTCTTTGAAGGGATGGGCTCACCGCATCTCCTTAGGGACCCCATGAGCGCACCTGCTACTCAGCCGCCCCTTCCGTATGCCAGCAAGTCAGAGCATGCAGGGTTCTGCCCCAGGTAGGCTTGGACTAATGTACTTCACTCTTCCCTCCCTCCTTCCAGCCAAGGTGACCAATTGTCTCGGGTTGCCAAGTCTGAGGTGGTTTCCCAGGACACAGGACATTCAATGCTAAAACCAGAGATGCCTCAGGCAAATGTACACAAGTTGGTCATTCCATGCCCCTTTTCCTTTCTAGAAATATTTAATGAACTATGGCGTAGGCCTGGCCCTGAACGAGACGCTGGGGATCCAGCAGCAGCAAGGTGCAGCTTCTGCCCTCAGCAACCTCACTGTCTAATGGACGCCGCACAGTGGGCAGGAAGCGACACCAAAGAGCATCAGGATTAGGAAGTCTGTTCGGATTAGCATGGAATCAGGTCAGGGAGACAAACATTTCCTTAATATTTGGAAATATTTCCTTAACATTTGAGTGGGAGTTTACAACAGTATTCACATTCTGGGAGTACCACCGTGTTCCTGAGGACTCAAGAGATTCACGCGGGCTAACAGTGTTCTGTGTGGAATGGGGTTGTTATACTCAGGCAAGTACAGACCCAGGCTGTCGGGATGTGTTGACTGTTTACTTGGGGAAGGAGAGCTAATTACGGAGTCAAACTCCCCTTGCTGGGGAGTGAAGAAATGTCAACTGCATTTCCACCCTCTCTCATCAGCTTTGTCCCTCCCTTCTCTACTCTTTGTCTCCTCCCACATCCAAAACATAAACACAAGTAAGGATCTTGGCCCAGTCACAAGATCATTTCAGTTCCTTTCTTCGTGCACCTCTGCCTTGATTTCCAACACATCTATAACACAGAGCCTGTTGAAGCCAGGGCTGGGAGTCACCATTGCCTCCTGGCCTAGGATGTCAGAGTCCGAGTCCCACACCTTCACATGGACAGCTCTGGGGAGCAAGCGTAGAGCATTGAAGTCCCGCCTTCATGGCCATTTCTCAGATAACTGGGGGAAGGACCTTCAATAGTAGGTGGGAGTCTGCTCACAACCTGCTTCTTGGTTGATCACATGCTACTCTTGAAATGGGGATAATGTCTGGCCTCTCTGATTTTTCTGGCTTTAGAGACTCCCTGCCCTGGGAATCATTGGCCACAGCAGTTTCTGAGACTGGGAGCTAAAAGGTGCATCTGAGTTTGAGTCTTGTCATGTTCCTTCAGGTTTGTGTTGGACCGAACTGCTTACCATGTGTACGCATACTGCCCACACATGTGGTTGGCACCCTGGATGGTTCGATTCCACGTCAGCTTGGCTGTTGGTGGGAAGTGGATGAGTGGTCCATGGTGAGTTCACTCATTTCAAAATGAAAACCTGTGTTTACTAATGGATCGAGGCCTCTCGAGTTTTTCTAATTGACTGAGTCCATTATTTCTCTCTAGCACTCAATTCCGGGGGTAACTAGAAGTGATGACTTATAATCAAATTTAGGATTTTTATCTTTCATTTATGATTATTATATTCAAATTTAGAATTTTTGTCCTATTCGTTGAAGTTTCACTTTGTCTTGTGTCTGTCTTCTACACAGGACTTAACAACATATTTGTTTCTGACTGGTTCACTAGAGAAGCCTTGGTATGAGTCAAGGGTGGGATGTCTTCCTCAGGCTGTCATGGAAAGATTCCCATGAATCTTCTTCAGGAGGGCAGGTGGTCATGTTTCTGGCCCACCAGCTCTGATGATTGCACTATCTAGGGCCCATTAAGCTGCCTTAGAAGAGCTTGGCACTGCAGGAGGTAGGGCCGAGTATCCTGTTTCTTGAGGGCCAGAAAGCCCTTTCAGAGCCTATTCTTCTCATCTGCACACTTTCAGCAGACTCTCTGGAGCAGCCCAGCTTCCCAGAACTGAGATCACCAAACCAAGAAGAGGAGGCACCTTGGACCTGGGTAAAGGCTCTTTTCCAAGCTACTGCACAAAGAGGCCCAGGAGAAATCGAAAGATAATGGACTGTTTTTGCTATTGCATATGTTCCACCTTCAGTATGGACTATTGCCCTCCTTGCAGGTACTTCCCTTTAACTTTTCTTTTTGGCTAAGATCCTTTGCAATGTATTGTAGAACTTCTGCCTGCCAGATGTTTTCCCCTAGAGTCTACATCAATGTCAGTAGTCTATTCTTATGGATTCAATAATTCGTTACAATTCTGAACTGGATTTGTAGGATCACTCTATTATTATAAAGGAGAGAAAACCCTATACAAAAAGGGGCAATGCACATAGCATTTTTTCTTTTTTTGAAACATGTTCTTTTATGATTGGAAGGACAATAAAAGAAAAGATTATGCTGAAATCATTAGGAAATAGGTTTAGTCACTGAGGCTAAAATATAAAAGTATGGAATGAAAGCCCTCTACAGCCCTGGTGGAGTCCTAAATAAAAACTAAAGGCCTTTCAATAAAAATAGCTTAAATTTGCACTGTGATGACATGTATAATGATGATATTGATGACGAAGACTAAGAAGAGGAAAATGTCAACTATAATGATGTGGTTTGGGTGCCTGACCAAGGGCCATGCATGCATTGATTAGGTTACCGAAATCTTTATACCGCAATGTTCAACAGTTTTAGAACAATTGGCATTTTAGCTTGACTGGTATCAATTTATTCAGGCTGGGTCAAGAAGGATTCTGGAGTCACATGCAGGATCATCAGCAAACTATGCAATGATCAATTTTAGTGGTGTCAGATACAGCCAAGAAAGGAGGTGGAGAGCAAGTATGTCATGCACTTACCATCCATGCAGCTGAAACTATGGTTCGTTTGTGTCTCTTCTCATTCTGCAAGGGGTTGAGTCATCTCAGCTGTTGTATTTTGTATAGGGTTATTCATAAAAGCACTGTAGCGGATTGGCTACCCTCTATTGCCTTCCTATCATACGCCAGGCACTCTGCTGCATTCTTTGACTACATTATCATTAAACTTCAGAAGGGCTAGGACAGTGGCCTTTCTTGGAGTAACCTTGTGCCCCATCGCCCACCCTTCTTTCTGCTTCCTGTGGGTGCATAGTCAGTTTCTGTGAGAGGGCTGATGTCATGATGATTTCAAGTGGTGAAATCAGAGAGTAGGTGTTGTCTTTGGGCCATTTCATGATTTGGCCCAAAGACAACACCTACTCCCTGAATAATAACCATGAAAACTTAAGACAGTCACTCAAGTGAGTCACATTTTCCCTGTGGATATGACTTGCGGATGTCGAGATGGAACCTCACCAGGGCTTCCTTCTGAAATGAAAGCAGCAGACAGACCACAGAACATCCTTCCTAGAAAAAGAAAAGCTGTCTGTAGACCAGCAACAGCTCTGATCACATGACTGCAAGCGAGGTTTCCAAAGAAATCAAAATGATAGCTTAAAGAATGAGCATGGACAATTTCTTTGTAGAAAGATTCAGATTCACAATGTGACCAATTAAAAGTAATCCTAGCTTACATTTTTTTTCTCAAAAAATTCACGAATACTGTTTTATTTGATTCTCATATTAACCTGTGGATATGGGCTGTGAATATGAGCCATGAAGACATTATTCTCCAATCTATAATTGAGAGAAAGGAAGGAGGGCATCAGTGACTTGCATCTCAGGGTGCATGACAGTGAGTGATTGAGACAGACTCGGGTCTTTTGGAAACTCCTAGTACAGTGCTCTCTCCACCTCATCCTGCCTTTACAAACTGGAGGCAGGTTAAGTAGCAATTCATTTATTTTTCTTTCAGAAAGAAATGAGGAAAGAAATAAAAGAATGAGGATCAAAAGTTGTACAAATAGATGAGGCTGGTGCGGTGGCTCATACCTCTAATCCCAGCATTTTGGGAGGCTGAGGCAGGTGGATCACCTGAGATCAGGAGTTCGAGACCAGCCTGGCCAACATGGCCAAACCCTATCTCTATTAAAAATACAAAAAAATTAGCTGGGTGTAATGGCAGGCACCTGTAATCCCAGCTACTCGGTAGGCTGAGGCAGGGAGAATTACTTGAACCCAAGAAGGTTGCAGTGAGCTGAGATGGTCCCACTGCACTCCAGCCTGGGCAACAGAGCAAGATTCTGTCTCAGAAAAAAAAATTGTGTAAATAAATGTAAAAAATTCAAGTATTTTCATTCTATTTTATAATACAGTCAAGGTGTTTTTGTTTTTTTAAAGGTAGAAAAACAGAGGCAGAGGTAAGTAGAGACAAAGGAACAGAAAAAGACATGCTCTAGTGCCATACAGGCCCAAGGCTCACAGGGAGTATTAGCCCCATAGTGTGGCTTTTTTAGGATACAAAGGTATGGTCATGTTTTTGCAACTCTACGCAGAAATATGGGCAGTACTTCTGTGACCTGGTGACACTGAGGATAAAATTTGAGCCAGGAGCCAGAGGTCCCGTAGTACTGGCCTGAAACCAGGGAGATCAATTCTTGTGATGCTATAATATTTTAACTTCTAGAATGAGCCTATTGCCCTGGCTTCAGTTCTTTCTTTACAATAAGGTGCAATAATGACTATGAGAGCATAGAACACGAAGAGTAAGGGAAAGCCTGCAGGAGGAAACCAGTCACAGCCCTCTAATGGGTGCTCAGCCTCCCTGGCCATCAGAATCACCCGGGAAGCTTTAAACATGCAACTCCCAAGCCCACCCCAAACAATGGAGTCAGAATCCTGGGAGTGGGACCCAGGCATCAGTACTTAACACTCCTGGGGTGTGTCTAGTATGAAGTCAAGGTTAAGTACCTTGCTTTAAGAGATTTGTCCAAAAAGGCTGACTGAGGAAAGGAAGAAGCACTGAAATGGGAAAATTCAGACGTGAGATTGAGGGTGGCCAAACAAAACCTTCCCCTGGAAAACAGATTGAGGACAAAAGATGCAGGAACTCAAGAGGACAGAATGCTGGGCATGCAGTGGTTGAAGATGGTCTCTCTTTGACTGACTTTCCATGGGTGAAGATAAAGGAGAGAATTGAGGGACTTCCCTGGAAAGTTTAGTGTAAGAACATCTTCTGCCTTTTTGTATTTAATTAATCTTTCTTCTAAATAAAACATTTCGAGGGCTGGGAAAAGGTGCTAAATCTGCCAATTTATTTGGGTTTTGCCTTGCTCTGCCATACACAGCAGCGGTATGGCAGGAATACTCACCTGAGGGAGCACACTCTTTAGGTAGAACTCCTAATCTTCTCTTTCTCGTTTTCTTTCCTTTCTTTTTTTCTTTCTTTCTTTCTTTCTTTCTTTCTTTCTTTCTTTCTTTCTTTCTTTCTTTCTTTCTTTCTTTCTTTCTTTCTTCTTTTTTTTCTTTTTTTGAGACGGGAGTCTCACTCTGTCGCCCAGGCTGGAGTGCAGGGGCATGATCTCAACTCACTGCAAGCTCCGCCTCCCAGGTTCACGCCATTCTCCTGCCTCAGCCTCCCGAGTAGCTAATTTTTTTTTTTTTTTTTTTGTATTTTTAGTAGAGATGGGGTTTCACTGTGTTAGCCAGGATGGTCTCGATCTCCTGACCTCGTGATCCGCCCGCCTCGGCCACCCAAGATGCTGGGATTACAGGCATGACTCTTTCTCTTAAAGAAGGAAAATGCTGTGGCTGTGAATAGGACACACAAGGAAACCCACATCAGTCACCACAAAGGTGACTGGACACAAGACCAGAGGAAGTTGGTAGGAAGAGGATGAATGAGGGGTTGCCCTCTGAGACAACCTGGGATAAGAATGATTAAAAAAAAAATCACTTTCCTCATTCTGAGACTGCATTGGGTTGAGGAATTGCTCCTTTCGTGACTGATCTAAAAGAAGCAATGAGATTTCATTTGAGATGAGGTCTTGATGTCAATATCACCTCACTTGCCGGTTGATACCCAAGCCCAGGAATCCTCAGCATCATTGCCCTCCCCTCACTCCTTAGAGCAGAAGCTCCCTGCAGTGGGATACTTCTTATTCAGGTTTGCATCCCTTAGGGCAAACAGTTCAGCACCTACTGAAGTGAAAACTAACCTGTAGTACTATAGAAACTAAGTGAACGTGGTGGAATGAGTGATTAGAATGCAACTAGTGTTGCTGGTGACTTTATGAGCAGAATTCCCTGCCTCTCTCAGAAAAGCAGCTCCCACCTCCTGTTGCTGCGATGTCAGCGGCAACACCCTCTGCAAGGACATGTTCAAGAAAGGCATTTTCAAACCCCTCCCAAGCTCGTTCAAAATGGCGCCACGGTCGGGTACTGTGGCTCTCACGCCTGTAATCCGGCACTTCGAGAGGCGGAGGGTGGTGGATCACTTGAGGCCAGGAGTTTGAGACCAGCTTAGGCAATATGGTGAAACCCCGTCTCTACAAAAATTACAAAAATTAGCTGAGCATGGTGGCGCAGACCTGTAATCCAGCTACTTGGAAGGCTGAGGCAGAAGAATTGCTTGAACCCGGGAGATGGAGGTTGCAATGAACTGAGATGGCGCCACTACACTCCAGCCTGGGCGACAGAGTGAGGCCCTGTCTCCAAAACAAAACAGAAAACCCAAAATGGCACCAGAAGGCAAAATCTACTAGAAGAGCTCTCTGTCTCTCTTTTTCTTTTTTTACGAGGAGTGGGATTTCTCAGTGGGCATGAGTAAGCAGGGGGCAGTGCAATGGGAGCACTTACGATAGCAGGGCCCACCACTTGTCCAGGGGCTGCAACTGGGGACTGATTTAACCCCACAGCCATCGGGATGAGGTGTTTCTCAGCCACGTCTTCAAATTCATCTGCATTAAACCTGGTAAAGCCCCACTTCTTGGAGATGTGGATTGCCTGGCAGTCAGGGGACTTGAAGTTGACCCCCATGTGGGCCTCGATCACATGCTCCTTGTTCTGCAGTGTGGTGCCGATGGACATGGCAATGTGGCTGAGGTGAACCCTGGCCACTGTGCCCTGGGGCTCTCCAAAGACCCAACATGCCTGTCTGGAGCCGAAGGTGGGGACAGCATGGGGTCAGAGATAGGAACATCTATTGGAAAGATCTGTCTCCAGGGTCCCTCGGGGTAACTCATACCAGTAGCAGGCTGCTACACCTCTGAGGGGCTGCTGTGTGCAGAAGCTGCACGTAGAAAGAAGGGTGGGCTTAATTAGCAGCAGAGACGAGAGGAGTTCTTGAGGCGGCATTTAAAATGATAACCCTTGGAGACACGGGGCAGAAGGGCTGAGAGCAGAAGGGGGTCATGTGGTCTGATCTCACCCAGACCCAGGGCCTGGGAGGCAGTTGAGGGATTAGAGTACCGGGTGTCACTGCTTCCCAGAAAACACAGCTTGAGACCCAGGGAGAAGAACTTTTGGTGCCAAAGTCCTTTCTGGAAGGTCTGTACTGCTCTGAAACTGGGGATCCATGCGGGCCTGAGGACCGGACTTTTCTATTGGTGAGAAAGCTTCTGTTACCTCTGCAGCAATAAGTCCTGAGTAAGCTTCTGGAGCCTTGGAAAACCCGGTGCCTACTGAGCAATGCATCGGCATGCACCCTTAGGAACCTTATTTGGAAGCTGACGTCTCCTTTGCTCAAAGTCTGGCTTCTTTCCCCCTAGCATATAAAAAGCTTCCAGTCTGCATCTCCCCTCCTCTCATGTTCTTGATTAATCACATTCTGAGGTACAGCTTGGAGCCTGGCCTGAGCCATCAGTGAGCACAGGCAGATATATTGGTCAGGACAATTACAGAGATGGGTCAGAGCATCAGAGGCTTTGGCCACAAGTGCTGGCGATTAGGTTAGAATCCTTTGGACAAATGGATTAGTGCTGACTGGATGGGCTCACTCAGACAAAGGGAAATAAAAGACAACTTTAATCAAGACTAAGCTGCATCTCCCAGCCAGGCAGCCATCGTCAGTGCCTAAGAATGTCTGTTCTGGGACGCCAGGGTCCAATTTGCCTCATTAGCCAGGATGCTGCACCTGCATTGGACAGGAATATGGTCCAAATTTGGAGGCCTAAGAGGAGAAAATCTAGGCCAACCACTGTTGCTTCCAGAAGATTCCAGTCTTATGAAGTGAAACATCTGTCTCATTTGGGGTCAGATAACCACTGGACCCCAAGTTTACGAACATAGGTACTTTGCAGTAAGCCAAGGGGCTGCCAAGAAATATGGCTGGTCTCAGAGTTGAACTGTATTTGGGTTGACTGTGGCCTTTTAAATTCTCTAGCATCACCAGAGCCTGGCTGATGGGACCTTGCCTTTAATCAACAACAAGTAAAGAAACCTTCCAGGTGTGGGCTGGGGCTGCAGGGTACTGACCTTCCCCGCTGTGTTCTCCTCCCCCTTGAGATGTCTGGGGACGGGGGCTCGGTCTGAGGTTTCCAGTGGGTTTCTTTGATGGAAGCACTGGGATCTTTGAAAATCAATCAGTAATATTCCTTCTGACTGGGGAAATCAGGGAGAGCAAACTGATCCCTATCTTTAAGGAAAGGTGGGATTTAGGCCAACAGTTCTCACCTCGGATTGCAGCTTAGAATTGCATGGGGCAGAGCAATTAAAAAACTAACGCGTGGGACCTATCCAGATATTTCTCATGTAATTGTCCGGGGTGAGGCTCAGACATCCAATATTGTTTCTAAATCTCTTTTGCTGACATTAATTGGGCAGGGTTGAGACGCTCAGATTTCAGGTCCTCAACCGAAAAGAGAGTTTGTGTGTGCACTGTGTCCTGTCTCTCTAATTAGATGATAAACTCCTGGAGAGCAAGGATGGGGCCCCGTGTTTGGCATCTTCTCCCACAGGGTTTAATGGAGTGCTGTACACCTTGGGTTCTCAATAAGCATTTAAATACAAATGCTTGGATGCATAAGCAAACAGCATTATTCTCTCAGAAATCTCATCCACTTGAGGCAGTGACGACTATTTTAAATACGTTGCAATGCAGAGGCCCCTTTAAGGATGTCTGGGCCAGCTGGCCCTGCCACAATTACACTCAGCACCATTGTAACTGCTGAAGAAATGTCTAGACAGAAAAACCTTCCAGGCAATGAAAGGTAGAAGGTGTTTAGGGTGTATATATATATATACACATATATATTTAATTTTTGTTTTTGACGAGTCTCAGGTAAAGAAAACAGAGAAGCCTCATCACAGGCAGATTATTTCCTTCTGTGTCTTGCTGGGGAGGATTATCTCATTATCTGATTTTCCTTAGGGAAGTAAGACAAGACAATAGTGTCCCTTGTCTAAAAACTTCTGGAAGGATCCTCTGCAATTATCTAGATATACCATTATGATTCAAGTACCTGTGGGTCTGAGCACTTCATTGATAAAGAAGGTTTATGAAGGAAATTAACAGAATCACCAGAAAATAGAGAGGTAAGTAAGAAGAACAAGTCAAGAAAGGGTGGAACTGGAGTTTAGAATGAAACCTTCCAATACAAGCCATCTTTGCTAAATAACACTATCGTCCATAGACTTTATTTTTAAAAAAGATGAGCATTTTGAATTTTAAAGGAAGCAAAAAAACAGGGAGGAATTATGAATCAAGAATTTGATTGAGACTGGATGAAGCATCACAATTAAGTGCTTAAAATACCATAAAAATAAATTTCTTGCCTTCCTTTTCCTTCTGCTTTTTTCCTTTCTCTTCTTTCCTCCCTGCCTTACTTTTCATAATACTAATTGAGCTGAGAAGCAAAACTTACCATCACATTTACTCAAAATGGTCATGATCTAATGGGGGAGACAGGAGGTGGCATCAGGAGCTCTGGCCCAGGGTAGAATGTGAGATGCTCCCAAAGGGAAGGGAGCTTTGCAAAGCGGACAAGATGTTTTAGAAAGAGGAGAAGCAGCATTCACAGATGAGTCCAGAACAGATTCTCAGAATCTGAAAGGCCATCTAAGGCCAACTTATCCAGGGTTCCTTATGGGATTCTAAACTGTCAGTGGTTTTATGACCTTTCTTAAGTATCTGTAGTCATTCAATTGCCAGACAGGTCAGCATCCCAAAAACAAATGATAGACAAAGTCTGTATCTGTCGATATCCATCAGGACTTCTTTGGTTATAAGAGACAGGAAATTGCAACCTGGTTGAAGCAAAAAAGGTAATTGAGTGCCTCATAGCACTGAAATGTCCAGAAAATAGTCCTGGCTTCAGTCGAGCTGAACGTAGGGGCTCAAATGACATCTACTCTGAATCTCTCAGCTTTGCTTCCCTCAGGTGTTGCTTCCTTGTTAGGCAGGCTTTCCCCTCGTGAAGGCAAGACAGCCACCACCTGCCCAAAGCTCCTGTCTGCTCAGCAACCCAGGCAGAAGAGGGCAGCTCTTTCCTGCTAGCCTTGGGCAACTCTCAGGCCAGCTGGAGTCAGGGCTGGTGCCTAGACTAATCACAGTGGCCAGGGCTGGAGGACACGGACGGACCAGGCCTGCTACAGAAACGCCCCTGGAGCCAGGCAGCAGGCACAGCTCCACCCAAATCACTGAGAGTAGGGATGGGGCTGCTCCCGAAAACAAAACCTGGGGACTGACACCAGAAGGGGCAATGGGTTCTGGCCAGTCAAAAACAACCCAAGTCCCCTTCAGTACAAAACACATACATCTATAAATCAGAAGAAAAACTCATAGGAAAAATAAAGCAAAAAGGCAAAAATTCCCCCCCAAATCCCACTGCATATATATAATGAACATATTTGCATTCAAAAATTTCTTCCTGTTCCTAAGCTAAAATGCCTCTCTATAGTTTTTATCTAGTGACCCTAACTCCACCTTCCTTAGCTACATAGCAAAGGTTAACTCCTTTTAGAAAGCAGAAGACACCCTCCAAATGTTTGAAGACAGCTGTCATGTCCCTGCCAAGTCTTCTTTTCAGCCCAGTATTCTACCTGTGCCTCAGTTGTTCTGGTTTCCTGACCCACTGGGTCATGGCCGTGATCCTGCCTGAGGCTGGCTGCAGTTGGTCCATTCCTTCTTGACATGAGCTGCCTGGATCAGACCTCAATCCCTGACAGCGCGGATGGGCAACAGGGGGGCTGCCATTTCCCTTGCTTCGCATACCACCTTTTATTCACAAAGCCTCTGATGACATTCACTCTCTTGGCAGCCCTGGCCCTCTGCTGGTTCATATAGAGCCCGGAGTCCACCCAAACTCCCAAAACCCTAAGTCCTCCCCAGAACACCTAGCCTCCCCCATTCCACACCACTGAATTCACAATTTGAACCTCAATGCAGGATATCATATGCGTGTTGACTAAGCTTTCTGGTTGTTCCATTTTGGTTTGCTTTGGTTCCAGCCCGAGAGATGGTGTACAGCCCCCTACTGCCACGCATGTGTCAGCTCTCTGACTCAATGGGAGTCAGAAGCACGTTGACCCAGGTGTGAGTCACAGGTAGGAGGGTGACAGAACCGAGCCAAGGCTATAGCACCCACGTATGGTGCTCACCTTGGTTCAGCACACACTTAGAGTGTTCACCTTGGGTTGGCACCAGTGTGAGCATCTGTGGATGACCAGCTCTGGTGCTCGCAAACTGTTCTGCCATCTATGCTGTACTTCCCTATCTGGTCACTAGAGGAAAGGAGATGACCTTTAGCCTGGGGTGAAAGTGGCTGGAATTTCAATAGAGATGGGGAGTGGGGCTGGGGGCAATTTCTAGGTGTCAGAGCTCCACATATAAAACATGAGAGAGGGAAAGGCAGCCACCCTTGAGAGAGAAGCCCCTGAAGAGAGGGAACAGGTAGGGAATAAGCAGACAGCAAGAATCCTGAGGGCCTGCATGTCAGTGAGGAGCCTGCCATTCAAGATGTTTGGAGCAGAGGCCTGATGGACTCAGAACTGCCCTATAGGAATACCCCGGGCTGCTGGGCAGGGAGGAGTGAGGCCATGGTAACAGACTAGAATCTAGATAAAGGAAGTTAAAGCCCCTAATCAGGACATAATGGTGGTGAGGATAGGATGGGGGAACAGAAAAGACATTCCGGAAATCAACTCAAAAGGACTTCGCAACTGTGTGTGTTTTGGGGCTGAACTGGGAGGTATAGAGAAAGAGTGATTAAAGATAACCCTAGGGTTTTAAACGAGAGGAAACTGGAAAGTGTTAATACCTTGATCAAAATTAGACTAATCAGAAAGAGTAATGGATTTGGAAAAAGAGAAATTGTGACGGAAAAATTAGACTTTAGGTAAGTTGGTAGTATTGGTGGGATTCTGATGATAAGTGGCAGGTGGTTAGAAAAATGAGGGCAGGGATTTGTGGAGAAGTTGGAATTGGAGGTGACAATTTGGTTTGTTATACAGAAATAAGAATTGAAGCTTCAGAGTTGCTGTGTTCAATACGGAAGAATGTGAATGCTGGTGAGGGCTGTGGACAGGTAAGTTGCGAGTGATAAAGTATTCCGCAATGGAAATTTCTATTATTAGCATCAGGATCCCATGCATGAGATAGGAGGAGAATAAAAAACCAGTGAAGGAGAAAGAGAATGTAGGTAGAGATCTGAGATACTACAGATCATCATAACCATAATTTGTCAAGATTTTTTTGCAAGTGATAAGAAAAAATTCAAATTGGTTTAATAAAAAAAGAGATATATTGCCTCATATAACTGGTAAGTCCAGGGTAGTCCACATTCAGATGCATTCGGTGGCTCAAAGACATTGAGACTTATTTTTACTCCTATGCTGTATTCTACTTTCCTCTGTTGGCTCAGGACTCTTCTCTTTATGGTGACAAACTAGCAGTCAGGAACTCCATTCTATCTTCTGCAGCAGGAGGAACAAACAGTTCCAATGCTTGCCATTACATGCTCACCTCTGATCCAATCTCTGGGGCCAAGAGGTGGCTATGCTCAGATGTGAAGCCACATTCAACTCTGACTTGCTGGTCTTGGAGAGAGCAGCACCTCAACCTGGACACTGAAAATGGGATGCTGAGGGTGGGAGAGGGTTGGTTCCCTAGAGGAACACTGGGGTGCTGCTCCCAGAAGAAGGTAAAATGGACACAACCAAGACGGTGACTATCCACTACAGAAACCAAGGGAAGAACTTCAGGGAGGGTTGTAGTTAATAGTGACAAATGATGCGGAGGGGATGAAGAAGAGAATTGAATGGGCACAGACTTCAGACATGGTGGCTGAGTCATTTGTTTCTTTCAAAGATTGTAAACATGTGAGGAAAACAGATTTTAGTGGGTGAAGGGATGGGTGGGAGTAGAAACACTACAAAGGCAGGCAGGCATCTGCTATTTCAAAGAAGTCCATCCATGAAAGGAAGCAGACAGACTAGCTTTTCCCCAATTCTGTCCCACAATTACTGAGTGAGACGCGTGCTAGAATTGGAACCCCAAGATTAATAATTCCCAGTCTACATTCTGAAGAAGCTCAACACTTAGAAAGGAAGAGATAATTGTAAATGAATAAATTATGGGGAGAAGAAATACGTCATGATTCCAAGGTTTCAGAGCGGGAAGTTACAACAATGAGAAGCTGATATTAAGCCAGAGCTATCACAGAAGACAGAATGATGAAATCAGTCCGAGGGTAAAAGGAAAGGCTTTTCAGGGGAGGTGGTACCTGAGCTGGGTTTTGTAGAATGAATGGGAGCTCATTTTAGGAAGCAAGACGGGGAAAGGAGTGCCAGGCAAAAGCAAACATTCCTTAAGAGGTTCACAGATGCGTACTGCTAGAGCGAAAAGTCCAGAGGATGGGAAGAGTAGGCGGGGAGGCCTGTGTGATATGCTGAGGGGTGTGGGGCAGGGGCAGTGAAGGGTTTTTAGGTTAGTGCAAGGCAATGTCCGATTAGCGTGCTAGAAGAACCTCTCTGGACTCAGTCTGGAGGGGAGCCTGGGGGAGACCGAGGGGCCAGTTCAGAGGATGTGTTGATAGTCGTGTAAAGGAGTGACCAAGTCCAGCACAAAGAAGGCGGGGACAGGGAAGAGGGGAAAGAGTGGGAGGAGCACAGGAGAGGGGAGAGCCCGTAAGACAGTGAGAGGGAGGCAAGCTTTGAAGACAGGTGATGGGGCTGAGGGCAGGAGGAAATGCACCCCTGGAGAGGGCGACGCCAAAGGTGCAGGTAGGGAACAGGTAATGGGAGGAGGCAGAGAAGCTGGGCTCAGGCATGGGTGGAGGCGGAGAGAGGCCAAGCAGTCAGAGAGGAGGAAAGATGGAGAATATGGATAAGAACCCAGGGCAAGAGTGAGGGAGGCAGGAGAACAGTTGAAGAGCTTTCCTTCTCTCCATTAAGAAAGGAGTGAGGGCCCGGCATGGTGGCTCATCCCTGTAATCCCAGCACTTTGGGAGGCCGAGGTTGGTGGATCACCTGAGGTCAGGAGTTGAAGACCAGCCTGGCCAACTTGGCGAAACCCCAGTCTCTACTAAAAATACAAAATTTAGTTGGACATGGTAGCGGGGGCCTGTAATCCCTACTACTTAGGAGGCTGAAGCAGGAGAATCACTTGAACCCAGGAGACGGAGGCTGCAGTGAGCCAAGATTGTGCCACTGCTCTCCAGCCTGGGTGAAGAGTGAGACTCTGTCTCAAAAAAAAAAAAAAAAAAGAAAAAGAAAGCAGTGAGATCACCTGTCACTATATGTGGGCTGCAAGTTTCCCTTTGGGGAAAATGGGGATAGTAACAGAAGCAATGGATCACTGAATCACGTCAAGTCCACCCCAGCTGTCCCCTCCTTTCCATTCTTCTGCCATTTGCCTCTCCCAGGTCTTCATTAACTATACCAGTGGTTCTCAGGGTGGGTGTGGGGTGCTTGAACCAACCTTGATCATCCTAGAAGCTCCTTAAAACTCTCACCCACCCTAGCATCTGATTCAGGAGGTCTAGAGTGAGCCATGGGCATGTGTGTTTCCAGAAAATTTCATATAGGAGAGATTCTGAAATGTATCACACAACTTAGAATTACTGAGGTTCATAGGACTGAGTCCCGGAATTTGCCATGTTGTGGGAGAAGATGGGGTGGAATCATTTGCAGAAGCTAGGTGGGTGTAAGTGACTCAGGAAAGGAGGACAAGGAGGAGGTGGCTGTGCCAGCAGATACGAGAAGGAGCGGGGGCTCCTATTCTCACATTCAGCAGATACGCCTCTCCCAAGCATCACTAGGCCAATCCCCACCCTTCCCAGGCTGCCCTTTTTATAACTTTATTTCCCCTTCAATATTTCCCCTGATGTTCACTTTAGCCTGTGGGCCACCAGCATCAACATGCAGGGTCACAAAATGTGATTTGCCAGTGAGCACACAACAGACTCAGAACTATCAAAGCTAAGCTGAGGATAATGATGCTTTTCTGAAATATCATGGCCATTCTTCTGAAGGCAAGGAATAAAACTGGGGAGAAAACCCACCCCCACACCGAAACTTGACACTGAAAAGGCACTGGGTACCTTCAAAAGTTGCAGCAGTTTGTGTGCAGCACTGCCCTCTGCTGGTCAGAATTAGACCTGCAGCTGTAAGGCAACAGCATCTGACTTCTGGATTTTAAGGTAAAGAGGACAGGTTAGTTGGGCTTCCGAGTCATTGTAGGTCAAGTCACACACTATCATTAAGTCCACATGTGTGACTCTTCAGGTACAAACTGAGCCTAAAACTTTAGACTTGGAGGTTTCCAGTTAACAATATTCAAATAAAGACGCAACTGCCTAGGAAAAACACGAAGTCCCTGAATAATTTCTTTGTAAAATATTTGGGTGTGCATGTAATGGCTACAGTCACCTGGAGATAAGTTGCAGAGGTAGAAATCTTTCCTGGAGTCAGTGAATGAATTTTTTAAAAGTCTGATAATTCTATGCTTTTAATAATAATGGCCAACATTTATTGAACATATATGGTTATTGGCATCTTCTGTGCATTACATCAATTAACCTTCATAACACCCCAATAAGACAAGAACCATTATCATCTGTACTTATAGATGAGGTAACAGGTATAAAACAGTCCAAGGCCACAAAATCTTGGCAGAGAAAGAGATTACACCCAGAACTTACTATACAGCCTCCTTGTTAAGGTCATACCAGCTGCTTTATTACATAGACACCAAAATATGTAATTGCTCTAACATCATAGATGTTTTATTTTGTGCTTCTAAAATGGTCCCAAGTAGGTGTTTCTTGTGACTGGGTGCCTCTCCTCCTCCAGGTGCTGCAATTCTGGGACTCAGATTCCTTCAGGCTTGTGGCTCCTCCACCATGATCTGGGTCTGGTTATTTTCATACACATCTAGCCACCCAGAAGAAGAGAAAAGAGCAAGGAGAAGGCACTCCTGCTTCTTAAAAAACAACTGTGGCTCACAGGCCAATGGAAAGAACTATTCTTCTGGCCACACTTAGATGCAAAGGAGGCTGGGAAATGCTGTCTCTGGCTGGTCAGCCTCTTTCCAGCACCAGTGCCACATCATGAAAGGGGAGGCAGGGATTTTGGGGGTCAAGGGCCACCTCTGCCCTCTCTAGTAAGTACGATGGATGGTTCACTGATTGAAGCCACACCTTTGGCCACTACCCCAGGTGAACACCACAGCGAGGTCCTGAGACTGGGTTCTTTTAGCAATAAATCCTTGGAAGTTTCCTTTCCTCTCGACAAAGCACTTTTACACCTTTACCTTTAAATTATCCTATTTAATAATTTAATTATTCCATTTCATCTTCACAACTCCTGTGAGGTGGGTTAATTGCCTTTATTTCACAGCTAAGGAAAATGAGGCTAAGCCGTCAGGTGGCTTGCCCAAATTCCTACAGCTGGGATTCAACCAGTTTATTCTTGTTGCCAGATCCTGGAAATAGTGGCAGCTGCTAAGCTTAGGTGGAGTTTGACCAAAAAGCTTTATGGTAGAGAGAGAGAAGTGGGCAGAGCTGTGAGCAGAAACAGGCGCTCACAGATTCGTGGCCTGAAACGACACTGCTCATTAAACCTTGTGACTTTTGGTCCATTCTCTGCCAGAAATTCTAAAGTCGGAAAAAGTTGAGAGAGAAGGGAGGAGTGACAACTGCAGGCTGCTGGAGAAACAGCAAGGTTCTCAGAATTTTTCTTCTACCTTGATCAACCGTCACAGAAGGTATAGAACCATGACTTACATTTCACAATTTAATGATTTACATTGCAGATTTCATTTACCTTGGACGATCCTATCATGTTCTTGATCATTGTAGATTTTTCCTTCTGGAAACTTGTGAGGGGACTTCACTTCCCTCCCACATGACCCCTCACCACTTTTAGTCTTATCAGAGTCTCTGATAACAGTCTAGTAATGAGGGACTATCATTATTTTTGTTCTCACCAATCTTTCATTCTGGGCTAGTTTAAACATTTCAAGTTTTATTTTATATTTTTATTGTGCAATGTTTAAAATACACAAAAAATAAATTTAAAGTGTTAGCATTTTCCTAATATCTTTATGTTTATTTCTAAATTAATTCAATTATGTTTAGAGAATATACTTTCTTTGCTTTCAATTATTTTACGTTTGCTAAGGTTTATTTACAGCACAGAATGTGGTCTATCTTGTGTACTTGAAAAGAATGTGCATTTGTTGGGTGAAGCGTTCTGTATAAAAATCATTTGGGGCCAGGTGCAGTGGCTCAGGCCTGTAATCCCGGCACTTTGGGAGGCCGAGGGGTGCAGATCACCCGAGGTCAGGATTCAAGACCAGCCTGGCTAACATGGTGAAACCCCGTCTCTACTAAAAATACAAAAGATTAGCCAGGCGTGATGGCAGGTGCCTGTAATCCCAGCTACTCGGGAGGCTGAGGCAGGAGAATCGCTTGAACCTGGGAGGCAGAGGTTGCAGTGAGCTGAGATCACGCCATTGCACTCCAGCTTGGGCAACAAGAGCAAAACTCCATCTCAAAAACAAAAAAATTATTTGGGTAAAGTTGCTTGATAGTGTTGTTCGTGTCTTCTATAACCTTGCTGATTTTATGTCTACTTTTTCTATTGATTACCAAGTGTTACATCTCCAACTATGATTATGGATTTGTCTGTTTCTCCTTTCAGTTCTTCTAGTTTTTGCTTCATATATTTTGAAATATTGTTGATAGGTGAATATGCGTTTAAGATTATGTCTTCTTGGCAAATTGAACCCTTTATTATTATGAAATGTCCCTCTTTGTCTCTGAAATCTGCTTTGATAATAACATAGCCACTCCAGTATGGTACATTTTTCTCCAT